>NC_053391.1:336642557-337016908 GCF_905171765.1 Bufo bufo | reverse complement strand
CAGTCTGGGGGCATGGACATTTTCCTCCGGCTCCCAGGAGTTATCCTCGGGGGAATAGCCTTTCCACCCAACTAGATACTGCAGCCTTCCACGGTGGAGTCTGGAGTCAAGGATCTTGGCCACAGTGTATTCCTCCTGGTCTTGTACTCTTACCGGAGGAGGAGGAGGGGGGTGGCGGCCTGGGAAAGTGTTCTCAACATGTGGTTTCAGGAGAGAGCAGTGGAAAACCGGGTGCACTCGGATGGAGTCGGGAAGGTCGAGTCGGAAGGTGACTTCGTTGATTCGAGCCGTGATCCGGAAAGGACCCATGTATTTTTGGCCCAACTTCCGGGAGGGAACCTTTGGGCTTAGGTTTCTGGTGGAGAGCCACACCTTGTCCCCTACCTGGAATTCCGGAGCGGGTTTGCGGTGTTTATCCGCTGCCTGCTTGAAGCGGCTCTGGGCTCGATGTAGATTGTCCCGAATATTTTCCTGTGCCTGTTGTAGACTTGCAAGACGTTCGGCCACAGCTGGGACTGTGGTGGAAATGGGCAAGTGAGGGATGAAGGTTGGGTGTAGGCCGGTGTTAGCGTAGAACGGGCTGTATTGGGTAGAACTGTGCTCCGCATTGTTATAGGCAAACTCGGCCGTAGAGAGGTGGTCCAGCCAGTCGTCCTGCAGATGGGTGACGAAACAGCGCAAATACTGCTCGAGGGTTTGATTCGTTCTCTCGGTCTGCCCAATGGATTGGGGGTGGAACGCAGAAGACAGGTTCACCTTGATCCCAAGGGCTTGACAGAAGTTTCTCCAGAACCTGGAAGTGAACTGTACTCCCCGATCCGAAACAACATCGTCCGGGGCCCCATGTAGCCTAAAAACCTCTCGGAGTACGAGATCGGCCGTCTGTTTGGCGGTAGGTAGGCCCTTGCAGGGGATGAAGTGGGCCATTTTGGTGAGACGGTCGACGACGACCAGAACGGTGTTCATGCCTTTGGAGGGAGGAAGTTCCACAATAAAGTCCATGGAGATTGAACCCCA
This sequence comes from Bufo bufo, assembly GCF_905171765.1. NCBI lineage: Eukaryota > Metazoa > Chordata > Amphibia > Anura > Bufonidae > Bufo > Bufo bufo. The sequence continues at coordinate 337,015,891 of NC_053391.1, read as the reverse complement.
GGGGCGGGAGGGAACCGGGAGTGGACATAGCAAGCCCACGGGGGAGGAGCGGGGGGGTCTTGTTGCGGGCGCACGTCGTGCATGAGGAGACAAACCTCTCGGTATCTTTTCTGTAAGTTGGCCACCAGAAGAAACGGGAGAGGAGCTCCTGGGTCCTTCTGATACCCAGATGGCCGGCCGGTTTGGAATCGTGGTTGAGTTTAAGTACGTCAAGTCGTGCAGATTCTGGTACGTACAACTGCTGATCCCGGTACAACCAGTAGCCACCCTTGAGAGTAAGGTTTACAGCTCCAGGTGGGTAGGTGAGGAGGTGATCGTTCTCATACCCTTCCTTGAGGGAACCCAGAAGTTCCTTCAAGTAGGTGGCTCCTATGATGCTTCTGTCGGGAAGGATACCGGCCGGAGCCTCATTGATCTGAGAGGTTTCAGAGAACATCCTTGAGAGAGCATCCGCTTTGCCGTTCTTCGACCCAGGGCGATAGGAGATAACAAAATTGAATCTGGAGAAAAACAGACTCCACCTGGCCTGTCTGGCGGTGAGTCTCTTGGCGCTGCGGATAAACTCTAGGTTCCGGTGGTCAGTGTATACAGAGATGGGATTATGGGCCCCCTCCAGCAAGTGTCTCCACTCGGTGAAAGCGTCCTTGATTGCCAGCAGTTCCTTATTCCCGATGTCGTAATTCCGTTCAGCGGGGGACATCTGGCGGGAGAAGAAAGCGCAAGGGTGTAGGAGCATCTTTTCCCCTGAACGTTGAGACAGAATTGCGCCCACCGCAGTGTCGGAGGCGTCCACCTCGACCGTAAATGGTAATTCAGGGTTTGGGTGGGCCAGGATCGGGGCAGAGGTGAAGAGGGACTTCAGTTTAGCAAAGGCCTCCTGTGCCTCCGGAGTCCACCCGAAGGGGACAGTCTTTTTTGTTAGTTGAGTGATTGGGGCGATGATTTTTGAAAAGTTCCTGATGAACTTCCGATAAAAGTTTGCAAAACCTACAAACCTCTGGACCTCCTTTTCGTTCTTCGGGGCAGGCCACTCAGTCACGGCCTGGATCTTCCGGGGATCCATACTTAAGCCCTCCGGTGAAATAATATAGCCGAGGAATTGGGTGGAAGTCTGTTCAAATTCGCACTTCTCCAGCTTAATATAGAGAGACTGTTCACGGAGTTTCTGTAGCACCCTGCGGACATGCCCACGATGTTGTTCAGGGTCTTCTGAGAAAATCAAAATATCGTCCAGATATGCTACCACAAATTGGTCAAGCATGTCCCTGAGGACGTCGTTGATAAAATGTTGGAAGGTAGCAGGGGCATTGCAGAGGCCGAAAGGCATGACCAGATACTCAAAGTGACCATAGCGGGTTCGGAAGGCGGTTTTCCACTCGTCCCCCGGGCGAATTCGGACCAGGTTGTAGGCTCCTCGGAGATCGAGCTTAGTGAAGACTTTTGCCGCCCGAAGTCTCTCAAGGAGTTCAGAAATCAGGGGGAGAGGGTACCGGTTCTTCACAGTAACGTTGTTGAGCTTTCGATAATCTATGCAAGGGCGTAGAGAAGAGTCTTTTTTCTCCACGAAGAAGAAAGGGGCCCCTGCAGGGGATGTGGAAGGTCGGATAAAACCTTTTTTTAGATTTTCGTCTAAGTACTCCTTCAGGGCCTTTAGTTCCGGCTCGGAGAGGGAGTATATACTGCCGAATGGTATTTCGGCTCCAGGTAGCAGCTCAATCGGGCAGTCATAAGGCCGATGCGGGGGCAGTTTGTCTGCATTTCTTTTGTCACAGACATCCTGGAACTCCAGATATTGAGGGGGTAAAAGCTCCTTGGTCGATAGTCCGAATATGGTAGGTTCTTCGGGCGGAGAAGGGACAGATTTACGTAAACAGTTCTGAGAACAAAAGTCCGAGTGGAACCGTATGCAGCGGGCATCCCAGTCCACCGAGGGGTTGTGAGTTTCCAACCAAGGGATGCCTAGGATCACCGGAAACTTAGGGGAGGTGATCAGGGAGAAGTGAATGGTTTCCTGATGATCGGGTTCGACGAGAAGTTGAAGATCAGCGGTCTGGTGCGTAACCGGCCCAGAAGAGAGCGGGGTCCCATCGACGGTTTCCAGATCGATGGGGGCTGCCCTGGTTACCAGTGGTATGTTGTTCTCATGGGCGAAGGTCAAGTCCATGAAATTTCCGCCAGCCCCCGAGTCAAGCATTGCGGAGCAGGGAAGCTGTCGTTCCCCAATGGTGATAAGGATGGGAACAATGAAGTGGGACCCGGTACCTGTAGTGTCCATGGTTTCAGAGGCCAAGGGTGAAATTGTAGCTTGTTGTAATTCCCGTAATTCAATGACAGCAATGGTTCGGCAAGTCTTATTGGGGCACCTAATAGCGAAGTGCCCTGGCTCGCCACAGTAAAGGCAGAGGCCCGCGGCCAGTCGTCTCTCCTTTTCAGCAGCCGATAGAGTCTTGCGCAGTGTGTCGACCTGCATCGGTTCGGTGGAGGGTTGGTGAGCCGGCTGAGTCATTGGAGTGAAAGGGTACGCGGGCCTGTTATCTAAGGACCAGAGTCTTTCTCTCCTTCTTTCCGCTAGTCTCCGGTCAATTCGGATGCACAGTTGGACGAAGTCATCCAGATCGTCTGGGGCGTCTACCCTGGCGAGCTCATCCTTTATAAGTTCGGAGAGTCCGCGGCGAAATTGACTTTTCTGAGCAGCGGGGTTCCAGGTGGTGTCCGTGACCCAGCGGCGGAACTCGGAGGAATACTCGGCTACAGAGCGTCTTCCCTGCCGTAGACTGTGCAGCCTAGCCTCGGCAGTCGCGCAGCGGTTAGGGTCGTCGAAGACTTGGCTCATGGCTGCGGTGAAGTTGTCTAGATTATTTAATAAGAGACTGTGGGACTCCACATATGGGGATACCCATGCCAGGGCCTCGTCAGTTAGAAGGTTAATGATGAACAGGATCTTCTTTCTGTCCGAGGAAAAGGAGCCCGGCTGCATCTGAAAGTAGATACGGCACTGGTTGAGGAACCCCCGAAACTGGCTCCGATCGCCGTTAAACTTTGACGGGAGAGGCATGCGGGAGTCTGTGACCGCGCTGCGTACGTCCAGTAGTTGACGCTGTAAATCGATAATTTCTCTCTGTTGACTCTGGATTGCGCCTTGAAGTTGAGTCATTTCCTTTTGGGCAGAGGTGCCAAACTCCTGAAGTTCGGAGACTTGTTTGCGCAGGGTGGCCATCGCGGACTCCATTTTCTGGCTGGTTATTCTGTTACAATCCTACAGGCTCACCTGAGTCAGAGGATAGCTGGCTGGAGGTGGAGCCCAGTGGCAAGGACCGCAGGCAGGTTGTAGTTGCAGCGTAGTCAGACAGAGGCGTAATCGGTTAGCAGGCGGTGGGTCAGGGCAGGCGGCAGTGAGCGTGGTCAGACAATCTGGATCGGGAACGGTGGAAGCAGGTCAGTTGGTAGGGACAAGCAGAAGAGTAGTCGGGGACAATTCCAAGGTCGGCAGCAGTCAAGTTGGTAGCAGTAGCAGCAGAGGAACAGCAGTAGATGCAGCAGGATCAAGTCCAGAAGAACAATAACCAGCAGGGATCTGGTGCAAGAGGCTGGGCTTATAAAGAGGAAGTAGCAGGTGCAAGGAATCACAGAGATTAACAAGGCAAGGCTGGAACAAGGTAGATCAAAGAGTTCAGTAGAAGGAAATGTCCAGAAGGGTTGGTAGTCTAGTGGCTAGAGCTACTGCCTGGGACATGGCTGGTCACTGGTTCGAATCCCGACACACAGGCTCAGCCTGCAGCTGATGTAGGATATAGCACAAAATAACCACACTATCGATGGTTAAATACACTTGGTGATAGCTCGTGCTGGCGCACCACAAGTCACAAAATGGCCGCCGATCACCCCAGAAAAAAAGTGATCTAAAAACGCTCTGGGCAGCCTCAAAAAAGTGAGCAAGTCAATAATAGCACTTCAATGATCCACAGCTGCAGATCGATCACAGAATGAAGTCTTTTGGAGGAGTTAATCTGCCTAATCTCGCCCTAACGTCGCAGCTGCAACCTCTCCCTATACTGATCATAGCAGAGTGACGTGCGGCGCTACGTGACTCCAGCTTAAATAGAGGCTGGGTCACATGGTGCACTGGCCAATCACAGCCATGCCAATAGTAGGCATGGCTGTGATGGCCTCTTGGGCCAAGTAGTATGACGCTTGTTGATTGGCTGCTTTGCAGCCTTTCAAAAAGCGCCAAGAAAGCCCCGAACACCGAACCCGGACTTTTACGAAAATGTTCGGGTTCGGGTCCGTGTCACGGACACCCCAAAATTCGGTACGGACCCGAACTATACAGTTCGGGTTCGCTCATCCCTACAGGTATCCCTTTTACGGACAGAATTAGACTTGGAAATGCACGGTAGCGTGTGAAGTTATTGAGAATGACCCTATCCGCACCTTCAATCTAATATACCCTTTTATGGAAAAATTTAAAGTTGGCCTGATACAGCAGAAACCACTGATTTATGGAATTGCTAAGTTGGGAATTGTATTTCAACCCAGAACAAAAACTGTGCTTTGGCGGACACTAAATGAATTGACCAGCCTCAGCAATAAACACAGATTTAGCTGAATATAAATTTTAGGCCTATTATTTAGGCGCTGGGTGACAGGTATACGTTTACAGACAGAATTAAACTTGGAAATGCACGGTAGCGTGTGAAGTTATTGAGGATGACACTATCCGCACCTTAAATCTAAAATACCCTTTTATGGATCGATTTAAACTTGGCCTGATACAGCAGAAAAAAATTATTTTGGGAATTGCTAAGTTGGGAATTGTATTCAACCCAGAACAAAAACTGTGCTTCGGCAGACAGCAGACAGTATTGCAGTTGGCTAGCCACAGCTGAAACACCAGATTTAGGGTACTGCTATTTTGGCAATTGTATTTTACCCCTCAATAAAATAGCAAGCACAGCCAAGCCCCTGATGTAGGATATAGCAAAAAAATAACCACACTATTGATGGTTAAATGGACTTGGTGGCAGCTTGTGCTGGCGCACCACAAGACACAAAATTGCCGCCGATCACACAAGAAAAAAGTGACATAAAAACGCTCTGGGCAGCCTAAAAACAGTGAGCAATTAAATAGCAGCAGTTCAATGATCCACAGCTGTAGATCGATCACTGAATTAATTGTTTTTGCTGAGTTAATCACTGCCTAATCTAGCCCTAACAGCAGCTGCAAACTCTCCCTACACTGATCAGAACAGAGTGACGTGCGGCGCTACGTGACTCCAGCTTAAATAGAGGCTGGGTCACATGCTGCACTGGCCAATCACAGCCATGCCAATAGTAGGCATGGCTGCGATGTCCTATTGGGGCAAGTAGTATGACGCTTGTTGATTGGCTGCTTTGCAGCCTTTCAAAAAGCACCAAGAAAGCGCCGAACACCGAACCCGAACCCGGACTATACAGTTCGGGTTCGCTCATCCCTACTTGTCACAGATTGAGTAGCCCCCCTGGGAATTCCTCCAGCATTGCGACTTCCTCATCTTGCTGCTCCTGCTCCTCGATGGCTTGATCAATGACACAACGCAATGCACGCTCCAGAAAGAAGTCGTAAGGTACGATGTTACTGATGGCGCCCTGGCTGCGAGTGACCAGTTTGGTGATCTCATCAAATGGCCACAGAAGTCTGCATGCATCGTGCATGAGCAGCCACTGGCGCGGTGGGAAAAAAAAATACGCTCCCAGAACGAAGGTAGTCATTAACTGCACATTTCTGCTGGAGCAGCCTATCAGACGTCTGAAGGACAGGTGGTGTCACCGCTGAACATCAGCAAGATGAGCCATGGCCGTTTATGATCTTCTAAAATGGCCAGAGATTTTCCTGGCCTGCCGCAAGACGTCCTGGACCCCGAGGTATTTGGCAACGAATCGCTGCATGACTAAGTTCAGGATGTGTGCCATGCATGTGTCATTTTGCCCTGTTTCAGAGCGCTTAGCAGATTGACCCCATTGTTGAACACTACTTTACCAATTGTCAAATTGAGCGGGGTTAGCCACTGATCGGTCTGTGACCGCAAAGCTGAAAGGAGTGCAGGACCAGTGTGGCTCTTGGCTTCCAGGCACAACAGCCGCAGCACAGCATGGCAATGTCTCACCTGGCACATCGAATAGGTTATGGGGAGGTTGGGGGGGCGCAGCGGAAAAGGCGGTACCAGTGGAAAAGGAGTAGTCAGATGAGGAGGAGACAGAGGATGGAGTAGAAGAAGGAGAAGAAGAGACAGGCCTGCATGCAATCCGTGGCGGTAACACCAAATCCACATGGGTGCCTCGGGTTGCATGCTTGATGGCCTTCAGAAGGTTCACCCAGTGGGCAGTAAAAGTTATGTACTGTACCTTCCCTGCCCGTGTTGGCTAGACCACGTGTCTGTGGTCAGATGTACTGTATCTTGGCACCGACACTGTGTGCCAGAGATACATTCACTTGCCGCTGAACGTGGCCATATTGCTCCGGGATGCCCTTCTGGGAGAAATATTTCCTTCCGGGCACTTCCATTGCAGTGTGCTAATGGCCACACATTTTCTAAAGGCCTCCGAGTCCACCAATTTATATGGCAGTAGTTGGTGGGCTAGCAGTTCCGACAAGCCGGCAGTCAGCCGTTGGGCAATAGGGTTATCTGACGTCATCATCTTTTTTAGCTTGAACATTTGTGCCACGGAAGCATTTTGCCAGATGAGCGCGATGACAACACGGTGGAAGGTGTAAATGTCCGGGAGCTGGTTCTCTATCTCTGAATGTCCATTCAGAGATCGCAGCTGCACGCTAATTGTGCAGCTGCAGATCCGGTTGCCCGCTGTCAGTGACAGCAGGGAAACCCAGAGAGAAGGCAGGGACAGTTCCCAGGCTTCTAGATCGCTGTATACATAGCGCTCAACGAGCGCTGTGTATACAGAGCAGGAAGCGCTATGCGCTTCCCATTCCAGCCTGGTGGTCATGTGACCGCCGGAGCCGGATGAGTGTAGTAGCTGTCCGGTCTTTCACAGACCTCGATCAGTCCTGCACTGAGGCTGTACAGCGCAGTATACCGTTGTACAGCCTCTCTGGGGGGTGTATTTCCCCAGTAACTATGGCTACTATGTCAGCCCCAGTTACAGGAGAAATCAATAGTGGAAAAAATAAAAGTGAAGTTAAATGTCCCCCAGAGGTCTTGTATGACCTTATGGGGGATGCAAAGTGTAAAATAAAAAAATAAAAAAATAAAGTGTTAAAATAAAAAATAATAAACAAAGGTTTCACATGTACAAAAAAAAGGTTAATAATAGAAAAAAATAAAATAGACATATTTGGTATTGCCGCGTCCGTGACGGTCTATAAATATATCACATGATCCACCCTCGGTCGCTCGCTCCTCAATGCGCCTGCGCCGGGTGTAGATGTGACGTCATCGGCGCAGGCGCATTGAGGATGGAGCAGCCGAGTGAGTGGCCGCCTCTCAGTGCGCCTGCGCAGATTGAAGATAGGTACGGCCGCGGCGCAGGCGCCAGATATTGAATGAAAACAGGCAGGGCCAGCAGAGAACGATTCCGTTCCCTGGCCCTGTCAATCACAATGCGGAGGGGGCGTCATTAGGGTCGGAGGATGCGGCTGCTACCAGCAAGTAGCCGCCCTACTTGCTGGTAGCAAGGTAATTTACATATTATAAAAATAGCTTTTTATCAAATTCTACTGAACAAAAATTATGCAGAGATCGCAGTGTAGGGATTATTATTAATTTTTTTTTTTTTAAAAACGGTTTAGTGGGCTGACAGAAGCCCTTTAAAAAATGCTATTCTGTAAAACTTAAATAAATAAAAAAAAGTATACATATTAGGTATCGCCACATCCGTAACTATCTGCTCTTTAAACATGTCACATGACCTAACCCCTTCGGAGAACGATATAAAAATAAATAATTAACTGTGCTAAAACAATACATTTTTTGGTCACCTTGCCCCATAAAGTGTTATAATGAATGTTCAAAAAATCATATGTACCCAAAAATATTACCAATAAAACTGGCGGCAACTTATCCCCTAGTTTCCAAAATGGGGTCACCTATTGGGAGTTGCTACTGTAAGGGTGCATCAGGGGGGCTTCAAATGGGACATGGCATCTAAAAACCAGTTCAGCAAAATCTGCCTTCCAAAACCCATGTGGCACTCCTTTTCTTCTGCGCCCTGCCGACCACATGTGGGGTGTTTCTGTAAACCGCAGAATCAGGGTAATAAATATTGAGTTTTGTTTGGCTGTAAACCATCGATGTGTTAAAGAAAAAATTGAATTAAAATGGAAAATCTGCCCAAAAAGTTAAATAAAAAAATGTGATCTCCATTTATCTTTAATTCTTGTGGAACGCCTAAAGGGTTAACAAAGTTAGTAAAATCAGTTTTAAGTAACTTGAGGGGTGTAGTTTCTACAATGGGGTCATTTATGGGGGTATCCACTATGTAAGCCCCACAAAGTGACTTCAGACCTGAACTGGTCCTTAAAAAGTGGGTTTTGCAATTTTCTTAAAAATTGTAAGAATTGCTTCTAAAATTCTAAGCCTTCTAAATGTCCTAAAAAAATAAAATGACATTTCCAAAATGATGCCAACATAAAGTAGACATATGGGGAATGTTAAGTAATAAATATTTTATGAGGTTTCACTTTCTGTTTTAAAAGCAGAGAAATTGCGAATTTTTCTAAATTTTGGGTAAATTATATAAAATATATTGACTCAAATTTATGACTATGATGAAGTAAAATGTGTCACAAGAAAACAATGTCTGAATGGCTTGGATAAGTACCGTATTTTTTGCCCTATAAGACGCACCGGCCCATAAGACGCACCTAGGTTTTTGAGGAGGAAAATAAGAAAAAATATATTTTTAACCAAAAGGTGTGCTTTTGGTGGGTTTAAACTAATGGCGGTCTGTGCATGACACTATTATGGGGGATCTGTGGATGATGCACTGTTATGGGGTGGGGGACTTGTGGATGGCACTGTTATGTGGGGGATCTGTGGATGGCACTGTTATGGGGGGGAGCTGTGGATGGCATTATGATGGGGGGGTCTGTGGATGGCATTTTTTTTAATTTTTTATAATTTTATTGAAAATTATAGAACATACAGATAAAGTACATGTTATAAAAACAAAACATCTTGTAAAAGATACATAATGGATGACAGGATATACATGAGAAAAGCATTATATTTCTTGGATACAAAGTTATAATCAGTTTCATATTATGTAGGGCTTACAGACCCCTAGAAACCACCCTCCAGTGTGGATTAGAACGTTTCTCCTTTTTTTTAGGTGCATATGGTATATTTGTTGGTATAGGGACTTTAAGGTATTTAGGTAAAATTCCTAAAATTGGACCATGCTTCCCAAGTAGATCTAAAGGAGCTAAATCTCCAATTCTCCCAAGCCGAGATCTCCTCAAACCTGTATATTTGATCTAATTTCTCCGTCCATTGAGATATGGAGGGTACGTCTGATGATAGCCAAAGTTTTGGAATAAGGAGGCGGGCTGCGCTAAGCATACAGTTAAAAAGGCGCGTGGGGGTCCCCCCGGGGAGGGAAGGATAAGAACCCAATAGTGCCAATTGGGGTGACACCGAGATCTTTGTTTTACAAATTTTATTAGCTATATTAAAGATTTCATTCCACCACTTCTGTATCACAGGGCAAGACCACCAAATATGGTAAAATGAATCTCTCTGATCCCCGCACCTCCAGCATTTGTCCGACCCATTCAGGCTATATAGGCAAGTGATGTCTGGAGTCCTATACCAGCGAGTCAGGACTTTGTAGCCGTTTTCTTGGGTTCGGACACACCTGGAAGATTTGTGTGGAATTAATAGTAGTCGTGAGATTTCGTCTTGAGAAAATGACACTCCCAAGTCTCTCTCCCAGTGGCCTATAAAGGCGGGTTTAACCATATTTACCGGCGTAATCAGCTTTTTGTATAGTCTAGAGATAAGTTTGGTATGTCTAGGATGTTCCACCAATAGGCTTTCAAACCACGTTAGTGGGCGTAGTAGAGCTTCCATAGGAATATTTTTAATAATAAAGGAGCGAAGAAAGGTAAGAAGGTGTGGAAAAGGTTTACAATCTGGGAGGACATAGAGAATCTCTTCGTTGCTTAGTAATGTGCCCCCATCTCCATATAGGGAGAGGATTTGGATTGTGGAATTCTTAACTGATGGAGGTAGACAATCTCTTAGAATAGGAGAAGCATGAGCCATTATGTCTTTTATCTGGAGCAGAGGTGATGGAAGTGGGATTGCATATTGTGAGGATTGAAGCCAGTTCCATGCCGACAATGTCGTCTTTACTATAGGGTTGAGGGATCTATTCAGGACAGGAAATTTGACCTGTCCCACCAAAAGACCTGAGATGCACGAGCCCATGTCACTCTGTTCCATGCACACCCACGGCTTATTCACAGGGCTCCTCAACCAATCCACTACCCTTGACAATAATATAGCTTTCCCATATATCTCAGGGTCTGGTAAACCTATTCCTCCTTTAGCCTTAGGTCTACAAAGAACAGAGCGAGCGAGTCGAGCCCTCTTCCCCTCCCAGACAAATGAACCAATCTCACGTTTAAGTTTAGTATAATAAGTCTTAGGAACTGGAACAGGCAATACCTGTTGTAAGTAGGTCAATCTGGGTAAGACTAGGGAAGTAACGATATTTTTTCTGCCAAACCATGAGAGTGTGGGGTTCTTTAGTAGTAATAACTGATCTGCAATTGATTTTAATAGGGGGGAGTAATTCATATGAAATAATGAAGTGGGGTTTGGGCCAATCTTAACTCCAAGATACGTAATATAAGGGGTATCCCAGTTAAAGGGAGAGCTATTTTTCAATATATTTTTAGTTGTAGAAGGGAGATCTATACTTAATATATGGGACTTGCTCATATTAATCTTAAAGTTTGAGTAAAGACTAAATTGTTCTAGATTTTTATATATCAGAGGCAAAGCTATAGTCGGGTTAGTGTTTATTATCAAGAGATCATCTGCGAATGCAGCTACCTTGTGTTCCTGTTGGCCAATTTTAATACCCTCAATCCCTCTCTCTCTCCTAATCGCCTGTAATAGTGTTTCCATTACCAAAACGAAAATTAGTGGTGATAAGGGGCAACCCTGTCTGGTGCCGTTACGGATATTGAAGGGCTGGGAAAGGGTATCATTAATAATAATGGAGGCTGATGCATGGGTGTATAATGAGAAGATAGCTTTAATATATGGATCTGGAAATTTAAATGCTTGAAGAACTTCTTCCATATACTCCCAGTTAACCCTATCAAATGCTTTTTCCGCGTCCGTGCTAAGGAGGACCAGAGGACGGCGTAGCCTCTTTGTGTAATATATAGCATTCAGAACTTTAGCCGTGTTATCTCTGCCCTCCCTACCACGGACGAAGCCCACTTGATCATCTTTGATTAGAGTTGGAAGAAAGTTGGACAGACGAGATGCTAACATTTTGGCTAAGATTTTGAGGTCCAGATTTAATAGTGATATAGGGCGATAGTTAGAACATAGGGAGCTATCCTTCCCTTCTTTTGGAATAAGCGTAATATTAGCCCTAGTCATGTCAGGGGTAAGCGGTACACCAGACAGGGAGCAGTTGTATATTTTTAGTAGGTGCGGGCCTAATATATTTTGAAAGGTACGGTAATATAAAGCAGGGTAGCCATCTGGGCCAGGGCTCTTCCCATTCGGGAGTTGTTTAATTGCTGTCAATACCTCTTCTAGTGTGAATGGTGCTTGGAGAACTTGAGATTGACTCTCGGATAGGGATGATAGAGAGAGTGAGGTAAGGAATGCCTTAACTGATTTTTCTGGAGATGGAAGGGAAGGGTTGATATCTTTTCTATCAGCGTCATTTATATTGTAAAGAGAGTAATAAAATTTATGAAACTGACTGGCTATTTCTGATGTAGAGAAAACCTCGCCTATATCTGGGGATTTAATCTTGTGTATATAGTTATGTGACTTTCTCTGTTTCATGCGTTGCATCATGAATTTTGACGCTTTGTCCCCATGTGCGTAGTATTTAAACTGTGTATGGAGGTAATATTTCGCCGAGGAAGTATTAAGAATGTTTTTTAGTTTAGATCTAGTTTCTGCGAGTTCCTCAAGGTGGGCTTGTGACAGGGATTTTTTATGTAAACTCTCTAGCCGTTGGATCTGAGCCAGTAATATGTCGATTTGTTTTTTCCTCTGTTTTTTAATTCTTGCTCCCAGGTTAATAAATTGGCCCCTCATGTAAGCCTTATGGGCATCCCATAAAATATGTGGAGAGGTTTCGGGGAGGGAGTTGAGAGAGAAGAACTCTTCTAATAATGGTTGGATAGTTTTTAAATTATCTTCATTCGTAATAAGCTGTTCATTCAGCCGCCACTTAAATGCTCGTGGTGCTAACGATGGGGCCAGGATGTTTAGGAATATGGGTGCATGGTCGGAATGGAGTATATTACCAATGTATGCCCGATTACACAATCCTAGATGCTCCTTAGAAATTAATAAATAGTCTAATCGGTGGTATGAATGGTGGGGTGAGGAAAATAAAGTGTAGTCCCGCCCGGAGGGGTTAAACAGACGCCAGACATCTATCAAGGCACTTTGATGCATTTTTCTTTTAAGATGTTTGAGGGCCCTAAAAGAGATTGCGGACTTCTTAGAGGTCGAATCTACTAATGGCTCCATTGCAATATTTAAATCCCCTCCAAACAGAACCACTCCCTCCTTATAAGACTCCAACAGGGAAAGAACCCCCACTAGCCATGATACCTGATTAGTATTAGGAGCGTAGATATTAGCAAATGTATAATGTTGGTTAGCAATGGTTCCCTTTAAAAAGATGTATCTACCTTCTACATCCTGGGTGTGTGAAATATAGGAAAAGGGGAGGCCCCTTCGGAACCCAATGCTCACGCCTCTAGATGCTCCTGAATTGGAGCCACAGTGATACCACTGTGTGAATAGGGATCTGGAAAGGTTAGGGTATTTATTAAATTTAAAATGTGTCTCTTGGAGCATCAGTACTGAGCATTTTTCATTCTTCATTTGTGAGAATATTTGGCTACGTTTAGCAGGGGCGTAGAACCCTTTAACATTTAATGAAGCTACACATAGGTCAGCCATCATCCCAGAATGTGGCCGATCGATGCAAGCTCTGAGAAATCTCATGTGGGTGCAATTTGAGGGTACTTAGCCTGTCTTGGCGGAGCATCTGGGTTCCAAAGACACAACCCCTCGTCATGGGGAAATATCCCAGACAATTGAAGAAACCTGTCATCATAACAAAAAGAACAGAACAAACTTGAGAACAGAGATAGCATACAGTTGTTATCTGTTTGGGAAATAGAGCTTTTACACTCAATTTAAGGGGTAGGGGGGGAATAGTACACAACATGTTGTGACTCAGTATGTCACCCTCGTATGGGCCTATAGGTAGGAACCTAGCATGGTACAAGTCAGGTGGAGAAATAAAACATTATTCAGATAGGACTAAAACATATATGTGACTAGAGACATATAAATCTATTGAAATACTTAATAAAATCCTGGACTAGAAGATCAGTACATATGATGTAGCTGGATCCTGATGTGGATTTAAGGAAGTCCTTAATCTTCATTTAGAGGAAGGCGTCTTGGCGTGGAGGGATTACGTCCTCTTCTTGATTTTTGGGATTTAGCTGGACGAGGAGTCTCCCATGGAACAGCTGTTGGGAGGTTGGTTGAAGTAATATTTCCTTGGATAACGTCCCAGTTTTCAATATGCAGGTGATCAATTTGCAGGATGTCAAATACTATGTTCAGGTCTTGGTATGAGGATATTGAGAATCTCTGACCGTTGAATACAAAGGACAGGCCAAAAGGGAAGAGCCATTTATACATCACTTTGTTGTTACGCAACCATTCAGTTAATGGTTTCAGGGCCCTTCTTTTCTTTAAGGTTGTTTGTGCTAAGTCCTGGTATATAGAGATAGGACAATCATTCACATTTACTTGTGGGGCGTTTCTAGCTTTGTTCAGGATAGCGTCCTTAACAGGGTAATGGAGGAATTTACAGATCACATCTCTTGGTGGTTCTGTAGCTTGAGGCTTGGGGCGCAGCGCCCTGTGTGCTCTCTCTATATTGATCTCATAAGAGGAATCTGGGCCTAGTAGCTGCAAGCATATATTCATCACTGTTTCTTGTATGTCTTCTGCCCCCACGGATTCTGGTATACCTCTAAATCGCAAATTATTGCGTCTCCCCCTGTTCTCCTGATCTTCCAGGAGTGTGTACAGGGAATTTAGATGCCTTTGGTGTAGAGACAAAGCAGAGGAAGTTTCTGTTTGATGCGATATTATCGCTAGCTGTGTTTCTTCTAACACTTCCACTCTCCTCCCTATATGCCGCATGTCTTCCTTTATAGATGTGAGATCCGTTTTAAGCGGGTCTAGCGCTTCACACAGGGCCTCTTTCAAGAATGATCTTGATATAGGCAGGGTGTCTATTCCAGGGGAGACCTCCCTTACCTTCTCAGAGGCCGCAGCAGCTTTCCCACTGTTCCCGGCTGCTCTCTGTGTTCCGGGCGCCATCTTGGAATCCTTGGCCACATGTATCTGTGCTGCTTTCTTTAGGAATTTCTCCATAGATTCGCTGGGAATCGCTTCTTTATTTTGCCCCTGCGTGTCCACGGGTCTTTGGCCACCTATCTTGACCATCTTGGCACCAAAAGGCTGGGTTGAAAAGGCTGTGAGGGCTTCTTATACAGCAGAGCTGCACTTCAGCCTGCCATCTAGCTCCGGTGCAGGCTCCGCCCCCCTGTGGATGGCATTATGATGGTGGGGGGATCTGTGGATTGCATTATGATGGTGGGGGGAATCTTTGGATGGCATTATGATGGTGGGGGGGATCTGTGGATGACAATATGATAGTGGGGGGGATCTGTGGATGGCATTATGATGGTGGGGGGATCTGTGGATGGCACTGTTATGGGGTAGTGGATCTGTGGATGACACTGCTATATGTGTCATCCACAGATCCCCCCATAATAGTCCCATCCACAGATCCCCCCATCATAAAGCCATCCACAGACCCCCCCTATCATAATGCCATCCACAGACCCCCCCATCATAATGCCATCCACAGATCCCCCCCACCATCATAATCCCATCCACAGATCCCCCTCCACCATCATAATGCCATCCACAGATCCCCCCATCATAATGCCATCCATAGACCCCCCCCCCCATCATTATCCCATCCATAGATCCCTAAGGAGGGGCTGTAGTAGGCGGGCAGTGCAGGCAGTGCAGGCACTATACTCTGGCCCACCGCTCAGTATGTACTGTATTATACCTAGTGTTAATCATAATATCTAAACTGCGCTCCCCCTGCTCCCCAACTGTACTGTACTTACCGGTACATGTCACACTCTGTCTCCTGTAGTAAGCGCTAGCAGGCAGGCCGGGCTGCAGGAGACGGAGTGTGACATGTGTACCGGTAATTACGGTACAGATGGGGAGCAGGGGGGGGCGCAGTTTAGATATTATGATTAACACTAGGTATAATACAGTACATACTGAGCGGCGGGCCAGAGTACAGTGCCTGCACTGCCCGCCGCTCTCCCCGCCTACTACAGACTCTCCTCCCTCCTCACTAATACATCGCAGTCTGCGATGCTGCAGCCAGCATTCGCCCCATAAGACGCAGGGGCACTTTCCCCCCACCTTTGGGGGGAAAAAGGTGCGTCTTATGGGGCGAAAAATATGGTAAAAGCATTCCAAAGCTATTACCACATAAAGTGAGATGTCAGATTTGCAAAATTAGGCCTGGTCAGGAAGGGGGCAAATGGCCCGCATGTGAAGTGGTTAAAGGGAAATTCTCAGAAATGTGACGTGTTGGAGCTTAGAACATTTTTATTTTAGGCCACAGGAGTACGGGCCTTAAAAATTAGGCATTCACCTGACATAAAAGAAATTGTGATTATGTGGCTCAAGGTACATTATGCAGTCACTGAATAACAATTTTACTGTAGCACACTTTACAGGGAGTGCAGTGCAAGTTGTATTTTTGAGGATTAATTTTATTATTGAACAACAACCATGTTCTCAATGAACCCAAAAAACTCATTAATATCAAAGCTGAATATTTTTGGAAGTAGTTTTTAGTTTGTTTTTAGTTTTAGCTATTTTAGGGGGATATCTGTGTGTGCAGGTGACTATTACTGTGCATAATTATTAGGCAACTTAACAAAAAACAAATATATACCCATTTCAATTATTTATTTTTACCAGTGAAACCAATATAACATCTCAACATTCACATATATACATTTCTGACATTCAAAAACAAAACAAAAACAAATCAGTGACCAATATAGCCACCTTTCTTTGCAAGGACACTCAAAAGCCTGCCATCCATGGATTCTGTCAGTGTTTTGATCTGTTCACCATCAACATTGCGTGCAGCAGCAACCACAGCCTCCCAGACACTGTTCAGAGAGGTGTACTGTTTTCCCTCCTTGTAAATCTCACATTTGATGATGGACCACAGGTTCTCAATGGGGTTCAGATCAGGCGAACAAGGAGGCCATGTCATTAGATTTTCTTCTTTTATACCCTTTCTTGCCAGCCACGCTGTGGAGTACTTGGACGCGTGTGATGAAGCATTGTCCTGCATGAAAATCATGTTTTTCTTGAAGGATGCAGACTTCTTCCTGTACCACTGCTTGAAGAAGGTGTCTTCCAGAAACTGGCAGTAGGACTGGGAGTTAAGCTTGACTCCATCCTCAACCCGAAAAGGCCCCACAAGCTCATCTTTGATGATACCAGCCCAAACCAGTACTCCACCTCCACCTTGCTGGCGTCTGAGTCGGACTGGAGCTCTCTGCCCTTTACCAATCCAGCCACGGGCCCATCCATCTGGCCCATCAAGACTCACTCTCATTTCATCAGTCCATAAAACCTTAGAAAAATCAGTCTTGAGATATTTCTTGGCCCAGTCTTAACGTTTCAGCTTCTGTGTCTTGTTCAGTGGTGGTCGTCTTTCAGCCTTTCTTACTTTGGCCATGTCTCTGAGTATTGCACACCTTGTGCTTTTGGGCACTCCAGTGATGTTGCAGCTCTGAAATATGGCCAAACTGGTGGCAAGTGGCATCTTGGCAGCTGCACACTTGACTTTTCTCAGTTCATGGGCAGTTATTATGCGCCTTGGTTTTTCCACACGCTTCTTGCGACCCTGTTGACTATTCTGAATGAAACGCTTGATTGTTCGATGATCACGCTTCAGAAGCTTTGCAATTTTAAGAGTGCTGCATCCCTCTGCAAGATATCTCACTATATTTGACTTTTCTGAGCCTGTCAAGTCCTTCTTTTGACCCATTTTGCCAAAGGAAAGGAAGTTGCCTAATAATTATGCACACCTAATATAGGGTGTTGATGTCATTAGACCACACCCCTTCTCATTACAGAGATGCACATCACCTAATATGCTTAATTGGTAGTAGGCTTTCGAGCCTATACAGCTTGGAGTAAGACAACATGCATAAAGAGGATGATGTGGTCAAAATACTCATTTGCCTAATAATTCTGCACGCAGTGTATTTTCACTTTTTTTGGAGGGCAACTGGTATATCACACCAGTCGAAATTAGTTGTTTCAATGTCGTTTGTCACTATATGTAGTTGAGGTAATGCAGCAAAACCGCAAACCAATGCTGCACTACCCAAATGCACTATATAGAAAGTATATAATTAGTATATAACATCCCTGCTTTAATCCCTTTTTTTTGGGGGGGGGGGGGCAACTGGTATATCACACCAGTAGAAATTATTTGTTCCAATAGGGTTTGGCACTCTGTGTAATTGCAGTATTGCAGCAGAAACGCAGACAACTGCTGCACAATACAAATGCAGTATAATATACTTTCTATGTTAGAAAGTATATTATAAGTATATTAACCCCCTCAGTAAGTCACACCTATCGATAGCACACCTATCCAGTCCTTAAAAGGACTTTTGTGACCCTATTAGCTAGCGTTTGGTGTCCCTAACAGTCTGTCCCTGCTCCACACAGCAACCTCTCCCTACCCTGGCAAAAGACTGAATGTAAAATGGCGGCCAAATCGGGTTTATTTATAAGGTAGGGGTATATCCATGTGCTAAAACGTCTGAATTGGCTGTCCTGTACCACCTGATGGATGTGTCATGGGTCAAAGTTCTTCACAATGTAAAAGAATATGGCGCCAGCGGACATCGCCATATGTTCGCCCGTTCGGCGAATCGCGAACGAGCAAAGTTCGCTGCGAAATGACAGCCGGTCTGTATATTGACAGCACAGGCTGCAGATGGCAACACTATTGTAAGCAGCGGACACGTTAAAAAAAGCTCACACTGCGGAGCCATGTGCCGGTGTCCTGGGAGCGCCAGATGTGACCGTGCATGGTGGATGGCTCGTTCCAGATACATTACAAGTCTGCTTTTTGCCTCCTGTGCACTGTAAGTTCTGCCTGCTTCTTCTCCTTCTCCTCATATCTGCTGCTCCGTCTCTCCCTCTGAACTCCCCTCCTCTTCCTCTCTTGTGGGCACCCACGTGATGTCCATAGACACATCATCAATGTCCCCTTCACCAACAATGACATTAGAGATCTTGGAGTAGGCAGCAACAGTGGGTACCACCCTCCTTGGGCTGATCTCGGAACTGTCGTCAGACTGCTGGGTGGCGACCGTTGATACCTCTTCTTCCTGATCCAATGTCAAGAATGACTGAGCATCGGTAAGGTCTTGTAATGGATGTGAAAATAATTCCTCTGACTCGAGCGGCGCGGATATGGTGGTGGTGGTGTCTTTAGAGGTGCACACAGCAGAGAGTGAAGAGGGTGCAGATAGAGAGAATGAGGAGGGTGCAGAAGCAGAAGTCTGAGTTAGCCACTCAACCAAGTCTGGTGCGTCCTTTGACCTAATCGCATGCACCTTCTGCTACTTCCCACTTAGGCTCTGGCCTGGTGCACCTGCCGACCCCTACCACCCCTCTTCCTCTGCCTGTCACTTTCAAAATGACCCTGTGACAAAAGTCCCTATAGAAGAGCATTATTTGTCGAAGAAGGTATATCACACCCTTGCTTCAATTACTTTTTTGGGGAGGCAACTGGTATATCACACCAGTAGAAAATATTTGTTCCAATGGCGTTTGTCACTATCTGAAGCTGAGGTAACGCAGCAAAACCTCAAACAAATTCCGCACTACCCAACTTTGCTATATAGAAAGTTTATAATTGGTATATACCACCCCTGCTTCAATCACTTTTTTGGTCGAGCAACTGGTATATCACACCAGTAGAAATTATTTGTTCCAATGTCGTTTGTCACTATCTGTAGCTGAGGTAACGCAGCTAAACCGCAAACCAATGCTGCACTACCCAAATACACTATATAGAAAGTATATAATTGGCATATAACATTCCTGCTTCAATCGCTTTTTTTGGGTGGTCAACTGGTATATGACACCAGTTGAATTTATTTGTTCCAATGTCGTTTTTTTACTATCTGTAGCTGAGGTAACGCAGCAAAACTGCAAACAAATGCTGCACTACCCAACTGCACTATATAGAAAGTATATAATTGCCACATAACACCCCTGCTTCAATCAGATTTTTTTGGGGGGCAACTGGTATATCACATCAGTAAAAATTATTTGTTCCAATAGCATTTGGCACTCTGTGTAGCTGCAGTATCGCAGCAGAACCGCACACAACTGCTGCACAATACAAATGTACTGTAATATACTTTCTATGTTGGAAAGTATATTATAAGTATATTACACCCCTCAGTAAGTCACACATATCGATAGCACACCTATACCAGTCCTTAAAATGACTTTTGTGGCCCTATTAGCTAGCATTTGGTGTCCCTAACAGTCTGTCCCTGCTCCACACAGCAACATCTCCCTACACTCGCAAAAGACTGAATGTAAAATGGCGGCCAGATCAGGTTTATTTATAAGGTAGGGGGTATGTCCGTGTGCTAAAATGTCTCAATTGGCTGTCCTATAGCACCTGATGGATATGTCATGGGTCAAATTTCTTCACAATGTAAAAGAATATGGCGCCCGCGGACATCTCCATATGTTCGCCCGTTCGGCGAACCGCGAACGAGCAAAGTTCACCGCGAAACGACCGCCGAGCGAACTGCAAGGCCATCTCTAATCGCAGGCCTCTATCAATATTTGGTGGAAGCAGGTATATCAAACCCCTTAATCAGCATTTTGTGGAAGCAGGTATATCACACCCCTCAATCATTTTATTTGGGGCAACAGGTATATCACAACCATTACAAATAGTTGTTCCAATAACGCTTGTTCCTCTATATACCTGCGGTATCGCAGCAGAACTGCACACAACTGTTGCACAGTAAAAATGCACTATAATATACTTTCTATGTTAGAAAGTATATTATAGGTATATCACACCCCTCAATATTTTTTTTTGGGGGGAATAGGTATATCACACCTGTTGCAATTAGTTATTCCAATAGCGTTTGTCCCTCTATCTAGCTGCAGTATCTCAGCAGACCCTCACACAACTGCTGCACAATACAAATGCACTATAATACACTTTCTATGTTAGAAAGTATATTATAAGCATATCACACCCCTCAATACCGTATATATCACACCTATCGATAGCACACCTATACCAGTCCTTAAAAGGACTTTTGTGACACTATTAGCTAGCGTTTGGTGTCCCTAACAGCCTCTTCCTGCTCCACAAAGCAACCTCTTCCTACACTCGCAAAACTTAGAATGTAAAATGGCTGCTAGATTGGGCTCTGTTATAAGCTTGGAGTGTGTCCATGTGCTGAAATGTCTCAATTGGCTGTCCTGTCACATCTGATGTGTGTCATGGGACAAAGTTCAGCCAATGCAAAAGAATATGGTGCCGGCGAACATCGCCATAAGTTTGCATGTTCGGCGAATTGCAAGCGCGCAAAATTTGCCTCGAAACGACCGCCTGGCGAACCACAAGGCATCTCTATATCTCACTGCACCGCTGAGTGGCAAATATATTTTTCCTATTTCCACTAATACATGCAAAAAAGGGGTTTTAAAACAGATAACTGCACCTCTAGGTTGTAAAGATATTTTTCCTTTTTCCACTAATACACGCAGAAAAGGGGTTTAAAACAGATAACTGCACCGCTCAGCGGCAAATTTATTTTTCCTTTTTCCACTAATACGCACAAAAAAGGCTTTAAAACAGATAACTGCACCGTTGAGCGGCAAATACAGTTTTCCTTTTTCCACTAATACACACAAAAAAAGGCTTTAAAACAGATAACTGCACCGCTGAGCGGAAAATATATTTTACTTTTGCCACTAATACACAACAAAGTCTGTAATCTTCACACTTCACCACACAACGGCTAATAAGCCCTTTTTTCCCACTAATACAAGCCAAAAAATGCTTTAGAACATATAACTTTACAGCACTAGGGCAAATAAAATGTAGAAATATTATAATAACCCCTGTTAATGCCTGTATCAAACAGCACTTGCACTCTAATAAGAACAGTTCGCTGTAATTACAGAGCTGTATAATGGCAATTTGGATCCCCAGTCAGTGCAGCAAGGTGTAATCGCATTGTTCCTATTACCCAGGCTGTAACCTCCCCGACTGAACCCTGTTCAACAGAAATGCTGTGGATTGATTCCTCCCCATCCTTTCCCTACACCTTGAATAATCCTTCCCTGCACTTGTAAATCATCCATAGCGCCTTCAGACACGTCTCTCCCTCCATTAAGTATGCTGGTGAATGGCAGAATCTAAGATGGTTGCCGCATTTATAAGGCTGTGACATCACAGGGCTGCCTGACTGCTGATTGGCTGCATGCATGTCAGTTTGGGTGATCCCGCCTTCCTAGAGTTCCTTTCTCCATGCCCTCACATGTGCAGCAGCCATTTTAGGAAAAAATGTGATTCGTCACTACTAAGCATGAGGAAATTCACAGTCCATGCAAATCAAATTTTTCCTGAAATTCGTAACAAATTCCACTTTGTCAGCTTTGATTCGCTCATCTCTACTCATAACTAAGATCTTCCAGGCCCTATGAGTTTAGTTGCTCTCCTCTGTACTTTTTCTAACTCCGGAGCATCCTTTTTATGGACTAGTGCCCAGAACTGAACCTCGTATTCCAGTTGAGGCTGCACCAACGGTGCAGAATTAACTAATGTAACAGATCATTATGTACCTAGCCAGCAACCGTGAAGAGGGCTCCCTGTAGGGTATATGGCCAGTCTGTCCCTGGTAAGAAGCTATATGAATGCAAATTGTCATGCATTGAGTGGTAAGTGACCAAAAAATATTGTCATGTAATGCTTTTCTGTATTTATATTATGGCCTAAGAAATCAAATATCTTAATTAGATATCAAGTACAGTATTAATATGTCCATGAAAATTAGACAGCATGCAGTAGAGCTTGCTGATTTCAGAGTTGTGAATGAGGGCCACCCAATTCTCCCCCAATTGCAGATGTCAGTAGAATTGGAATCTTGCATTTCAACATGCTCAGTTTGTAGTTTTTTGTTGCCACGTTAGATTTACTGCTACCAGAGGAGTCTGGTAGTGCCTTATTCTTCTCTCCCTATTGAAATCTCTACTCCCAGGGTACTTACAAGGGTGAAATTGCTTAGCTGATATTGACAAGAGATTTTTCAAATAAAGTTGCACACTTTGTTTTAGAATTTAAAGGAAAGTGCATTCTTTGGTGCATGTTTCTTTACCTTTGATTCTTTAAATACAGTGCTGTAGAAAATTACCTCCTTCACTCAAGATTCAGACAAGGGAAGGGGTAGGCTGTGAGCGGAGCTTTCTTCTTCACTGAATCCTCTTGTATAAGGATTGGGAGGTCAATTTTATATTTTCCTTCCTGTGAATATAGTGATAGCGAGAAATTACCTCTATCTTAGACAACTCACAAGAGATCAAAAAGGAAACGGAATAGCAGGGATGTTCAGGTGGTATCCCCTATATTCAGGGACAAGTGTATAACACACAAGGTCTCTTGGCCACATATACTTCTTATCTTTTTTGGGCAGAAAAGGAGCCTGTTCTGATAACCAACCATTATAGTTAATACTTGCTTTTTTATTACTTTGAAATTAATTCAAGTCCATTATATGTCAGTGTATGAATGCATTTATCATATCTAACTTTTCAATGCATATTCACTGGTACTAGCAAAAAGTTTTTTTTGCTCTTGAAATCAAAAATTTCAGCTTATGTCTATTTCGATTATGTTAATTTCTTATACATTAAAGAGAGTTCCCAGATTTTAGATTTTGATTGCCTAATGTCGGTATAGGTCATTAAAATTGGATCAGTGGCGGTCCAACACCTGACACTTCCACCAAAAAGATATTTGAAATGGGCTGCTGGCACTGGAAACATATCATGAATGGAGCCAGACATAAACATCTTGGTCCTCTGTGTAGGGGCCAGGGCTACATACTGCGATTCAACTTTCATTTAATTGAAAGGTAACTGAGCTGCAGTGTGCCATACAGTGGGCACAGCCTTTTGCTAAAAGTTCTATCCACTTACTTGTGAATTGAAACAGTGCAATTAAACAGTAAAGAGGCTGCAGCGCTCACATAACTACCGCAGAAGTCTTCAAACAGCTGAGGGGTGAGGGGTGTCAGACCCCACCGATCTGATATTGATAACCTATTCAGTGAATTAGGTCATCAATATCTGAAAGAATAAAATCCCCTTTTAAAGGAGTTGTGTCACAAAGTATACGCTACATTTTTCAAACCAGCACCTGGATCTGAGTACTTTTGTTATTGCATGTAATTAAAAATTTAGTATAGCCAGTGAGCTATTCAACGAAATGTATCTGTATATTGCCAACTGCTGTTTTTTCTTTACCTTTTGTTTTGTGTCATTGAGCTGGTCAAACGCATTCAGTTTAAATCTTCAACTGCCACCAGCCATACATTCTGTTAGAAGCTGTGGCAGTTACAGGGAGAGAGATGCTGCAGAAAGGACACCCCCACCTCTGAACTGCTAGGCTGAAGATAATCTAGTAGACCAATTGGAGCAGTGAATTTGGAGATCTGTGGACTCATGTGAGGTACAGGGCTGGTTGTACCCTTGTTAGAAAGGTATTATCACATACTATATGATGTCTGATTAAAATTTTATTAATAAATCATGGCATAACCCTTTTAAGTTAGATAGAACTAGGAATTGATGTCAATATTTTTCTAGTACTTTCACTAAAGGGGTTGTCCCACAAAAAAATATTCTACAGTGTTCAAACCAGCATATGGATCAGAATACTTTTGTAGTTGCATATAATTAAAAATTTAGCTTAGCCACTAGCCAATTTAATGTATCTGTATAGCTCCACCTGCTGTTTGTTCTTTTTTCTATTTCTATGTCCTGCTCACTGAGAAGGCTGCACATGCTCATTTTCATCCTTTAACTTCCTCCTGAGTTGTGATAGGGAGAGCCTGGACATACCCCCTGAGCTGCAGTAGAAAAGACACCCACCTTGAGCTTCCAGCTTGATATAAATCTGGCAGAGCAATGAATGTGGAGCTCTCTGAATCCATGTGAGGTACAGGGCTGGTTCTAGCTCCATTAGAAAAAGATTGTCATGTACGATGTGATGTCTGATTTTAATTTTTTACATTAGCCATGGGATAACCCCTTTAAAGGATAGATGTAATTGTCATAATGTTCATTGGTATTGATAAATGTACACTACAAATTGATGGAATAAAATGCTGGACAGGATTTATATAAATAATACAACTGTACTATGTTCACTTCATACATACATATGTGGGGTGTTCAATAAATTATCTAATGGAATATGAAAACAATTTTTTAAAGAAAATTTAACTTAAGTTACTAATTTTCAATGCAATCCCCCTTGACTTCAACACACTTATTACACTTTGCCTCTAGTTATCGTAGAATTGAAAGAGACTTATTTCTGCTGCAGGAACCTTTTACCACCTCTTTGACTGCATTATCATCAGGAAATTGTTGCCCAAGCAGAGTTTTCATCAGGTTCTGAAAGATGAAGTAATCTCTGGGAGCCAGGTCTGGACTGTAGGGTGGATGGTTAAGCTCCATGATGCTACATTGCCTGATAGCAGCTTTGTGATTTGCAAGACTTGTGAGCTGTGATATTGTCGTAAAGCAGCAACACACCTACCGACAACTTCCCATGGTGTTACTCTTTGATTGCTGAAGCATAGGTGTCTCCAGTAATAGTATAGGGTGGTATAAATTCTAGTAATAAAGTGCCTTCTGTATCCCAAAAATACATGGACTCTCGTTTGGTCTCAGGATCAAAGTGGTGGACCCATGTTTCATCACCTGTACTAATTCGAGAATTAACATCTAAGATCTCTCAGCTAAATTGCTGGAGACAAGTTTTTTGCTCCTGTGTCAACATTCATGGAACCCACTGGGAACTTACCTTTGACATCAAAACACTATGAATGATACTGGAAACTGTGCCAGCTGAAATGCCAAATTCATGAGCTATACCCGTGGATTTTTACCCAATGATCTTCCAAAATCATGATCTCCACTTTATAGATTTCCTCTGAAGATGCTTCAACAGGTCACGTTACCCATTTAAACTGCTTGGCCAAAAACTTTACTTGGTAGGAAGGTGCATCATCACCTTATGCAGTAATGATCCTTCCATGGATTTCTTTAGGCTTCTTTTCTTCCTTTGTAAGGAATCTAACCTCCTTATAGTCACATTAAAATTGGAAAAACCCTCCCAAAAATGTAATTTTATTGTACATTTTTAATGTGTGTCTGCAGTAAATCTTATTGGCGCACAACCAAGGGGACACAATTGCATTTTTGACCCCTTAGCGAAAAAATTTATTTTAGCCTTAAGGACCAATAATATTGTCCCCCTTTTCCAGCAGCTGCTCATATCTTTGGTTTGGTAGCTATAGATATGTTTGCTTTGCACTTTCAAACAATACCAGAATGACAGCATTATCGAAATGCAGTGAATGCAGCTGAAAGTGAAAGTAAAAACAGGTTTTACCAAAAATTATTCATAACTCAATTTCTAATAGTGATATCTCCTGCTTATCCATTCCTGAAATGCCAGATTTAAATCAAGACCAGGCCCATAGTTCTAGCTGCTACCAATCAGGAGATATCAGCAGCTAAAGTAGCCCCTTACCCTCCACTTCTACTACTTCTGAAAAGTACTTTTCCCACAGCCCAAGCTGTGCTGGGGCAAAACAGTTAGGTGGTTAATCATGGAACAAAGCTCCAAATCCCTCACTTTCTTTGTAGACCCACACTGTATTTGCCATCCTGTCACATCTAGTGCTTTCATCAGACTGAACTGCTACTGTGTGTCTTACATGTCCAGGCATGTCTCAACCTGCAGAGAAGAGAAAAGCTCAACTCTCTAATACTGAACATGCTAGGGAAGATAACTCAGAACACCCATCGTACAAATCTATTTGTTATAAATATTATTGTTTTTTTGTATAGAAACTGTTACCTGGGTTACAGCTTTTCATACATAAAACTAGTAAAATCATTTGTATAATCTGATTAATATATGAGACAGGAGGAGATGAACTAAATGTACTTTTCTTTAAGAATGGACTTGTAAAAGCTTTTTTTTAATTAAAAATCATGTAGTTCATTTAACAGCTGTTTAAACCTTTGTGATATTTCATATTTTAATTGCTTTTCTTATCAGTGTGTGTGAAAAATTAGACACTAAGGAAAATAATATTCAGAAATGTAACTACTTACATTTTGGGGAGGGGAATTTTATGCAAGTTTTAAGGGTCTGTGTGGCTGAAATTTGCTCTAAATTTATCAAATGTCCCAAGATGTTTGGTACATTTGGTGCATGTTTAAGTCTAACACTTTTGGCTTGAGATGTTATTCCATTTTCTACACCACTCCTTCACTGTTGTCTTGAAGCACTGGGTTAGAATCTGATTAAGAACCACATCTGAATGAAGTATATATGTTCTCTATCTGTTTGGTTTTCTGTTTTCTCTATGTGATCAGATTTCCTCCATATTCCATAAAATATACAGAAACGTTAATAAGCTTCCTATAACTTTGGCCCTAGTGTCTTTGGATAAAGAATTTTCGTAGTGGGCACGACTGATGTGAATGGTGACCGTTTCTGTACATGGCGACAGAATATGTTTATGAAATAGTAAACAGTGTAGTTAATTCATTGACTTCTAGTTGTTCTTCATAGACATTGATGCCTAAATAAAATACCAAAAGAGGGAGCAGTTCACATACAGATGCCATGCTTTCAGACAAATATGACAGGGCATTGTGAGAATAATGTCACTTCCAGGATAGGTCTCTATCCGATAATACTTGTAGCAAATTATATATTGCAAACTGTTTCAGATAAGACATTACATATTTTTGAAGCATAGCAGCCCATTTTTATTTTGACAGGGTATGCTCATCTTTATTTCTACCAATATGATATTACAAGTATTCTCTGAATAACAATTGATAACCCTAGATGAGGATAAAATTCAGAATAAAGGGTTTGAATATAAAAAAAAAAAAATGTTGTACCTATGAATAACTATCCACAGGAAAACAACAACAACAACAACTGTATACTTACTAAATTTCACCTACATATATTTTATTAGTATATTATTAAATCTAGCAAAAGAGCAATAGAAAATTGCCATGGTTTTGCAAATTGTCTTAGGCTATATATACAGTATTTTACAAGTACATAAGTTTTTCATCTTTACCAGTGAAATACAATGTGGACACTCTACTGCCAGTCATAGTCACATGGACCTACATTTTAAATAACTTTTATTTTTAATGGCAAAATTACAGATCAGTAAGAGAAATTACAAATTATAATATATCAGTACATTGATAGGTTTAGTTTTGAGATCTCAGTAATTTTATAGTGAAATTTTTTAAAAAGTAAATAAAAAGGCAGTTTTGACAAACTTTTTTTCAAATGTGGTTGCAGTTTTGCCATTGAAACACGTTAAGTTAATGTATTTCACCTGTAAAACCCAGGTGAATATTATGGTTGCCTCATGGATACTGAGGCTTAGTGTATGTTCCCACATTATCACCAAAAGTGTGGTTAAAATAGCATCAAAACCAAATAAAAAGCAATGTGGTTTTGACATGGTTTAAACTGCACCCCAACCACTACATGTGTATATACCCAACCAATGGGTTTCCATGAGGTGGCCATGATGTAGATGCTGTATGCAGGTAAAATCTTTATCCACCAGAGCCACCCAATAGGCAAACAAATTTATGGGTTAATGAAGGAATTATATTCAAGTTAGGACTGCCACTGACCAGCGTATTTGGGTGACTTTTGGGCCTCAGAATGACTGTCTTGTAAAAAAAACAGCCAAATAGTTGGGAAATATATTAGATATCTTTGTAATCTACTACATTAATTAGTCACTAGGCTATGGATCAGTTTCCCATTTGTGTGCTTTGTTTTCCAAGTACCGTAAAGATAATTTATGCTAAAAGTTGTCAATTAATTACTTCAACAAGATATTATGAATTTCTGTAAATAACTAAGAGTTGCCAGTTTAGTCAATGAACTGCCAATCTAGCTGAGTAATCTAAAGCAGAGGAGGGAATCATGGTATAATGCATATAAAGAACCTGTTCATTCTTTTAAATTTATTTTGTGCCTCAATTTTATTATAAAATATCTCAGAAGAAGCAAATTCTACATAATTTATGTGTGTTTTAGCTTATTTCTAAGTACTTGTTATGTATTGTTCTTTTCATATAAATTCTATTTTATCCAACTAAATGTATTTTGTGCCTTCATCCAGCTGTACAATATAAGAGGCTTCACAAGGGTTATGTAAAGTAATCTAGGCAGTTCCTGCTGTTTATACCTTATTCTTTAATCTTACATTGCTGCTGTTTTTTTCCTATTACCTAGCTATATTGCTAACCTACTCTTAAGCAATCTAAAATAATAACTCCCTATGTTACTTTCCATTGTTGTTGTTGTTGCTGTTTATTTCTGTTTAGTCTACATTACGTCATCAGATTTTACAAACCTTTTGCAATAGCTAACAGGATTTCATAAATGTGTGATTAAAATTCAGCCAGTCTGAGAACAAGAATTAATGATTTTAGTCTATGGTGATTTAACTTTTTATAACATCTGAGTCTTACTTGGTAGTTTTCATGTAATGTAATGGCCATGCCTGAAGGATGAAAGAAGGGCAGAAATGTATAGGGCGCAGATTTTGGATTTACCCTAAAAAAAGTCCATATTTATAATGTTTTTATTCAATGCTATAAAGTTCCAGGGAAAAAAATTCTACACTGACTGTGTCATCATACATTACCAGTTTACTGCAAACGGTGAATAGACATTGTATCCACATTACACAAAATGGAAATTTGTGCCCAAATAATAGTGTTTTAAGGGCAAGCATTGCATACATAATGGAATAAAAAGAAAAAGAAAACAAAACGAGCGGCACTCACCGTTGATAGGCAGGTAACTTTATTCCATGGCAGGAGGGGGGTGCAAGGGTTGCAGATACAGCAGCAAATAAGCAACAGCCGTTTCGCGCGTGTATGCGCTTCTTCTGGCTTTCCAACACTGAAGAGGTCACGGCACCTTCTTATAGTGCACAGGAAGCCGCATCATCACAGTAATATGCTTAATTACTAAGTAATCAACACCTGGCCTCTCAAGAGGGAGGGCAGGGATTACAGTCAGGCGGGACCTCTTCAATGATGTAAGGTGCATATGTGAACATACATAAACCAATAAGAACAAATCAAAATACGAAAATACAATAAGCAAGAGTGGTTCATTACAAAAATACGCTCATATCTATTTTTTCATTTAGTCCCAGCGGACCCAATGCATCCGTGCGTAGGATCCATATAGTTTCTCTTCTCAGAAGCTCCCTTTCTCTGTCACCACCTCTTTCAGTGCGGTTAACTACTTCAAGGCCAGCAAAAGTCAGCACATTGGGATTTCCACTATGTGCCTTATTCACATGATCTATTAACCGCGGAACACCCTTTCCTGTTTTTAAGGAGTTTAGGTGTTCGCGGAATCTTTCAAATAAGCAGCGGATAGTTTTTCCGATGTAGAAGCGTCCGCATCTACATAAAATTATATAAACCACAAATTTGCTGCGGCAGGTAATAAGTGGAAAAACCCTATGTTCTATCCCTGCAAAAGAGATCACTTGTAGTTGGGAATTGAAGCTGCAGAAGGAACAGTTTCTGCAACTCCTATTCCCTTTTGGTCTCTGTTCAGACAGCCATGTGAGACGTTTTTTCCTGAAATGGCTAGTTACCACTTGATCGCGTATAGTATGGCATCTTCTAAACGCTATCACTGGTTTCATATCTTTCAATTGTTTTAGGGAATCGTCCCTCACTAGGATACTCCAATTTTTCTTTATGACCTGTTTTATCTTATCGGCCATAGGACTGAATTTAAAGGAAAAGGCGAAGGGTGGGGGCCCTTTTATTGAGGGTTTACCCTCCCTTACTTCTGTCTGATGTACTTGTGACGCTTTTGTCATAGCTTGATTCAACAAGTCTGGGGGATACCCTCTACGTCTCAGCCTAGCGCGCAGATCCTGCGCCTGTTTATCATAACTCATTGAGGTGGTATTTATACGTGCAAGTCTTCTGAATTGGCCATATGGCACTGATTGTTTTACTGTGCTTGGGTGATAGCTGGAGAAATGGAGGAGGGAGTTGGCGGCGGTCGGCTTGCGAAAACCTTCCGTCACCAACTCCCCCTCCACCACTGATACCACTACATCCAGAAACTCGATTTTATTGCCCCCAAACTGGTAAGTAAATCGCATGTTCATGTCATTCTGTGTATTCAAGTAATCCACGAAAGCCCGGAAATGTGCCTCGTCGCTGGACCATATGATGAAAACATCATCCACGAATCTGTAATAGGCATGCATATATTTCAGAAATGGATTAAAACTCGAGTACACAAAACGGTCTTCGAACCGGGCCAGGTACAGATTGGCAAAAGTACACGCCACTGGGGTCCCCATCGCGGTACCGACCCTTTGTTTATACCAGGAATCTCCGAACATAAAGGCATTGTTAGTGAGAATTAGTTTCAGGCCTTCCGTGATGAACATCTTGAAGTCCTCACTTCTATCTGTGTTCTGTAGGACTTCCATCACTGCCTCAATGCCCTTATCCTGAGGGATCCGGGTATAGAGACTCTCCACATCGAGGGACACGAGTCGGAACTCCTCCTGCCACTGAATATCGGTCAGTGACCGGAGGAGGTCCGACGTGTCCCTCAAATGTGAGGGTATCATCTTAACGATAGGTCTCAACAGCCAGTCTATGTACCTGGACACCGGTTCGGTCACTGACCCAGTCCCGGAGACAATAGGTCGCCCAGGGGGCTGGGTCAGTGACTTGTGTATTTTAGGCAAAAAATACCAGGTGGGCCGTCTCGGAAAAATCGGAAGCAGTTTTTCTGCCTGCTGGCGTGGTACTACATTTTTCTCTACGTATGTATGTAAAAAACTGCGCAGAATATTTTGGATTTTCCAAGTGGGATCAGTACACAATTTCTCATACACCTGTCTGTCATCCAATTGTCTAAGTGCTTCGGAAACATAGTAAGACTTGCTCAGTATCACTATATTACCCCCCTTGAGAGGCCAGGTGTTGATTACTTAGTAATTAAGCATATTACTGTGATGATGCGGCTTCCTGTGCACTATAAGAAGGTGCCGTGACCTCTTCAGTGTTGGAAAGCCAGAAGAAGCGCATACACGCGCGAAACGGCTGTTGCTTATTTGCTGCTGTATCTGCAACCCTTGCACCCCCCTCCTGCCATGGAATAAAGTTACCTGCCTATCAACGGTGAGTGCCGCTCGTTTTGTTTTCTTTTTCTTTTTATCACATATGCTCACTGCAGCTACAAGCTGAGCACCTCCGTGAGGCACCACTCCTCGGCAGTCGCATCCTGATAATTTTAGGTTTGGTGTAGTGCCACTGGTTATCTGCTCTACATTTTACATTGCATACATAATGGCATACACTGCCCCAATACAGCCTCTTATTGCCTACCTTGTGGTACATTGTAAAAACACATAGCCAAACAATGATTCACAGTGCCCAGACAGAGACAACTTGCATCCTAAAGGTAAAGGTCATAATGTGCCAGCATATGGTATAGTCAAATTTTACCTACATAATTACAAACAGTGCTAAGATGATATCTTAAAGTTTGCATATTTTTCCCCAAAGTAGTCACTTTTTACAGGTAAATATTATAGTGTCAACATATTCCTTATAGTCTCATTGACCTCATCATGGAGCAACTATCACATACCGACTCCTTGTTCTTACAACAAGAAGAAAAGTTATAACTTCTGCTAGCAGTAGCCAGTAAGGATAATAGTTCCTCAGTTCATTTTATGACAAGGATGAAATGAAATGCAGCTTATCTTACCAGGGGCAGACTGGGAGCTTAAAGTGGTCCTGGAAAAAAACTTAAGAGACCCATTATAGGAGAGTCCAAATTGATAGAAGTTGGGACAACTCAAGTAGACAGGAATAAAAGAAGTAGGCATGGCCAGTAGTACCGGACAGCTGCACAAAATAATGCCCTAGCAGAAGCAAATACCCCAATGCGGCACAAAATACTGCCACCATCGTGAGGATGGTGACACAGTTGAATTCAGGAAGGCACCTGCAGTCATCAGCCAGGTGCATATGTACCTGATGCTCGTAGCATTAATTACTATTGAGGACATCAGATCATTATGTTTCCAGCCATCGGCTATGACGAGGGATTGGGTGGCCCCCTGGGCATCGGCCCACCGGGAAGTTTCCCTGTAGAGTCTATGGCCAATCCGTCACTGTCTCTCACTAAGAAATATCTATTTTTTGGATTTATGCTTGTTGCTATAGATTGTTGTTGACCCTGTTGCAGTGGCCACAGAAGGTAGTTGAACTGTTGGACTGTTACTCTATCTTTAAACCCTTTCTATTTACATGCTACATTATAGCTCCATGCACTTAAGTTTGGCATGTAACTTGCAATGAAGTTGATATACCATGCTATTTATGTAATGTGATATGTACATGTGCTATGTGGTTTATACACTACTGTGAAATGCTGGCTGGAGTACCACAAAATTATGGTACTGCACTAGAAATGGAAAATGTCCTACATGCACAGACCCTGGACATGGTTTTCTAATGGTGGGAAATGTCACAGGTCGCTTGTCATATGCCTTGGTCAGGATGCAATGGACATTGTTTGCACTGAACTATTATATAAATGTATTGCAGTTAGGTTATGCTGCCACCTACTGGTTAGTGATTACTTTTTAATAATAGTGTATGTGGATGTACAATGACTTTTTAAATCACCTGACTTAAATTATTCAGGTCCTTACACTGTAATGAAAGCATATGGCTTGAAGATGATAAATAGCATTGATCTCCTAGTAGATCAAGCATGAACACTAAAGAGTAAAAATAAGAAGATAATACTGGAACAAAGTGCAGTAAGCCGGATTGTGACTAATGCACACTGGTGCAAAATGAATGGTTTTTAGTTCGTGACGCCAATTGCAATGTGTGCAGGTTATAGTCTCAGGGCCCTTTAAGGTGATATAACTCACGTACCAGGTGAGGAATGCCAGAGTGGGGATAATGTCTCTGTGTAATGTCAACGGTGTCTCCTACCTTGGTACGGCTGGACTCCTGGATCCTGGCTCACTTGCAATAAATTTGAGTGTGGTCAGTAGGAGTAATTGAGGAATACATGAGATCCAGACAGGAAATATGATCCAACTTGTCTTTACTTAATGCAACTTGAATCCATATGAGTACAGCAATAGTCTTTAGGTCCCAGCAGGTATTGGCAATGTATGGCAGGGGTTAATGCCTCTTCTGCTCCTATACTATATGCCCGGAGAATCTGGCAGGTATTTATCTTCTGCTCCGTCTGTCTTCTGCTTGATATGGGCCTGACTAGCTGAGGAGGGATTTGGCTTCTCCTGGTCTCTGGATATGTACTCACAGCTTGGCTCACAGGGAATGCTTCTTCCTGGAGGCTGGAGATGGCTGCTTTTCTTGTCAATCAGCTGAGGCTGATGGCTCAGGCTGGGAAGAGTGATCTTGGCCTCAGCCGAGGCTCGATCCTGTCTTGGGATCCCTGTTTCTGGGAGCTCCTACTAACATAGCCTTCCCCTAGCCGGGGTGGCTGGTACACTAACTAGAACTTTCTTTCCTCCCCATGAGGCAGGACATGGGACAGCCCCCTTCTGCTCATAGAGGAGGGGGAGCTAAAACTGGAATGAACTATTCCAGTCTAGCTATACTAAACTGAACTAAACACATTGCTGCCACCTGCTGGTGTACATGGAAATTACAGCAAATATGTAAATAACAGGCATAGAAAATACATATAATGGAAAATGCAATGTTGTCCACCAGACTACACAAGATGACAATACATATGCACCTGACATGTTGTAGCAGGAAGAAAGAGTTTAGTGACATACTCCAGGATGTTACATACCCGCTTACTTTAAGCTAAGCCGTCCTCGGCGTACGTTTAGGAGCGTGAAGGAATCAGCTCTGGGTACCCAATAAATACAAAGTGCTGCGTGAATTACATATAATGACATACATATACAAAACATATAACGACTTTCCCCAGGTTCCTGCCCGCTAGAGTAAGGTGTCCAACACAGTTTCCTTCTCTTGGTATAACCAGTTAACCTAAATACTGCACAAAGCAAACATCACTGACTGACTTTGTATGTTCTGGCCCTAAAACATCAAAGAAAGCATGGGGGTGTATTTACTCCGTAATCCCACCATTGTGTAATGCAAAGCTCGCAAATAGAAGGGTGGCTTTATCCTGTATTCCCTTCCCTGCACCATAGCCTGAAAAAAATTTGGCTTGTAGCACGATCACTATGATGACTGAGGGGAAGCTAAAGTATGGCTCTAAGGCTTGAGGCGCCTTACCTTAGGCAAAAGGCTCAGAAGGGGAGGTATTTATCGTCTCCATATGAAAGAAATCCAGCGGCTCACCCCTGTCTCGTATGGGTAGGTGCTCACCCTTTATTACTTCTTTCCAGTCCTGAGGGTAGGACTAAAGTATGCAAAAATGAGGGAGCACACTCAAGAGAGAACCACTAGATGGATGATGGCATAATATTTTATTACTCTAAAAACAAACCCCTAAAAATATATAAAAACAATCATAAAATAGCATATATTAATGCAGCAATCCTATAGTGCATGACAAGCGGTACTACACATATATGACAAATACCATATGATATATAACATGCAGCAGTATAACAATGCGTGACACGCTAGTGGTATGGATAGTCCTGTAGCCGTCCTATTAATAATAGGTAAAATGTCAGCACTTTCGTGCATAAATGTCCCACTGAGACTTGATGGTAATGATACTATGACCAAATGTCACAATAAAGATGATGCCACTATTATTAGGGCAGTGTAGCTAAATCCAATAGGGCAGTTGAATACCAGTGTCCGGTATTGTAGATATACAATATGCGTACATATATTAGATACTGGAGCTACTTACTATATCACGCCGCCTGTAGTGTCCCGGTCTCACCCCACCTTCTTGCTGCTTGACCGCAGCGTTGATTCCCTAGGTGGCCAAACACGGCCGAACGTGGCGTCCCACGTGACCTGGTTGCTTAGGGTTCCGGGTTGGCGCTTCCCTGACGTCACTAATATGCGACTGTGACTCTGGCTGTAGCTCCGTACTGGAGATGTGATGGAAATATATCTCTTGTACTTTCAACTTCTAGCTTTTTGTTCTTTTCTCTTCTTATTGAATCCACGCTCACTCCGTGCTACCAGACGCGTTTCAGGGTCTACACCCCTTCCTCAGTGGCCACCGAGTGAGTGGATTCTCACTCTTTTAAATGGTGTTGTCCCACCCACAATTGTGTTCTTTTGTGCTTGACTCAATATGTGGGGTGGATTTTGCTTGCTGATAAATCATGTTAAAACATATATAAATGACATAAAATAATAAATATAACATCCCCACATATAATACTGTATAAAAGCACTTAAAAAAACAGTTCTGGATGAAGACTGCAAGGTCAGATTATCTTTTTGAGAAAAAACGCATCAAAACCGCATCAGTGTGAACTGCGTTTTGCATGCGTTTTTTATGTAATTGTCAATTATAGGGTCTAACAGTATTTCTAAACGGATAACACCAAAAATAACATCATTATATAATGTGTTCTCCGTGTAATTTCATATTTGGTGATCCTAAATATATATATTCCCAGATTGGGTAGTATGTCGTATAGGGGAGGAGCCATCCAGTGGGGAGGGGAGATCACAATGTCGATTGTCGACCAAACTGCGATGTCCCATCCCCCCCGGACGACCCCCCAACAATCACAGGAACCCGAACCCTCCATCTCGGCGTTGAGGCCCCTGGGAATGATGGTATCATACTCAAAGATTCTGCGGGATTCTTGTCTCGACATGTGTGCAATGTGGTTACCTCCTCTCCACATTTTTTTGACTCTTTCTATGGCTGTGAATTTTAGACTAGTTGGATCACAGTTGTGTTGAATTTTAAAATGTTTCGATAAGGAATGTGTTTCTAAACCTTTTTTAATGTTTGCCACATGTTCCGCTATCCTCTTTTTGAGTGTTCTTTTGGTCCTGCCTATGTACTGTTTCTTACATCCACATTCTAATAGGTAGATGACATCCGTGGAGTCGCAGGTTAAACATTCTTGTATTTCTAAGCTGAAAGAGTTTACTGTGGATGTAACCTTTGTTGTTTTTTTAGGAAAATTTGTCATTTTACAATTTGCGCACCTTCCACATCTAAAAAACCCATTAGTTGTTAACCAATTGTTTTTTGTTATTTGTTGTTTCTCTTTCTTAATTTTTACGGTTGGGGCTATTTTGCCTGCTAAATTGTTGGCCCTTGTGTATGTTATTTTCGGTACGTCACTCAGTAATGGGCCAATTATCTTATCATTCAGCAGATGACCCCAATGTTTGCGAATGCTCCTCTCCATCACTCTATACTGGGAATTGAACGGGAGGATAATTCTCAATGTTTCATCTCGTAATTGTAATGGACCTGTCTCAAAGAAACTTTTTCTTTCCATCTTCTTCACCTTTTCCAGTGATTTGTCTATAATCTGGACTGGGTAATCTCTTTCCAATAATTGCTGTTTTAGGCCGGTGGCCTCTTCATCAAATTTGCTGTCCATCGTACAGTTGCGCTTAAGTCTGCGGAACTGGCTAGTTGGTATATTGATAAGCCACCGCGGAAGATGGCAACTTGCAAATCTGATAAAGCTATTTTTGGCCACCGGTTTAAAGAATGTATTACAGCATAATTGTTCTTCCCTAATCCATATCTCCAAATCTAGAAATTCAACCTTTTCTTTACTAATGGTTGGACTAAATATGAGGTTCTTGTCATTTTTATTGATATCACTGAGAAATAGATCCAGAGATTCAGCTGTGTCTCGCCAGATGAACAGAATGTCATCAATGTACCGCCGCCATAGCACCAGATCCGTCCCCAGCCTGGGAGCAATGATCTCTCTCTCCCATTGAGCCAGGAAGAGGTTGGCATAGCTGGGGGCGAATCTGGTGCCCATGGCGGTCCCGGTACACTGCAAATAAAACTCCCTTTCAAAAGAAAAATAATTGTGGGCCAATATATATCCTACTCCCTCTAACAGGAAATCTAATTGTTCCACAGGGAGCCCGGCATCTCCCGACAATTGCTCATGTAATGCCTGTATCCCCCTGGTATGCTCAATAACCGTGTAGAGGGATCCAACATCCAGTGTCCCCAAGATCCATCCATCTACCCATTTGACATTTTCAAGTGTTTTGATGATGTCTGTAGTGTCTCGAATATATGATGGTACTCGTTTTACATATGGTTGGAGCCACTGGTCAATGTATTTGGATAAATTACATGATATGGATTGGATACCCGACACAATCGGGTGACCTGGAGGTGCTTCCAGGTTCTTATGGATCTTGGGGACACAATAGAACATGGGGATCCTCCCCTCAGTGTCCAGAATAAATTTTGCTTCCTGATCGGAAAGAAAGCCAGCTCCTACCCCCCTTCCACAATAATCTTTAAGAATATTATAGTATTCCTGTGTTGGGTCTCCTTTTAATCTTTGGTAGGTATTCTCTGATCTTAGCTGTCTTAGCTGTCTCTGATCTTAGCTGTCTCTATCGTCTCCATATCTTCTGGCAAGTCACAGGAGGAGGGTAGTACAATCCCGTCGCTCTCCTGGAAATGAGACACCTCAGTATGGGAACAATCCTGAACATTTAACAAGTGGGAAGGATCAGCCTAGGGCTTCTAACGATTCCCGAAGCAGCGGGGGTACCTGTGCAACTACTGGATCTGCCAGGACTTACCACTTGGTCCTACCCTGGGTACCTATGGGTATATATCACCGGGTGTAGGCCATTAGTATTCAGTGTCCCTATGAAGACAGTCCGTATAAAGGGGGAGAGAACAAGAGCTGTAAAAAAGGCATACTTTAAGTAAGTTGCTACATTTTTGTTAAGTGCAATGGTTGAGTGCAATCATGAAAAACAGTGCATAAAATCACATTGCGGCACCTAGAAGGAGAGTACACACAATGGGCATGTTATCTTAAACGTTACATAAGATGTAAACTGGTACTTAGTGCAAAATTATTACAATATGAAATCACAAAGAGCTCAGGTATCATTTGAGTCTTTTCTTTGGGTGCTTGACTGTGGACAGGAACAAAAAGTCCATAAGTCACTTGTAATTCAAACAAGGTAGTGGTTAATTGCTATAATGGGTAGTTTTCCTCACAGGAAAGTCTAAAAAACATCCTCCTGGGTCCCATATTTGAGGAGACAAAAGTTCTTTCTTAACCTGGGTGCTCTCAGCAGCTGTAATGGTGCACCACTGACCTCTTGTGGTGTCTTTTGGAATTGGCTGAGCAGTCAGCCTGGTGAATGCAGCTGTGACATGCTGCAATCTGGGATCCCTTGCCGGTGCAGAGGTGGACAAAACCTCCGGCTGAAGAGGCTGTGGTAGGCAAACTGAGAGTGCCTGTGGCAGCTTCCAGGGCAGAATGTAGGGTTGCACTCTGGGATTGGAAGTCAGGACAGAGTTATTTATTTGCCCCACCGGTAGAGTTCTAGCCGCAGGGATTTCAGGGATCACTATGGGGACCTCAGGATTGAGACGTCCCGCTCTGGCAGTAGTAGCAGCACTGAGCGGCGGAGTGGAAGTTCCGGCCGCCTCCGCTGCACCAGTAAGTGTCCTTGGCGGAGGAGGCCTAGGCCTGTTTGGGGTATCGGGACCCTCAGGGAGAGGTGCAGGGGCAGGTACGGACCAGGCCTGGGCCTCAGGGAGCGCGTCCGCTCCTACCTGATGTCGCGGCCGGGCGGCCGGTTCCGGTGCCTCCTGGTGGTCATCGCGGGGTCCAATCACCGTCTGCGGTGCAGGTTGGTCCAAAGCCTGGGCGATTGTATCAGCGGCATCCTCCGCGGGAGCAGGCTCAGCATCGGCAGCCATCTTGGCTTCCGGGTTGGCGGCCATCTTATTTTCCGTCATGGTGCATGCAGGAGGTGAGGGTGGAGCCCAGAGGGAGGAGTCTGCACTCCCTTGGTTCACAATACAAAGTTCATGGAGGGCGGTCTTTAGTTTTCCCGCTTCTAGGGGGGCGTATTCGACATCTTCGCGCTCTTGAGAGGGCGTTCTTGTCTTTTCCCGCCTCCGACAAGCATGGAGAGGCGGCGCCATCTTGCGAATACGGCGAATTAACCCCCTGAGTACTCGTGGGCACCGCATGGTGCTTTCTTGCACAGCAACAAGGCAATAAAGTCAATTTTCAGGGTTTTGTACAAACTGCAGCTCTTGCAATACTGTGAGACATGCGATGGGATCTGTTTTAACACAGAATTGTATCCGGTTCTGTTGGACAGGGTTGGCACACAATTCAATCCGATCCTGTTCGTGACGCCAAAATATGCAGTAAGCCGGATTGTGACTAATGCACACTGGCGCAAAATTAATGGTTTTTAGTTTGTGACGCCAATTGCAATGTGCGCAGGTTATAGTCTCAGGGCCCTTTAAGGTGATATAACTCACGTACCAGGTGAGGAATATCAGAGTGGGGATAATGTCTCTGTGTAATGTCAACGGTGTCTCCTACCTTGGTACGGCTGGACTCCTGGATCCTGGCTCACTTGCAATAAAATTGAGTGTGGTCAGTAGGAGTAATTGAGGAATGCATGAGATCCAGACAGGAAATATGATCCAACTTGTCTTTACTTAATGCAACTTGAATCCATATGAGTACAGCAATAGTCTTTAGGTCCCAGCAGGTATTGGCAATGTATGGCAGGGGTTAATGCCTCTTCTGCTCCTATACTATATGCCCGGAGAATCTGGCAGGTATTTATCTTCTGCTCTGTCTGTCTTCTGCTTGATATGGGCCTGACTAGCTGAGGAGGGATTTGGCTTCTCCTGGTCTCTGGATATGTACTCACAGGGAATGCTTCTTCCTGGAGGCTGGAGATGGCTGCTTTTCTTGTCAACCAGCTGTGGCTGATGGCTCAGGCTGGGAAGAGTGATCTTGGCCTCAGCCGAGGCTCGATTCTATCTTGGGATCCCTGTTTCTGGGAGCTCCTACTAACACAGCCTTCCCCTAGCCGGGGTGGCTGGTACACTAACTAGAACTTTCCTCCCCATGAGGCAGGACATGGGACAGCCCACTTCTGCTCACAGAGGAGGGGGAGCTAAAACTGGAATGAACTATTCCAGTCTAGCTATACTAAACTGAACTAAACACATTGCTGCCACCTGCTGGTGTACATGGAAATTACAGCAAATATGTATATAACAGGCATAGAAAATACATATAATGGAAAATGCAATGTTAGACTACACAAGATGACAATACATATGCACCTGACATGTTGTAGCAGGGAGAAAGAGTTTAGTGACATACTCCAGGATGTTACAAAAGCCAGTCATTGTCCTACGCATATACAGCCAATAAGTGGAGGTGACTGGTACTAGTCATAAGGGTACAACAC
The DNA here is from genome assembly GCF_905171765.1 of Bufo bufo. Taxonomy (NCBI): domain Eukaryota; kingdom Metazoa; phylum Chordata; class Amphibia; order Anura; family Bufonidae; genus Bufo; species Bufo bufo. The sequence goes on along the minus strand of NC_053391.1, from coordinate 336,974,690 downwards.
CACAGACTATAGACAGGGGTACAAGCAACCATCACAGTAGACTTAATGCTATTGCTGAGGGGTAGAAAGAAACAGTCTAGCCCATGTATCCTGATAGCAGCAAAGGTCTGTATAAGAGTCAAGGCTGTGACCAAGATCAGACAGCCTGCACCTGTCATTAACACAGTTTGAGTTAGTGTGTGCAGGATTGTGTGTTGTAAGAAATGGCATACTGTTACTGATTAGAACTGTGCAGATTTTGTAGTACTGTGCCACATCGTAGCCATGGTGAAAACTGCAGAGGCAACCATCTTTATTGTTGCTCCTATGAGGTGACTAGAGTAAGTGTTGATACACCAGGGAGCTGGGTACTGTGCAAGCTGGGGGAACAGTTAGTAGTTGACTCTTAAAGAGACTTTGTTATATTTGCCTATTGCCTCCTAAAGAGACAAAGTATCTAATTAGCATGTTGCCTCTGAGTAAGTCTAATGTCCTACTTTTTTCCTCAAACAAGGGTGTAACTTATCCTCTAACTGTAAGTGCGCACTACACTACAATGAATTGAATACATCTGTGTTGGAAGTTTCATTGATTTAGGCATATGATTATTTTGTCCAACAGATCCTCCCGGATCTGGACCACAGCACCCAGACCATAGCCGCACAAGATATCCGTGGTCTGTGGCTGGTCTTGTGAATGGCACCCCCCTGTATAAACTATCTGTAGAGCGATGATGTATTTATATAATCTGGCTTTGTCCCAGCATATGTTTTGTTATATGAGTACTGCATAGACCAATAGTGTCTTTATTATCTTTACCTCCTGATGACCCCACAGCATTGACTAGGGCAGTGATGGCTAACCTTGGCACTCCAGCTGTGGTAAAACTACAACTCCCAAGATGCCCCGCTTGCTTGGCTGCTCTCAGAACTCTATAGAAATAAATGGAGCATGCTGGGAGTCGTAGTTTCACCACAGCTGGAGTGCCAAGGTTAGCCATCACTGGACTAGGGGGAAACGCGTCGAGGTTAACTCAGGTGTCTTTTGACTATATTGTCAACCCTGATTATCTATATTTACACTGTATTTGTATCAGGTGTTTGACCACTATATCAACCCTGACTCTTTTTTGTTATGTGTCTGTACTTTTTGTCGTTGATATCCGGGAATATTCAGTTAATGACCGTGCCACTGGCACTCTATTATCCTCACCTCATACCTGGGGCACTCCAAAATAATTGTTGTAATTATCCCTGTAGGGATTTAATAGGGACATTAGTCTAGGAACGTGGACAGGGGGTCTCCACCATTAGGGGTCTCCCCTGGGCTGAGGTCTTAGGATAGGGGCGGACATAGGGACAAATTCTCCCCCCACCCCAGGTAACTCTATTTATTTGCTGGATATTTGCCATCAGTCAACTATTTTGTATGTAATTTTTTGGTGTTCCTATAGGAGGCCCATGTGGGACCTTTTTTAAGGTATATCATTAAAATTGTGATTTTAGTTTTTTTTTTTTTTCTGCTGGAACCTAGATGTATACTATGTACACCCCATAATTTATGTAAATTGATTTTGCTGGAACTTAGTAATGTCCTACTTACCTGTTGCTTGTTAAATAACTGTTGTAGCCAACAAGCTTGTTGCCCCACATAAATCAAGTAAGTTTGCCTTGCTGAAGTTCAGCCATTCTAGAATTGAGAGCCATAAAGTCTGTCCAAATTAAATGTAACCACAATAGAGATATCTTGTTTTATTTACATTTCAGTAAAACAGGTCATTTACATTATTATGTTGCTATTCGGAATTAGTGACTTTTAAAAATACCTTTATTAGTGATAGTGCGGGTATAGGTATGTATATACCAACAGAGTGTACTACAATTTCAAAAGGATTAAATATAAATTTCTTTTGACAGGGGAGTAGTCACCCCTAACCAGAACATTTACTCGTGATACAAATACTGTCAGTAGACTTCGGCGGTTCGAGGATCACATCAAATATAAGACAGGGTCTGAGGAAAAAGGGCAGGGCAGACAGGTTGCTTACCCTAAAAGCCCTAAAAACTGCTCAGCCCAGGGTGACCCCCTGATGGTGGGAGTTCCCTGTCCCCGAACCTACAACTGTCAAAACCCTAGATTGACCCTAGCCAGGGAAAGATAATGGGTATACAAAAACAATAATAAAGATAAATCGGACGTGAGAGGTGGTTTAAATGATTAGGGTCGCCACCTGTCCTCGCCGAAATACAAAAATACAAATAATGAATACAAAAAAGAGTAGGAATGGGGTCCAGATACTGGGGAGATCACCGTTCCTCTCAAGTATACAATACGCACGTTTTAAAATATGCACATCTTAATACACAGAGCTCAACGCGTTTCACCTGTATAAAATCAGGCTCATCAGGAGGTAGGTAGAAACGTGGACAAAGTCCAACAAAGATATAGATGTGATCAATGATAAAGGGACGATAATGTAAATAAAGCGATACTTAGCTACAGATGTTCAATGAAGGAGGCGTAGATACAGCATTTACCAGAAGGCAAGATAACTACATCCATAAGTGATACATAGAAAGATGTATGTATAAGGAGGACAAATAAGTAACTAATCACAGCTCTATAGGAAACAATCACAGGTTCCAGAAGCATAATAGGACTTACATGATGTTGGTGCTGGCCATTAGCTCCCCCAGTAGCCTGCTTAAGGCCCAGGTAAGGTGTCAGTCAGTATTGAACCCATTTATAGAGTCTGGTCAGTTCGTCCGGACGCCGGAAAGGCACTTCCGGTCTCCTGGAACGCATAGTGGAACGCAATAGGCTTCCGGCCTACGTCACTTCCAGCGCCGTGGAACGCATCGTGAGCCGCATATGGCTCAATGCCGGCGTCGGAAGACAAGCAAGAGGCCGTGCTATCCAGGCATATTGGGCTTCCGGCCTACGTCACTTCCGGCGCCGTGGAACGCATCGTGAGCCGCAAATGGCTCGATGCCGGCGCCGGAAGACAGCAGAGGCCGTGCTATCCAGGCGGATTAGAACATAGGGGGTTTTAATTGGATAGAAGGCCAGTATTTAGTTAATAAGACTAAGAGCTGTGAGTGACTATTTCCAATACAAAAATGTGCCAACGGATAAAAAATATATATATATATATATATAGCCTGGGGGCACAGTAATTTAGGGAAACCCTCAGGAGCAGCCCCCAATGAGACAAATATGTATCAACCAGCAAACGATATATAATAATAATAAAGGATATCAACCATGATATACAAAGACCTGCCTCCACAATGATATTGATAGAATTGGGAGGTACCAGGAAGTATTTGAAGATATGGGGAATCAGTCTTAAATACCCCAATTATTTACGTGGTGCTTTTCGCACTGATCAGCACAGAAACCCTGGGTCACATACCAGTGATACTGGGGAAAATTACTTGGGAACGTCATTATTAACCCAAAGACAGGGAGGATATTAGATAAAACATGCAAAATTGAGTCTTTCATTGAGACCGAGGGGGGACTGGGATTGGAAACGATAAATTCAAGAGGACTCTTTTTGGAGAATCCTTCTGTCCCAGTCGCCCCTCCTCTCAGGAAAGGGGACCACCTCCAACACCGAGAAACGAGCCGAGCTCACATCGCCTTTGTGGCAGTTATTGAAGTGATGGGCCACCGGGGTATCTTTCAATTTTTTAATGTCGTTTAGATGTTCACAGATTCTTCTCCGTAATTCCCTCTTGGTTTTGCCAATGTAGTCCAATGGGCAACTACACTGGCAAATATAGACTACGCCTTTGGTTTTGCAATTGGCAAAGTCACGGATCGCAAAGGATCGTTGGGTCACCGAGCAGACTATTGTTTTAGATGGATTGATAAAATTGCACGCTTTACAGGAACCGCACTTGAAGACACCGAGGGGCCTACGGTCTAGCCAAGTGCCTTCTCTCTTAGGGCCTTCGTAATGACTATGGACTAGTCGATCTCGTAGGCTTCTCCCTTTACGGTAAGTTACCTGCGGATAACTCTTAATTACCTGTGTTAGGTCAGGGTCCATAGTTAAAATTGCCCAGTGCCTTCTGAGTATGGATACCACTTCACCGTTCCCAGAATCAAAGGTGGAGATGAGACGTATCAGGTGGTTGTCCGTGTCTCTCAATCTTGGTATCAAAAGCTCTTCTCTTTTCTTTGACTGTGCGAACTGAAAGGAGTCCCTAAGGATCTTAGAGGGATAACCCCTTTCTCTCAACCTCTTCCTGAGTTTTCCTGACTCTTGGTAAAAATTACCTCCCGAGGAACAATTCCTGCTAACCCGCAGGTATTGTCCCCTTGGGATCCCTTTTTTGACCGCGGTAGGGTGGTGGCTCTCCCAATGGAGGATACTATTGGTTGCCCTGGGTTTCCGAAAAACTGATGTATTTAAGGTACCCTCTACTTTAGTCACCACCACGTCCATTTACATTATTATACTAAATGCATGTGATAAAGATAATATACAGCTTGATGAGTGCAGAAAAAGCTTAAAAAAATGACAAAGTGGGTTGAAATGAAGGCCTGTCATGCTAATAAGCATAAAACGAAAAGGGTTGTCAAAGATAATTAAAAATCTTGGACAACTTCTGTAATTGCTTAAATTAAAAAAAAAACATTTTTGTGATGCCATGTCTATAGGTGTGCAAAAGCAAGAACAGAGGCAGTGATAAGGGAGTGCCTATGTAACTAAGGAGGAGCTGTTAGCAGCTGGGCATTATTAGGAGAGGTGCTGGAGCTGTGACAGACAAATAAGAAAGGCATCCTGAGTATGGTTGGATGCAGAAATAAGAAGCAATACATGCAAGATGGAAACAAACCAGAGTGATTAAGTTTTTGAAATATCAGCACCTAATAAGTCTAAAAATGAGACAAAGCACAACTTCTAATTCAATTTTGTGGCTTTTTATAGTAAAGATGTAGCCAAGATAAAATTCACTCTAATAACACATGTTATCTAGTGCCAGAATCCTTTGAAATCCATTGAAAAAGTCAGTGTACCTTCACTTTTCAAGTAATTTCCATGTTCCAAAATTTTAAAAGTTTGCCAGTTTTGGCATACATGCTTGAGATTTCCTACATATTATATTTAGGGGTGAGTGAATCATTGATTCTTTCCCCAACTTTGTTTTAATGCTGTACAGAGACCTGTCTCCATACAGCATTAAAATGTATGCGCTGTGGGGACGCAAAATTCATTAAGTCTGAAGTCTCGCAAGACTTAGGTGAAGAACTTTGATTGTACAACTTTGCCGAAGCCAACTTCGGATTGCTGTTTAAAATGTTTTTGAAGTTGTACAATCCAAGTTCTTCACCTAAGTCTTGCAAGACTTCGGAGTTAACAAATTTTGCCTCCGTGCAGCGCATGCCACATTAAAATGAAGTTTGGGAACAAATAGACTTCAAACCTTGAATCCAAAGCGAGATTCACTCACCCCTACTTATATTATTATTTATTGCCTTTATGTTTTGTATATATTGAATGTGTCTCTTTAACAGTATACAGTACATCTTGCAGTCGTCATAGATGTGTGAGTGCAAAAAAATAGATCAAAGTCACAAAAAACGCTTTGTGGACTGATATAAGTTTCGTATTCTGAGAGGTCCAAACACAACAATGGTGATAAGCTCAAAATTAAAAGACATTTTGCTATGGCCTTTTGGTGAATGCTTTATCCTTATTTTCTCCTCAGTTGCATGTTTGTTACATGCCTTATTCTGGTTCTGTTCTTCTTCTTTCTTTTCTATCTAATGATCTCTTATCTTTGTATGCTACACAGCATTTCTCTGCCCTCTTACCCCCCATTATCAGAAGACTATATCCCCCTTTCACAGACTTGCATAACATCTCTTTAAATATGTATAACCCTTTTTTCAGTTCACTGCTGCATAAGTCTTAACCCATTCGATCAGGAAAATTGAGTTGCTGACAAAATATAAAACATAGCAGTGAAGTGCCAGAAATGACATAAAATGCCCACAGAGGGGCTGTAAGTGGCAACAGAATCTTGTCCAGTTACTAGTATAAAATTGGTATATACAGTATACAGTGTTTTTAAGCATGCATGATAATAATGTCTTGATACATATGTAGCAAATAATGGAACTGACAAACATTTTTGTTAAATAAATCACATATGTCAATCAGTTACTTTGGTTTGTATTAGCGAATAGCGAATCTATCGAGTTTCGGTTTAGTTCAGGTTTGACAAATTTTTCCAAAAGTTCAGGTCTGAACCAAAGTGGCTCTAATTGCAGTACAAATTGGCATATAACACACTCCAGCCTCCTAGGACTCCAGAAATTTTAGGAAAGCTTGCTATCTATTTTCATATTTCTTATGATTTTTTTTATTCATCACAACATAGAAACATAGAAACATAGAATGCGTCGGCAGATAAGAACCATTTGGCCCATCTAGTCTGCCCAATATATCTGAATACTATGGATAGCCCCTGGCCCTATCTTATATGAAGGATAGCCATATGCCTATCCCATGCACGCTTAAACCCCTTCACTGTATTTGCAGCTACCACTTCTGCAGGAAGGCTATTCCATGCATCCACTACTCTCTCAGTAAAGTAATACTTCCTTATATTACTTTTAAACCTTTGCCCCTCTAATTTAAAACTGTGTCCTCTTGTGGTGGTTTTTCTTCTTTTAAATATGCTTTCCTCCTTTACCGAGTTGATTCCCTTTATGTATTTAAAAGTTTCTATCATATCCCCTCTGTCTCTTCTTTCTACCAAGCTATACATGTTAAGGTCCTTTAACCTTTCCTGGTAAGTTTTATCCTGCAATCCATGTACTAGTTTAGTAGCTCTTCTCTGAACTCTCTCTAGAGTATCTATATCCTTCTGGAGATATGGCCTCCAGTACTGCGCACAATACTCCAAGTGAGGTCTCACCAGTGTTCTGTACAGCGGCATAAGCACTTCACTCTTTCTACTGCTTATACCTCTCCCTATACATCCAAGCATTCTGCTGGCATTTCGTGCTGCCCTATTACATTGTCTTCCCACCTTTAAGTCTTTTGAAATAATTACTCCTAAATCCCTTTCCTCAGATACTGAGGTCAGGACTGTGTCAAATATTCTATATTCTGCCCTTGGGTTTTTACGCCCCAGGTGCATTATCTTGCACTTATCCACATTAAATTTCAGTTGCCAGAGTTCTGACCATTCTTCTAGTTTTCCTAAATCCTTTTCCATTTGGCGTTTCCCTCCAGGAACATCAACCCTGTTACATATCTTTGTGTCATCCGCAAAAAGACACACCTTCCCATCGAGGCCTTTTGCAATATCACTTATGAAGATATTAAACAAAATTGGTCCCAGTACAGATCCCTGTGGAACCCCACTGGTAACATGACCTTGTTTTGAATGTTCTCCATTGACTACAACATGAAATATACAATGCAGTAGGTCTGCTATCTAAGGGTAGTAGTAGTAATAACAGTAGTGGTAGTAGTGTCAGATGCAATGTTAATAGTGGTGGCAGTAGGGGATTAGCAGCTAGGAGCAGCAGCAGCTGAGGAGGTGGAAACAGCAGCAGACATATGGTACATGTTGGCAGAAAGGCATCAGTATAAAGGGGGCATCAGCAGTCTTACTGAAGATAACGATCAGCAGGCCGCATCAGTGGCATGATGATGGTGGTGGCATGATGGAGGCGGCAGCAGCAGCTGTATGGATCATGATTAGAGATGAGCGAATCGAAGTTGAAGAAGTAGAATTTAATCAGAATTTCAGGAAAAATTTGATTTGCATCGATCCAAATTTCCTTATGCTTCATGGTAATGAATCACATTTTTTCCTAAAATGGCTGCTGCACGTGTGAGGACATGGAGCAAAGAACTCTGGGAAGGCGGGATCACCCATAATGCCATGCATGCAGCCAATCAGCAGCCAGCCCTGTGATGTCACAGCCCTATAAATAGCCTCAGCCATCTTGGATTCTGCAATTTTCCAGTGTAGTTAGTGCAGGGAGAGAGATCAGCAGGCGCTAGGGACAGTGCTAGAAGAAACTTCATTGTGCTAAAAAAAAAACGATTTACAAATGCAGAAAAAGATTATTCAAGGTGTAGGGAAAGGATAGGGAGGAATCATTCCACAACATTTATGTTGAACAGGTTTCAGAAAGTAAGGTTACAGCCTATGTAATAGGAACAATCCTAATACAACTTGCTACACTAACTAGGGACCAAAATTTCCATTATACAGCTCAGAAATTCCAGAAAACCGTTATTATTGGGGTGCAAGCGCTGTTTGTTACAGCCATTAACAGGGTTTATTACAAGAAAATATTTCTATGTCTTATTTGCCCTTGTGCGGTAGAGTTATATGTTCTAAAGCATTTTTTGGCTTATATTAGTAGGAAATAAAGGCGTTTTTGTAATGTAAAAGTGGCAAAAAATAAAATAAAATTGCCGTTCTGCTGTGCAGTTACATGTTCTAAAGCGTTCTGTGGCTATATAAGTGGAAAAAATATATATATTTACCGTTCAGCGGTGTAGTTATATGTTCTAAAGCCTTTTGTGGTGTGTATTAGTGGCAAAATAAAAAATATATTTGCTGTTCAAAAGGGCAGATATATTAGTGTATTAGTGGAAAAAGAAAAAAATTATTTCCCGTTCAGTAGTACAGTTATATGTTATAAAGCCCTTTTTGTAATCTATTAGTGGGAAAATAAAAATATATTTGCCGTTTAGCGGTGCAGTTACATGTTATAAAGCCGTTTTGGTAATGTAAAAGTGGCAAAAAATTAAAAATAAATTGCCGTTCTGCTGTGCAGTTATATGTTACACAGCCCTTTTAGTTGTGTATTAGTGGCAAAAGTAAAATATATTTGCCATTCAGCGGTGCAGTAAAATGTTCTAAAACATTTTGTGGCATGTATTCGTGGCAAAAGAAATAAAATATTTGCCGTTCAGAGGTTCAGTTATGTTATAAAGCCCTTTTCGTCGTGTAACAGTGGCAAAATAAAAATATATTTGACATTCAGCGGTGTAGTTATATGTTCTAAAGCATTTTGTGGCCTGTAAAAATGGAAAAATAAAAATATATTTGCCGTTCAGCGGTGTAGTTATATGTTCTAAAGGCATTTTTGTCATGTAATAGTGGCAAACAAAAAATATATTTGCCGTTCAGCGGGCATTTATATGTTCTAAAGACTTTTGTAGCGTGTATTATTGGCAAAAAAAAATTATATTTGCTGTTTGTCGGTGCAGTTATGTGTTATAAAGCCCTTTTTGTCGTGTAATAGTGGCAAAATAATTTTTTTTTTTTTTGTTCAGCGGTGTAGTTATATGTTCTAACGCCCTTTTTGTCGTGTATTAGTGGCAAAAGTAAAATATATTTGCCGTTCAGCAGTGCAGTGATGTTATAAGGCAATTTTGTCGTGTTATAGTGGCAAAATAGAAATATATTTGTCGTTCAGCGGTGCAGTTATATGTTATAAAGCCTTTTGTGGCGTGTATAAGTGGAAAAATTAAAATATATTTGCCGTTTAGAGTTGCAATTATATGATCTAAAGCCTTTTGTAGAGTGTATTTTTGGCAAAATAAAAAATATTTGCCATTCAGCAAATGTTATGAAGTTCTTTTTGTCGTGTAATAGTAGCAAAATAAAAATATATTTTACGTACAGCAGTGCAGTTAAATGTTTTAAAACCTTTTGTGGCCTGTAAACGTTCAGCGGTGTAGTTATATGTTCTAAAGGCATTTTTGCCATGTAATAGTGCCAAACGAAAAATATATTTGCCGTTCAGCGGGCATTTATATGTTCTAAAGCATTTTGTAGCGTGTATTAGTGGCAAAAAAAAATTATATTTGCTGTTTGTCGGTGCAGTTATGTGTTATAAAGCCCTTTTTGTCGTGTAATAGTGGCAAAAGTAAAATATATTTGCCGTTCAGCAGTGCAGTTATATGTTATAAAGCCTTTTGTGGCATGTATAAGTGGAAAAATTAAAATATATTTGCCGTTTAGCATTGCAATTATATGACCTAAAGCCTTTTGTGGGGTGTATTCGTTGCAAAAGAAAAATAAATGTGCCGTTCAGCGGTGCAGATATGTTCTAAAGCCCTTTTTTTTGTATGATAGTGGCAAAATAAAAATATATTTGCTGGTCAGCGTTGCAGTTATATAATCTAAAGCCCTTTGTGGAGTGTATTAGTGGCAAAAAAATAAATTGCCAATCAGCGGTGCAATTATATGTTATAAAGTCCTTTTTGTCGTGTATTAGTAAAAAAAAGTAATATATATTTTCCATTCAGTTGTGCAGTTATGTTATAAAGTCCTTTTTGTTGTGTAAAAGTGGCAAAATCAAAATATATTTGCAGTTCAGCGGTGCAGTTATATGTTCTAAAGCCTTTTGTGGGGTGTATAAGTGGCAAAAGACTAATATATTTGCCATACAGCGGTGTTGTTATATGTTATGAAGCCTTTTTTGTTGTGTAATAAAGGCAAAATAAAAATATATTTGCCATTCAGCGGTGGAGTTATATGCTCTAAAGCCATTTTTTGTTGTGTATTAGTGGCAAAAGTATAATATATTTGCCGTTCAGCGATCCAGTTAAATGTTCTAAAGCCTTTTGTGGCGTGTATTAGTGGCAAAAGAAAAATATATTTGCCGTTCGGCGGTGCAGTTATATGTTTTAAAGCCCTTTTTGTAGTGTAATATTGGCAAAATAAAATTATATTTGCTGTTCAAAGGGCAGATATATTAGTGTATTAGTAGCAAAAGAAAAAAATTATTTCCCGTTCAGTAGTACAGTTATATGTTATAAAGCCCTTTTTGTAATCTATTAGTGGGAAAATAAAAATATATTTGCAGTTTAGCGGTGCAGTTACATGTTATAAAGCCGTTTTAATAATGTAAAAGTGGCAAAAAATTAAAAATAAATTGCCGTTCTGCTGTGCAGTTATATGTTACACAGCCCTTTTAGTTGTGTATTAGTGGCAAAAGTAAAATATATTTGCCATTCAGCGGTGCAGTAAAATGTTCTAAAACATTTTGTGGCATGTATTAGTGTCAAAAGAAATAAAATATTTGCCATTCAGAGGTTCAGTTATGTTATAAAGCCCTTTTCGTCGTGTAACAGTGGCAAAATAAAAATATATTTGCCGTTCAGCGGTGTAGTTATATGTTCTAAAGGCATTTTTGTCATGTAATAGTGGCAAACAAAAAATATATTTGCCGTTCAGTGGGCATTTATATGTTCTAAAGACTTTTGTAGCGTGTATTAGTGGCAAAAAAGTTGTACAGTTATGTTATAAAGCCCTTTTTGTAATCTATAGTGGGAAAATAAAAACATATTTGCCGTTTAGCGGTGCAGTTACATGTTATAAAGCCATTTTGGTAATGTAAAAGTGGCAAAAAATTTTTTTAAAAATTGCCGTTCTGCTGTGCAGTTATATGTTACACAGTCCTTTTAGTCGTGTATTAGTGGCAAAAGTAAAATATATTTGCCGTTCAGCGGTGCAGTTAAATGTTCTAAAACATTTTGTGGCATGTATTAGTGGCAAAAGAAATAAAATATTTGCCGTTCAGAGGTTCAGTTATATTATAAAGCCCTTTTTGTCGTGTAACAGTGGCAAAATAAAAATATATTTGACATTCAACGGTGTAGTTATATGTTCTAAAGCCTTTTGTGGCGTGTTGAAGTGGAAAAATAAAAATATATTTGCCGTTCAGTTATGTTCTAACGCCCTTTTTGTCATGTAATAGTGGAAAAAGAAAAAAATATTTGTCGTTCAGCGGTGTAGTTAAATGTTCAGAAATCTTTTGTGGCGTGTATTAATTTGCAAAAGAAAAATATATTTTACATTCAGCGGTGGAGTTATGTTATAAAGCCTTTTTTGTTGTGTAATAGTGGCAAAATTAAAATTATATTTGTCGTTTAGCGGTGCAGTTATATGTTCTAAAGTCCTTTTTGTCATGCATTAGTGGCAAAAATAAAATATATTTGTTTTTCAGCAGTCCAGATAAATGTTCTAAAGCATTTTGTGGTGTGTATTAGTGGCAAAAGAAAAATATATTTTCCGTTTAGCAGTGTAGTTATTTGTTATAAATAGAGTTGAGCGAACACCTGGATGTTCGGGTTCGAGAAGTTCGGCCGAACTTCCCGGAAAAGTTCGGGTTCGGGATCCGAACCCGATCCGAACTTCGTCCCGAACCCCATTGAAGTCAATGGGGACCCGAACTTTTCGGCACTAAAAAGGCTGTAAAACAGCCCAGGAAAGAGCTAGAGGGCTGCAAAAGGCAGCAACATGTAAGTAAATCCCCTGCAAACAAATGTGGATAGGGAAATGAATTAAAATAAAAAAAAAATAAAAAAAATGACCCAATATCAATTGGACAGAGGTCCCATAGCAGAGAATCTGGTTTCACGTCAGCAGAGAATCAGTCTCTTCATGCCATAGCAAAGAATCTGGCTTCATGTCAGCACAGAATCTCTCTTCATGTCATAGAGAATCAGGCTTCACGTCACCCACCACTGGAACAGGCCACTGTCACACATTTAGGCCCAGGTACCCAGGCAGAGGAGAGAGGTCCCGTAACAGAGAATCTGGCCTGATGTCAGCACGGAATCTGTCTTCATGTCATAGCAGAGAATCAGGCTTAGTCACCCACCACTGGAACAGGCCACTGTCACACATTTAGGCCCAGGTACCCAGGCAGAGGAGAGAGGTCCCGTAACAGAGAATCTGGCCTTATGTCAGCGCAGAATCTGTATTCATGTCATAGCAGAGAATCAGGCTTCACGTCAGCCTCCACTGGAACAGGCCACTGTCACACATTTAGGCCCAGGTACCCAGGCAGAGGAGAGAGGTCCCGTAACAGAGAATCTGGCCTGATGTCAGCGCAGAATCTGTCTTCATGTCATAGCAGAGAATCAGGCTTCACGTCACCCACCACTGGAACAGGCCACTGTCACACATTTAGGCCCAGGCACCCAGGCAGAGGAGAGAGGTCCCGTAACAGAGAATCTGGCCTGATGTCAGCACAAAATAAGTCTTCATGTCATAGCAGAGAATCAGGCTTCACGTCACCCACCACTGGAACAGGCCACTGTCACACATTTAGGCCCCGGCACCCAGACAGAGGAGAGGTTCATTCAACTTTGGGTTGCCCCGCAATATAATGGTAAAATGAAATTAAAAATAGTATTGAATGAGGAAGTGCCCTGGAGTAGAATAATATATTGTTAAGGGGAGGTAGTTAATATCTAATCTGCACAAGGGATGGACAGGTCCTGTGGGATCCATGCCTGGTTCATTTTTATGAACGTCAGCTTGTCCACATTGGCTGTAGACAGGCGGCTGCGTTTGTCTGTAATGACGCCCCCTGCCGTGCTGAATACACGTTCAGACAAAACGCTGGCCGCCGGGCAGGCCAGCACCTCCAAGGCATAAAAGGCTAGCTCTGGCCACGTGGACAATTTGGAGACCCAGAAGTTGAATGGGGCCGAACCATCAGTCAGTACGTGGAGGGGTGTGCACAGGTACTGTTCCACCATGTTAGTGAAATGTTGCCTCCTGCTAACACGTTCCGTATCAGGTGGTGGTGCACTTAGCTATGGCGTGGTGACAAAACTTTTCCACATCTCTGCCATGCTAACCCTGCCCTCAGAGGAGCTGGGCGTGACACAGCTGCGTTGGCGACCTCTTGCTCCTCCTCTGCCTTCGCCTTGGGCTTCCACTTGTTCCCCTGTGACATTTGGGAATGCTCTCAGTAGCGCGTCTACCAACGTGCGTTTGTACTCGCGCATCTTCCTATCACGCTCCAGTGTAGGAAGTAAGGTGGGCACATTGTCTTTGTACCGGGGATCCAGCAAGGTGGCAACCCAGTAGTCCGCACACGTTAAAATGTGGGCAACTCTGCTGTCGTTGCGCAGGCACTGCAGCATGTAGTCGCTCATGTGTGCCAGGCTGCCCAGAGGTAAGGACAAGCTGTCCTCTGTGGGAGGCGTATCGTCATCGTCCTGTGTTTCCCCCCAGCCACGCACCAGTGATGGGCCCGAGCTGCTTTGGGTGCCACCCCGCTGTGAACATGCTTCATCCTCATCCTCCTTCACCTCCTCCTCATCCTCGTCCTCCTCGTCCTCCAGTAGTGGGCCCTGTCTGGCCACATTTGTACCTGGCCTCTGGTGTTGCAAAAAACCTCCCTCTGAGTCACTTTGAAGAGACTGGCCTGAAAGTGCTAAAAATGACCCCTCTTCCTCCTCTTCCTCCTGGGCCTCCTCCTCTTCCATCATCGCCCTAAGTGTTTTCTCAAGGAGACATAGAAGTGGTATTGTAACGCTGATAACGGCGTCATCGCCACTGGCCATGTTGGTGGAGTACTCGAAACAGCGCAACAGGGCACACAGGTCTCGCATGGAGGCCCAGTCATTGGTGGTGAAGTGTGTCTGATCCGCAGTGCGACTGACCCGTGCGTGCTGCAGCTGAAACTCCACTATGGCCTGCTGCTGCTCGCACAGTCTGTCCAGCATATGCAAGGTGGAGTTCCACCTGGTGGGTACGTCGCATATGAGGCGGTGAGCGGGAAGGCCGAAGTTACGCTGTAGCGCAGACAGGCGAGCAGCGGCAGGGTGTGAACGCCGGAAGCGCGAACAGACGGCCCGCACTTTATGCAGCAGCTCTGACATGTCGGGGTAGTTGCCAATGAACTTCTGCACCACCAAATTCAGCACATGCGCCAGGCAAGGGATGTGCGTCAAACCGGCTAGTCCCAGAGCTGCAACGAGATTTCGCCCATTATCGCACACCACCAGGCCGGGCTTGAGGCTCACCGGCAGCAACCACTCATCGGTCTGTTGTTCTATACCCCGCCACAACTCCTGTGCGGTGTGGGGCCTGTCCCCCAAACATATGAGTTTCAGAATGGCCTGCTGACGTTTACCCCGGGCTGTGCTGAAGTTGGTGGTGAAGGTGTGTGGCTGACTGGATGAGCAGGTGGAAGAAGAGGAGGAGGAAGCCGAGTAGGAGGAGGAGGAGACAGGAGGCAAAGAATGTTGCCCTGCGATCCTTGGCGGCGGAAGGACGTGCGCCAAACAGCTCTCCGCCTGGGGCCCAGCCGCCACTACATTTACCCAGTGTGCAGTTAGGGAGATATAGCGTCCCTGGCCGTGCTTACTGGTCCACGTATCTGTGGTTAGGTGGACCTTGCCACAGATGGCGTTGCGCAGTGCACACTTGATTTTATCGGACACTTGGTTGTGCAAGGAAGGCACGGCTCTCTTGGAGAAGTAGTGGCGGCTGGGAACAACATACTGTGGGACAGCAAGTGACATGAGCTGTTTGAAGCTGTGTGTGTCCACCAGCCTAAATGACAGCATTTCATAGGCCAGTAGTTTAGAAATGCTGGCATTCAGGGCCAGGGATCGAGGGTGGCTAGGTGGGAATTTACGCTTTCTCTCAAATGTTTGTGATATGGAGAGCTGAACGCTGCCGTGTGACATGGTTGAGATGCTTGGTGACGCAGGTGGTGGTGTTGGTGGTACATCCCATGTTTGCTGGGCGGCAGGTGCCAACGTTCCTCCAGAGGCAGAGGAAGAGGCCGAGGCGGCGGCAGCAGCAGCAGAAGAGGCCGAGGCGGCAGCAGCAGAAGGGGCAGCAGGGGGAGCCTGAGTGACTTCCTTGTTTTTAAGGTGTTTACTCCACTGCAGTTCATGCTTTGCATGCAGGTGCCTGGTCATGCAGGTTGTGCTAAGGTTCAGAACGTTAATGCCTCGCTTCAGGCTCTGATGGCACAGCGTGCAAACCACTCGGGTCTTGTCGTCAGCACATTGTTTGAAGAAGTGCCATGCCAGGGAACTCCTTGAAGCTGCCTTTGGGGTGCTCGGTCCCAGATGGCGGCGGTCAGTAGCAGGCGAAGTCTCTTGGCGGCGGGTGTTCTGATTTTGCCCACTGCTCCCTCTTTTGCTACGCTGTTGGCTCGGTCTCACCACTGCCTCTTCCTCCGAACTGTGAAAGTCAGTGGCATGACCTTCATTCCATGTGGGGTCTAGGACCTCATCGTCCCCTGCATCGTCTTCCACCCAGTCTTGACCCCTGACCTCCTGTTAAGTCTGCACACTGCAGAAAGACGCAGCAGTTGGCACCTGTGTTTCGTCATCATCAGAGACGTGCTGAGGTGGTATTCCCATGTCCTCATCATCAGGAAAAATAAGTGGTTGTGCGTTAGTGCATTCTATCTCTTCCACCCCTGGGGAAGGGCTAGGTGGATGCCCTTGGGAAACCCTGGCAGCAGAGTCTTCAAACAGCATAAGAGACTGCTGCATAACTTGAGGCTCAGACAGTTTCCCTGATATGCATGGGGGTGATGTGACAGACCGATGGGCTTGGTTTTCATGCGCCATCTGTGCGCTTTCTGCAGAAGACTGGGTGGGAGATAATGTGAACGTGCTGGATCCACTGTCGGCCACCCAATTGACTAATGCCTGCACCTGCTCAGGCCTTACCATCCTTAGAACGGCATTGGGCCCCACCAAATATCGCTGTAAATTCTGCTGGCTACTGGGACCTGAGGTAGTTGGTTCACTAGGACGTGTGGCTGTGGCAGAACGGCCACGTCCTCTCCCAGCACCAGAGGGTACACTAACACCACCACGACCATGTCCACGTCCGCGTCCCTTATTAGATGTTTTCCTCATTGTTCACAACAATTTTGAGAATGGCAAATTTGGGAATGCTTTTTCAACCCAGAACAAAAAGTCTGCTTTTACGGTCACTACAAATAACTTGACCAGCTAAAACTGTGCAGATTTGGTTGAATAGAGATGTGAGACCTGTTTTTTTTTTGCGCTGTGTGACAGTTATAGGTTTAATCACAGAATGACACTTCTATCAGCACGCTAGCGTGTGTCTTAGGTTTTTCTGAATCACACTATCAATACCTTCAATGTAAGATTTTCTTTTTGGGATAGATTTCAAGTAGGCCTCAAATACCACAAACTAGTTATTTTCAGAATGGCAAATTTGGGAATGCTTTTTCAACCCAGAACAAAAAGTCTGCTTTTACGGTCACTACAAATAACTTGACCAGCTAAAACTCTGCAGATTTGGTTGAATAGAAATGTCAGGTCTATTTTTTAGGCGCTGGGTGACAGGCTCAACTTGCCCCTGATGTAATATATGGCCAAAAAATAACCAGACTGTTGATGGTTAAATGCACTTGGGTGACACAGGCTCAGCCTGCACCAGATGTAGTATACGGCCAAAAAATAACCAGACTGTTGATGGTTAAATGCACTTCTTTGACACAGGCTCAGCCTGCAGCTAATGTAGTATATGGCCAAAAAATAACCAGACTGTTGATGGTTAAATGCACTTGGGTGACACAGGCTCAGCCTGCAGCTGATGTAGTATATGGCCAAAAAATAACCAGACTGTTGATGGTTAAATGCACTTCGGTGACACAGGCTCAGCCTGCAGCTGATGTAGGATATAGCACAAAATAACCACACTATCGATGGTTAAATACACTTGGTGATAGCTCGTGCTGGCGCACCACAAGTCACAAAATGGCCGCCGATCACCCCAGAAAAAAAGTGATCTAAAAACGCTCTGGGCAGCCTCAAAAAAGTGAGCAAGTCAATAATAGCACTTCAATGATCCACAGCTGCAGATCGATCACAGAATGAAGTCTTTTGGAGGAGTTTATCTGCCTAATCTCGCCCTAACGTCGCAGCTGCAACCTCTCCCTATACTGATCATAGCAGAGTGACGTGCGGCGCTACGTGACTCCAGCTTAAATAGAGGCTGGGTCACATGGTGCACTGGCCAATCACAGCCATGCCAATAGTAGGCATGGCTGTGATGGCCTCTTGGGCCAAGTAGTATGACGCTTGTTGATTGCAGCCTTTCAAAAAGCGCCAAGAAAGCGCCGAACACCGAACCCGAACTTTTACGAAAATGTTCGGGTTCGGGTCCGTGTCACGGACACCCCAAAATTCGGTACGAACCCGAACTATACAGTTCGGGTTCGCTCATCCCTAGTTATAAAGCCTTTTGTGCCTATATAAAAGTGGAAAAATATATATATATTTGCCGTTCAGCGGTGTAGTTATATGTTCTAAAGCCTTTTGTAGTGTGTATTAGTGGCAAAAAAAAAATATATTTGCTGTTCAAAAGGGCAGATATATTAGTGTATTAGTGGCAAAAGAAAAAAATTATTTCCCGTTCAGTAGTACAGTTATATGTTATAAAGCCCTTTTTGTAATCTATTAGTGGGAAAATAAAAATATATTTGCTGTTTAGCGGTGCAGTTAGATGTTATAAAGCCGTTTTGGTAATGTAAAATGTAAAAGTGGCAAAAAAGAAATAAAAAATTGCCGTTCTGCTGTGCAGTTATATGTTACACAGCCCTTTTAGTCGTGTATTAGTGGCAAAAGTAAAATATATTTGCCGTTTAGTGGTGCAGTCATGTTATAAAGCCCTTTTTGTCGTGTAATAGTGGCAAAATAAAAATATATTTGCTCTTCAGCGTTGCAGTTATATGATCTAAAGCCTTTTGTGGCGAGTATTAGTGGCAAAATTTTAATATATTTGCAGTTCAGCAGTGCAGTTATATGTTCTAAAGCCCTTTTTGTCATGTAACAGTGGCAAAATAAAAATATATTTGCCATTCAGCATGCAGTTTAATGTTTTAAAGCCTTTTATGGTGTGTCTGAGTGGAAAAAAAAATATATTTGCCGTTTAGCGGTGCAGTTATATGTTCTAAAGCCTTTTGTTTCATGTATTAGGGGCAAAACAAAAATATATTTGCTGTTCAGCAGTTCAGATATATGTTCTAAAACCTTTTGTCTTTTGTGGCGTGTATTAGTGGCAAAATAAAAAATATATTTGCCCTTCAGCGGTGCAGTTATATGTTCTAAAGCCTTTTTTGTTATGTATTAATGGCAAAATTACTATTTATTTACCGTTCAGCGGTGCAGTTGTATGTTCTAAAGCCTTTTGTGGCGTGTATAAGTGGGAAAAAATAAGGGACTATTTGCCGTTCAGTGGTACAGTTATATGTTCTAAAGAACTTTTTGTTGTGAATTAGTGGCAAAAATATATACAGTATATATATATTTGCCGTTTAACTGTGCAGTTATATGTTTTAAAGCCCTATTTTGTGTGTATTATTGCAGAAATAATGGCTTATTAGTCATTGTGTGGTGAAGTGAGAAAATTACAGACTTTTTTTGGGTTGTTTTAATTTCCTTTTTATTTATTTATTTGATCTAACAGTATGTCAGACAGAAAAGTGCCAGGCCCTGCACAGAGGAGTGGCATAGGCCTAAATGTTTCTGGCGCAGGCAGGGGTCGCAGCAGAGTAAGGTGCTGTTGCAGCAGGGGTCACTTCGAGAGGTTTTAGCTCTCAGTGTCAGCTAGTGGTCGTGTCGTGACCAGCAACCCAGCGGTTCTTGAATGGTTGACTTGATTTTCGACTTCATCGCAAGTGACATCAGACACTCCCAGCCAAGAGTAGGTGGGCTCATCAGACACAACCCTGTGCCCTCACCTGTCCTCAACCTGCCTCTGTCCAGAGAAGTATTATATGCTGTGGGCTTTGCTCCACTATACAGTGAGTATGAGCTGCTAGAAGATAGTCAGCAGCTACTGGCAAACCAAGTTCTGGAGGAGACATTCGCAGCTTCCTCCACTAGGCGGTTAAGTAGTGATGAGAAGAGTGGCGTGGGAGCTGGTGTTGCGAAACCAAACGTGCCCGCGGTAGACCACCCGCTTTGCAGGAGCCTACCTACCCGGAAAGTAGCAGTGCACAGGTTCACGGAGGCAGCAGTGGTAGCAGTCAGTCAGGGCATAGTGTTGAGGGTAAAATCACCTACCCGGCGGTGTGGCAGTTTTTTGTTAAGCCGCCGGAGGAAGTGAATATGGCCATATGTAGAATCTGTGGGCAGAAGGTGAAGCGTGGCCAGGGTGTCAATGTTGGCACCCCGGCCCTGCATCAAAATATGCAGCGTCACCATAAAGTGGCCTCAGAGAACCGTGGCTCCAATGTGGTTGTCCAGCCTGTGCATCACCCAGTGGCACGCAGCTGGGTTCAGGCAGTCAAGGCTCTACCACCTCAGCCAAAGGTAGCTGTCTGTCCTTCCTATCATCTGCTTCTCCTGAAGCTCCTGCTCCTCGCCCTCCTATTCCTCGTCAGTCATTCCATCAGCAATCGATCACCCAAGTGATTGCCAAGAGACAACAGTGTGCGTGCACTCATCCAACGGCGCAGAAGTTGAACATGCTCCTTTTCAAGTTGCTGGTGCTGCAGTCCCTCCCTTTCCAAGTAGTGTAATCTGCAACTTTCAGAGAACTGATGGCTTGTGCCGAGCCAAGGTAGAGAGTCCGAGCCATCAATTCTTTGCCAAAAATGCAGTACCAGCCGTGCACAAATATATAGAACAGAAGGGGGCAGTCCTTGAGACTGTCCGTGTCTGCCAAAGTGTACGGCAGCGCTGACGTGTGGAGCTCTAACTACGGTCAGGGACAATACATGTACTTTATGTCCCACTGGGTGAATGTGGTTCCTGCACAGCCACACCAGCAACTTTGCTATGTGATGCCGTTTCCGCCTCCACATTCTGTGACAATGTCCGCCTCTGCCTCCTCATCCGCCACTGCAGGGACAATGCACAGTGCCCCTCCAGCATACCACATGTGCAGGGCATGGCGGTGTAACGCTGTTCTGCACCTCGTTTGCCTGGGTGAACAGAGTCACACAGGGCAGGAACTGCTCCATGTCATTCAGCAAGAAATCAAATCTCTGCGACAACTGAAAATCGGAACCATGGCGACCGACAAGGTAAAGAACACTGTCGGCGCTGCGTCAAGGAGGGCTGAACCATGCGCCCTGCATGGCACACGAGTTTAATCTGCAAGACATCCTAAAAATGGCCAGGAAACTTTGCATGCACTTCAGCCACTCGTACACCGCAAAGCACACCCTTCTTGAGCTGCAGCGGCCTAACGGCATCCCCCAACATAGTCTGATATGCGACGTTTCCACCCGTTGGAATTTCACCCTCCATATGTTGGACAGACTGTACGAACAAAGAAAGGCCATAAACGATTACTTGATGATCCAAGCGGACAGGAGTACTCCCCTGTGTAACTTCGGTGTCAGCCAGTGGTAGCTCATGCGTGACACCCGCTGTTTGCTCAGGGCCTTTGAAAAGGCCACATTATTTTGTCAGTCGCCAGGACTATGGGATTAATAATGTCATTCCACTGCTTTATGTCCTGAAACAGATGCTGGTAAATCTGGCTGGTCAGGGGACTGGAGACGTGGCACCTAGATCTTATGGCCAAATGAGCCCTGTGGGGACTGAACTGGAGGAAGAGGAGGACATTGGAGCACAAGCAATGTGTAGCAAAATGGGTGGTTTTTATACACAAATGACAGGAGAGGAGAAGCAGGAACTGCCAGAGGAGCTACAGGGCGATGAGGTAGAGGAGGCAGAGGATACAGAAACAGTGTGGCAGTATGCAGTGGAGATGGAGGCAGGGAGTCCCTCCGAGTCACTTGCACAAGCGGCTCGATGCAGGCCCACTTGCTTGCATAGTGACAGCCGAATTGTCTTTCGGCAGAGGGATGACTTTTGGCTCTCCACCTTGTTGGACCTTCGCTACCGGTACAAAATGGGGGTCTTTTTTGCACCCGCTAAGAGGGAGGACAAACTGAACTACTATATTGACATCCTATGTAGTCAGTTGGCCGCTGCCTATCTGCGCCATTGTCCATCCTCTCGCAGGTCTGACCGAGGGGGCCCTCTGCACTCACTTTCCACTGCCATGACTGCTGGGGAGAGGTTGGGTTGCAGGAGCAGTACCAGCTCCATCAGCAGCAGCCTGAGTCTACCAGCAGGTGGTGGCATACTTGGAGTGCACCCTGCCAGCCGATCTTGAAGATCTGCTGGACTACTGGGCAGCCAAACTGGATCAGACTAGATCATACATGGTGCCACACCAACACTTTGACAAAAAAGAGACCGGTTTCTTCTGGCTACCTGCCTCAGCTACTATTCTGATGCTGCCACACGCCTGATGCGACACATCTGATGCCAAGTGCTCCTTCTTACACCCACCATAGTCAGCGAGTACTTTTTTGCCACCCACCTTCCCACTCTGTCAACTTGCCACTCTGTGGCCTCCTAATGCTGCTGCCACTTCCAAAAAAGAAAGAAATGTGGATCGGACAGACACTTATGGGGGGATCTGTGGATGACGGACACTTATGGGGGGGATCTGTGGATGACGGACACTTATGGGGGGGATCTGTGGATGACGGACACTTATGGGGGGGATCTGTGGATGACGGACACTTATGGGGGGGATCTGTGGATGACGGACACTTATGGGGGGGATCTGTGGCTGGCACTGTTACAGGGGGATCTGTGGCTGGCACTGTTACAGGGGGATCTGTGGCTGGCACTGTTACAGGGGGATCTGTGGCTGGCACTGTTACAGGGGGATCTGTGGCTGGCACTGTTACAGGGGGATCTGTGGCTGGCACTGTTACAGGGGGATCTGTGGCTGGCACTGTTACAGGGGGATCTGTGGCTGGCACTGTTACAGGGGGATCTGTGGCTGGCATTGTTATATATGTGCCATCCACTGACCCCCCCACCCCATAACAGTGCCATCCACAGTGCCCCCTCCAGCCCATAACAGTGCCATCCACAGACCCCCACCCCTTAACTGTGCCATCCACAGATTCCGTGTGCCCGCCGCCGCCGTTTAAAGTTATTAAACATGCCCCCCTCACTCCTAATAGTACCGTATATCCGAATTTCTTCTGTATAATGCCGGCAGGCGGGCCGGCGCGTCCCTCAGTGACGTCACTTGTCTGCGCCGCCTGCTTCATTCATAAAGCAGGCGGCGCAGGCACGTGACATCACTGAGGGACGCGCCGGCCGCCCGGCCTGCCTGCCGGCATTATACAGAAGAAATTCACACACCCCAAAGGCTGGCCCTGAACGAGCCCCCCTTTACGGAGCCTGGATTTGAGTATCACTGCCTTAACGTGTGTGTGTTTCAGGCCCTGCCAGTGCACAGTGTCACACCAGTGCAACTCATAACTGGTGTCACAATAGTTTACATAAAAAAAAATAATACAATTTTAACTGTGAAATAATAGCAGTCAGTTGCCTTAACGTGTGTGTGCGTTTCAGGCCCTGCTAGTGCACAGTGTTGCACCTCAACAGTAGATTACATTGAAAAAAACTAAAATTTTGACTGTAATAGATTGAATAGCAGTTAGTTGTCTGCAAGCGTGTGTGTCAGGCCTAAAGCGTCTACTCTGCCAACTTCTGTCAGTGACCAGTGCCACTCATATCTGGTGTCACAGTAGCTTGCACGCATAGTACAACTAAACTAATCAAAAAAAAAATGACAGGAAGAGGCAGGCCACCCCGCAGGGGCCGTCGTGGTGCTGTGATTCCCTTTGGCCCTAGAATAATGCCTAGTGTTCAGAGGCCACGTACCCTGAACTCAAAAAGTTCTGAGGACATAGTTAACTGGCTAACACAGGACACCCAATCTTCTACAGCTTCCGCTCGGAACCTTGACGCACCATCCTCCTCCAGCTCAGCTTCGGTTACCTCTCAAGTTACCACTCGCCCGCCTGCCGCCACCACCAACACTAGCACCACAGCCGCTTCACTTGATCTGTCAGAGGAGTTATTTACACATCAGTTGGAAGAAATGAGTGATGCGCAACCATTATTGCCAGAGGATGTAGATAACAGGGATATGTTTCAGTCAGGCAGCATTACACACATGGATGTACGGTGTGATGATGATGATGATGTTGTACCCGCTGCTGCTTCCTTTGCTGAGTTGTCAGATACAAGTGAAGCGGTTGATGATGACGATGTGTCCGTGGATGTCACGTGGGTGCCCGCTCAAAGAGAAGAAGAACAGGGGGAAAGTTCAGATGGGGAGACAGAGAGGAGGAGGAGACGAGCTGGAAGCGTGGGAGGTTGTCGCAAGGAGCTAGTGGCACAGTCAGACAGCATGCATAGGCACCCGGGGTCAGCCAGACAGCACGCCAATCAACGCATGCTGTTGCCACCACCAGAATGACGGCATTGCAGAGATCAGCAGTGTGGCATTTTTTTTGGTGTGTCTGCCTCTGACACCAGCGATGCCATTTGCAACCTGTGCCAAAAGAAACGGAGTCGTGGGAAGTCCAACACCCACCTAGGTACAACTGCTTTGCGAAGGCACATGATCTCAAATCACAAACTCCTATGGGATCAACACATGAGTACAAGCAGCACACAAACTCAAAGCTGCCATCCTCCTCCTGGTCCAGCATCTTCAGCCACAACAACCACTGCTGTTCTCCTTGCCCCCTCTCAACCATCCGCCACTCCGTCTCTCGCCTTGAGCAGTTCCTGCTTATCTGCCCACAGTCAGGTGTCTATCAAGGACATGTTCGAGCGTAAGAAGCCAATGTCACAAAGTCACCCCCTTGCCTGGCGTCTGACAGCTGGCTTGTCGGAACTCTTAGCCCGCCAGATTTTACCATACAAGCTGGTGGAGTCTGAGGCGTTCCAAAAATTTGTAGCTATTGGGACTGTCATGGTCTTACCTGCTTGCTGCTCTCCTTCGTTTGACATGTGCTGGCGGCCATCTTGGGTCCTGGGTTTCTTGTAGCCTTCCACCCTGCGGCTCCTCCTTCCCCTGGGAGGAGCTGGATGCCTAGCTCATATATATAGGAGGTCTGTGGCTTCAGTTCCTTGCTTGGTCCTCTTGTGTTCACATGCTTCTAAGACTGCTGCTGCTTCTGGTTCCTGATCCTGGCTTCGTCTGACTACCCTGCTGGTTCCTGATCCTGGCTTCGTCTGACTACCCTGCTGGTTCCTGATCCTGGCTTCGTCTGACTACCCTGCTGGTTCCTGATCCTGGCTTCGTCTGACTACCCTTCTGGTTCCTGACCTCTGGCTTCGCAAAGACTCTGCTCGGTTTCACCATCCGTTTGGACTTTTGGTTTACAGCTTTATTTTCAATAAAGCCTTCTTATTTTCACTTATCTCTTGTTGTACGTCTGGTTCATGGTTCCGTGACAGGGACACCGCAGTGGAGGGTACCCGGCCGAAATTTCTTTGCACAAAAGGCAATCCCCAACCTGTACTCGATTGTGCAAAAGGAAGTAATGGCATGTCTGGCACACAGTGTTGGGGCAAGGGTCCATCTGACCACTGATACCTGGTCTGCAAAGCACAGTCAGGGCAGGTATATTACCTACACTATGCATTGGGTAAACCTGCTGACGGCTGCCAAGCATAGAATGTGTGGCTCTGCAGAGGAGTTGGGGACACCGCCACGACTTGCAGGCAGGCCTGCTGCCACCTCCTCTACTCCTCCTACTCCATCCTCTTCCATAACCTCCTCGACTGAGTCCTCTTCTGCTGCTGCGTCTTGCTCCACATCAATGGCACCCCCCCCAGCTCCCCAGGGGCTATTCCACATCCCGGATACGACAGTGTCACGCCGTCTTGGGGTTGACTTGCCTGAAAGCAGAGAGTCACACCGGACCAGTACTCCTGTCCGTCCTGAACGCACAGGTGGATCAGTGGCTGACTCCGCACCAACTGGAGATCGGCAAAGTGGTGTGTGACAACGGAAGCATTTTGTTGGCGGCATTGAATTTGGGCAAGTTGACACATGTGCCGTGCATGGCACATGTGTTGAATCTGATTGTACAACTCTTTGTGCATAAGTACCCAGGCTTACAGGATGTCCTTAAGCAGGCCAGGAAGGTGTGTGGCCATTTCAGGCGTTCCTACACTGCCATGGCGCACTTTTCAGATATCCAGCGGCGAAACAACATGCCAGTGAGGCGCTTGATTTGAGACAGTCAGACACGTTGGAATTCAACACTCCTAATGCTTGACCGCCTGCTTCAACATGAAAAAGCCATCAACGAGTATTTGTATGACCGGGGTGCTAGGACAGCCTCTGCGGAGCTGGGAATTTTTTTGCCACGTTACTGGACGCTCATGCGCCATGCCTGTAGGCTCATGCGTCCTTTTGAGGAGGTGACAAACCTAGTCAGTCGCACCAAAGGCACCATCAGCGACCTCATCCCATTTGTTTTCTTCCTGGAGCGTGCCCTGCGAAGAGTGCTGGATCAGGCCGTGGATGAGCGTGAAGAGGAAGAGGAAGAGTTGTGGTCACCATCACCACCAGAAACCGCCTTATAAGCATCGCTTGCTGGACTTGCGGCAACGCTGGAAGAGGAGTGTGAGGCAGAGGAGGAATGTGATTTTGAGGAGGAGGAGGAAGACCAACCACAGCAGGCATCCCAGGGTTCTTGTTGTCACCTATCTGGTACCCGTGGTGTTGTACCTGGCTGGGGGGGAAGAACAGACTTTCAGTGAGATCACTGAGGCGGAGGAACGGGACATGAGTAGCTCGGCATCCAACCTTGTGCAAATGGGGTCTTTCATGCTGTCGTGCCTGTTGAAGGACCCTCGTATAAAAAGGCTAAAGGAGAACGACCTGTACTGGGTGGCCACGTTACTAGACCCCCGGTATAAGCAGAAAGTGCCTGAAATGTTACCGAATTACTGCAAGTCGGAAAGGATGCAGCAGTTCCAAAATAAATGAAAAAGTAACCTTTACACAGTGTATAAGGGTGATGTCACAGCACAACTGGAATCTAACAGGGGAAGAGGTGAAAATAATCCTCCTACCACGACCACGCCGGCAAGGACAGGACGCTTTACAGACGTGATGTTAATGGAGGACATGCAGAGCTTTTTAAGTCCTACGCATCGCCACAGCCCTTCGGGGTCCACCCTCAGAGAACGACTCGACCAACAGGTAGCAGACTACCTCGCCTTAACTGCAGATATCGACACTCTGAGGAGCGATGAAACCCTTGACTACTGGGTGTGCCGGCTTGACCTTTGGCCTGAGCTATCCCAATTTGCAATAGAACTTCTGGCCTGCCCCGCTTCAAGTGTCCTGTCAGAAAGGACCTTCAGTGCAGCAGGAGGTATTGTCACTGAGAAGAGAAGTCGCCTAGGTCAAAAAAGTCTAGATTACCTCACCTTTATTAAGATGAATGAGGCATGGATCCCGAAGGGACTGACAGTGGGCGATACATTTGACTAATAAAGGCCTGGTGATGAAATGAGCTGCCTTGGGCTAAAACGCTGTATTTTATCTCTGCATGTCGGATGACTTGTGTGACTTATCTGCCACCAACTAGGGTTCAAGCCAAAATGTTTTAGTGCACTTTCTGCCTGGAAAACATACATTTTTCTGGCCGCTGCTACTGCAGCAGCTGCAACAATACCAAATTTTTCGTGCATGTGTACATGCCAAATTTTTCTGGCCTCTGGTGCTGCACTGTGGCTGCAAAAACAAAACCAAAAAAAAAGGCACATACATGTGTCATTTCCCCTTTGTGATCGTTACCTTGTTGTGGTGAAGGGGCTT
Organism: Bufo bufo; assembly: GCF_905171765.1. Classification (NCBI taxonomy): domain Eukaryota; kingdom Metazoa; phylum Chordata; class Amphibia; order Anura; family Bufonidae; genus Bufo; species Bufo bufo. The sequence continues at coordinate 336,947,229 of NC_053391.1, read as the reverse complement.
GCGTATCACAATGAAGCGGCCACCTCTATGAGTGTGTTGGCAATGGCAATGTTGGCACACCCCAAATGATAAGGTCGTTGCTTCATTGTGAACAGACCAAAAGCGATCGGCTGGATAATTTTGCATAGAAAAAACATACATTTTCTTTGTGATCATCTAAGGTGATCATTAAAGCCTACTAGGCCAACAATGAGCCCACACTGCAGAATCATTGTTTTCTGGGTCACTTAACTGTCACTGAACTACCTCAGCACGACCATAGGCTTTGAAAAACCCCCATCGCCTGCAATCTCCCAAACGTGCGCACAAGCACAGTCATCACTACACCAAGTTTGACGCATAGAGGAATAAAATTTATGTCATGAGTGTGTCAACTATTGACAACTCTTCCTGATAGGGGACGTAACAGGGATTAAACTGATAGGAATAGTACTACTTAACACACCTAATTATAATAATAATAATAATAATAATAATAATAATAATAGTAAGGGATGTAACAGGGATTAAACTGATAGGAATAGTACTACTTAAACACACCACTCATATCTGGTGGCACAGTACATTGCAAGGCGTACGCGCAGTGCCCCAAATTGGAAGTAAGAGGACCGACCAAGCATCTTTTTCCATCTCCCGGTTCCTAAAATCTATTCCATACATCGGCCCCTGATAGGGGACAAAACAGAGACTAAACTGTTAAGAACAGATTTTTTTGAATTTAAAAAAAGAGGACAGCCTCTGCGGAGCTGGGTATTTTTTGGCCACGTTACTGAACGCTCATGCACAATGGCTGTAGGCTCATGCGTCCTTTTGCGGAGGTGACAAACCTGGTCAGTCAAACCCAAGGCAACATCATCGACCTCATGCCATATGCGTTTTTTCTGGAGCGTGCCCTGCGAAGAGTGCTGGATCAGGCCGTAGATGAGCATGAAGAGGAAGAGTTGTGGTCACCATCACCACCAGAAGCAGCCTTGTCGTCGTCGATTGCTGGACCTGCGGCAACGCAGATAGAGGAGTCTGAAGAAGAGGAGTCAGAGGAGGAAGGTGGCTTTGAGGAGGTGGAAGACCAACCACACCAGGCGTCCCAGGGGGCTTGTTGTCACCTTTCGGGGACCCTTGGTGTTGTACGTGGCTGGGTGGAGGAAGAGACCTTCAATGATGTCAGTGAGGACAAGGAACGGGACATGGCTAGCTTGGTATCCAACCTTGTGCAAATGGGGAGTTTGCGGTTGTGCAAAATGGACTGTTTGCGGTTGTTTGCGGTGCGTTAAACGGGGAGTTTGGTCTGTCACTGTGAAGCGGGCGTAACCCTTACACTACCTGATCGATACAACATCATACCTGATGTTTTAAAGCACGTTATTCCAAACAATTTAGGAATGTTAGGTGATTTATGCCCTTTATGGATTAAAACCCGACTCTGCGTCAACTACGTAATTTTCCATGGGAGTTTTGCCATGGATCCCCCTCTGGCATGCCACAGTCCAGGTGTTAGTCCCCTTGAAACAACTTTTCCATCACTATTGTGGCCATAAAGAGTCCCCGTAGGTTTTAAAATTCACCTGCCTATTGAAGTCTATGGCGGTTCGCCCGTTCGCGAACATTTGCGAAAATTCGCGTTCGCCAATGGAAAATTTTATGTTCGCGACATCTCTACTCCACACTATGTCACCTTTCCACTCTGTGGTCTTCTCATGATGCTGCCACCTCCACAGTGTCACCTTGCTACTCTGTTGCCTCCTTATGCTGCTGCCACCTCCACACTATGTCACCTTGCCACTCTTTGGTCTCATCATGCTGCTGCCACTTCCACACTATGTCACCTTGCTACTCTGTTGCCTCCTGATGCTGCCGCCACCTCCACACTGTCATTGTGCTACACTGTGGCCTTCTCATGCTGATTTCACCCTCCCCACTTCATAACTGGGCTACTATTTTGCCTTTTGGTCTGGCTGACATCATCATTTATTTGACCCTTCTTCTGATCTGTCAGAAGGAAGGAAAAATGAGACTCACAATGGTCTACGTAACAGCTGTAAGGCCTACATGACATGGTCCCTATTTTGCATCAGAATTGGCTTATGATTTGCTAGCCAAAAGCAGAAGTCGGTACAAAACACAGAAGACATGCAAATATTCCATTCATGTGTCATCTCTGTTTTGGATCCACTCCAGATTTTTTGGGGCTTTAGCAATACTGATGGATTACTGACCAAATGCTGACCGAGTAAAGGTGGATTCTCCACAGACAGGATCCGTTTTTTGGGGGTTATTGTTCTGACGGATCAGAGGAATGGCAAAATAATCAGTGACGTTAACAGAAGCTTACTGCTGACACCCTCTTCACTCTGTCAGGGGGCTCTAATTGTAGCGTTTAATAGAACAGGTTCTGTAGACATCTATGTGGAATCAGCTGCCGACGTTGTAAAAGGAGTGCGCTTCTTCTCGATGCTAACATTGACCTGTAAGGCTGAGTTCATGCTTGAGTTATTTGGTCAGTTTTGGCCGTGTGACTGCCCAAATAAGTGAAGTGTGCAGTGATTCTAAGAGCGACACCTGTCATCTGCATGTTATAGTGACTCACAGAATTGTTTCACTACCACAGCAGACTCCCTATGCATGTTATTGCAAGGCACAGTGTTCTACACCACTATAAAAGCTTTGTGCAGCCAGGAAATAGCCGTTTTTTAAATGCGATTCGCCACAAATAAATTCAGATCTAACCAATTTATTTATTTTTTATTCGGCAAACCGGCTGAATCGAATTTTTGAGAAATTCGCTCATCTCTAAAAATGGCGGCCACAGCATCTGGTAGTTGATTGTGAGCTATGCTTTTAGGCTGCGGTTTACCTGGTCTTCAATTACAGTAAATGCTGTGTTGAGGGAGTCTATTTGTGTGGCACAGCTCTTTCCCAGGGCAGTGTTAAATGAAAGTATGGCTGCCTGATTTGTTTCCAGGGCTTCCATTCTGTGATCAAGGTGTTTAAGATCACTTTTTTATCTTTGCCAGTTCTTTCATAACAGGCATTATGGCTTGGGATAGAGTTTGTTTTAAGAACTGCCGGGTAACTTGTGCGGGATCTCTTGTCACGCTGGCCACAGTTGAGTCCGGCAAACTGTCTGCATCTGAGTCAGCCAAGTTTCTCTCTTCCCCTCTGGCGCCATCTTTCATGCACAAGCTCCAGGAGAAGCAGCAGCTTTGTTGAGATATCTATCCATGTCGGTCCCACTGCGGTCCGGTCTTGCTTGTTCTTTTTTGTCTCTGGCTTTGTCCTTGCCTATTTTCACCATTTTAAAATGAAGTGAGCAGCTTATATGGCAGTAACACAGGCCTGTGATGAGGGAGCTCTCTAACAAGCTTCCATCACACTGTGCAGCCAGGCCCCGCCCCCTAATAGTGCTGTGTATTTTTTAAACATGCTGTTCATTAACACTGTCAAACACGCATGTATCCATAGCTATATATGTCAGTGTCACTCTGACATTATTTGCTGTTGTTGTCAACAACAGCAAATAACAGCTTTACCAGCTTAAAAAGGGTGATAGGAGGGGTAAAATCAATAAAAAAAAAAGATAAAAACAAGATATTAATGAATCTGAGTCCTAGAAAACCTTGGAGTGTCATAACAATTTTCAGGCCAATTAAAGCACATTTGATTCATGTAGAATCCATTTGGCCACAACTTTGACAAATCGGACACAACACAACAGGAATTTCGAGACATTCATTTATCTCTAATTTGTAGTTGTTGGTGAGGATTGCTAAGCTTTCCTTCATCTGGGGCAAATATTCAGCTATCTGCTCTATCTAGGTGAGCGCAGTGATGTCATTGCAGGTCCTTTCGCAGGTCCTGCTGAAAGAAGATAGAAGACACTGTGGCAGAGCGATCACGTGAATGAGGTGAGTTTTTTTTTTTTTTTTTTTTACCCCTAAATTTCCATACGATTTTGCATTCTGTCTTAAGAATGCTATTATTTTCTGCTTTAACCATGTTATGACGGAAAATAATAAAGTGAAGTTCGGGTCCCCATTGACTTCAATGGGGTTCGGGGTCAAGTTCGGGTCCTAATCCCAAACTTTGACCTTAAATTCGGCCGAACCCGAACTTTCATGGGTTTGCTCATCCCTATCTCTGACCCCTCACATTTTGGTACTGCATAGCTGTCTGCTTCTGACCCATTTCTGACAACTCTGGTATTGTGTTTAGCTGTCTGTGTGTGTTTGCCTCTCCCTGCACTTTAGAAGCATAGGGACCGTCAACACATTAAGAGCTTGTACTGCAACTAGGTAGGCCTAGGGACAGTGAGTGTTTGCAGTTCCGCATCTACATTACTGACATTACATATAAACAAATTCTTGATTTAAAAAAAATAATTGGCAATGACTGTACATTTTAGGCTTGTTTTTTTTTTCCATTTATTTCTTTTATTAAGATACATTATGGCAATCACAAATCCTTTAAACCATAAAAACTACTACATGATAAATACTTAATAACTGCAATAATACAGATAAACGTTATACTCAATTCTCATTAGAATGTAGGCCATATTAAACTTGTCCAAATGACATTTAGACAAGCATTTTTACAGCCTAATAAATGCTCAGAAAATGGAAACAAAAGGGTTAAATGAGGCTCAGCCTTTTTCCGTTTCATCCTAATTCTTGATATTTTCGTCAATTATTTTTTATTTTCAGTTTGGCAGTATTTCAGCATACCATGTGTTCATAAAGGGAAACAAATGGCAATGCACACTACAGCTGTCCTTTAATATTCACAGGCTATGTTGTATAATATTCCACAATTAAAATGAAAACTATCATTATATTGTTTATTAAAATGAAAATGACAAGCTGAAAATAATCTTGTCACTCCTGCCAGTAATAAAGGATGTGAATATTTTAAAGTGACAGGATTGTGGCAGAGAAAAGAAAGCAAGTGCAGAAATTATAATTCCATATGTATATATTTTGCATATATGAAAAGCCTAGTTTAAAAAAAAAAAAAAAAAAGTGTTCTTATGAATATTGTCTAAACTTGCCCTATAATCTTTTTACTCTTATTTGTGCATATTTATTTTAAAATCACAAAAAAGATGTGGTTCTGACACATTTTGTACACGCGCTGTGCCAAAAAAAGGCTTTGCCATGATATGTGAACTCACTTTTAGGCCTCTTTCAGACGGGCGAGATTTCTGAGTGGGTGCGATGGGTGAGGTGAACGCATTGCACCCGCACTGAATCCGGACCCATTTATTTCTATGGGGCTGTGCACATGAGCAGTGATTTTCACGCATCACTTGTGCGTTGCATGAAAATTGCAGCATGCTCCTCTTTGTGCGTTTTCTACGCAACGCAGGCCCCATAGAAGTTAATGGGGCTGCGTGATAATTGCAAGCATCCACAAGCAAGTGCGGATGCGGTGCGATTTTCACGCAAGATTGCTAGGAGACGATCAGGATGGGGACCCGATCATTATTATTTTCCCTTATAACATGGTTATAAGGGAAAATAATAGCATTCTTAATACAGAATGCATAGTACAATAGGGCTGGAGGGGTAAAAAAAAAATTTGGAAAATAATTAAACTCACCTTAATCCACTTGTTCACGCAGCCCGGCTTCTCTTCTGTCTTCATCTTTGCTGTGCAGTAGGAAAAGGACCTGTGGTGACGTCACTGTGCTCATCACATGGTCTGTCACATGATCCATCACCATGGTGATGGATCATATGATGGACCATGTGATGAGCGCAGTGATGTCATCAAAGGTCCTTTACCCAGGTCCTGAAGAAAGAAGAAAGAAGAAGCCGTGCTGCGCGAACAAGTGGATTAAGGTAACTTAATGTTTTTAACATTTTTTTTTAACCCCTCGAGCCCTATTGCACTATGCATTCTGTATTAAGAATGCTATTATTTTCCATTATAACCATGTTATAAGGGAAAATAATACACCTAACCCAAACCTGAACTTCTCTGAAGAAGTTCGGGTACCAAACATGCCGATTTTTCTCACGCGCGTGCAAAACGCATTACAATGTTTTGCACTCGCACTGAAAAATCGTGTATTTTTCCGCGACATACCCGCATGTTATCCGGCCCAAAAACATGAAGCCCATGTGAAAGAGGCCTTAGGCCTCTTGCACACGAACATGTGCGCCCCGTGGTCGGACGCAAACGGATGCATCTGTGAGACGGATTCGGGTGCAGATCAGTCTGACAAATGCATTGCAATATCGGATCCATCTTTCCGGTTGTCATCCGAAAAAACGGATCCAGTATTTATTTTTTTCTTATTTAAACTTCTGTGCATGCGCAGATCGGGATACTGGATCCGGTTTTCAGAACACTTAGTACCGGATCCGGCATTAATACCTTTCAATGGAAATTAATGCCGGATCCGGCACTCCGGCAAGTGTTTAGGATTTTTGGCTGGAGAGAAAAAATGCAGCATGCTGCGGTATTTTCTCCGGCCAAAAAGCGTAAGAGGGACTGAACTGATGCATCCTGATGCATACTGAACGGAATGTTCTCCATTCAGAATGCATTAGGATAAAACCGATCATTTTTTTCCCGGTATTGAGCCCCTAGGACGAAACTCAATACAAGAAAAGAAAAATGCTAGTGTGAAAGTACCCTTAATCAGTTGTCTTGGTAAATTTAATTTAATTACTGTGAGAAATTATTAGGTGACTAGTTTACAAATTATTGTTGTCCACTTAAATTAATAAACAAGTATATAAATAAGAAATATACATTAAGAAATAGCACTACATACATGGACAAAATTTATGGTACTCGTCAGTTAAAGAAAAACCCACAAAGGTCACTGAAATAACTTGAAAATGACAAAAGTAATAACAAATAAAAATTTTATGAAAATCAACTAATGAAAATCAAATACTGCTTTTGAATTGTGGTTCAACAGAATATTTTATAAAACAAACTAATGTAACTGGCCTGGACAAAATGATGGTGCCCTTAGCGTAATATTTTGTTGCACAACCTTTTGAGGCAATCACCGCAATCAAGCGATTTGGCCCACTCCTAATGAGAAAACTGATTCAGCTGTCTCAGGTTTGAAGGGTTTGTATTAAAGTGAGCATCCATTGGTTAAAAAAAAAAAAAATATGCGACACATGAAAAAACGTGCTGAAAAACAAACTTTAATTCTGCAATGATTTTTTTTAGCACATTTTTAAAATCCGTTATGTGACCATCACCTTAGACAGCAAAATCATTACCTGAAAAATAAGCCTCTATAAACTGCTTTCCCCTTAATGATAAACAGTACACCCCTCAGCATCCTTAACCCCTACCTGACATGATGCATGTATGATACATGCATAATTCTCAGTTTTCTCTGAGGCGCTGGTTGGAGTCTAGCTGCTCATCATATCTGCTCATAGAAAACACATGGAAACAGCAAATGATGCTCCTGAACTCTTACTCACTCGGGATCAGCTAAAAGCAGCATATAAGACATTACAGAGAGGTACTGTGCAGTATAGCTGTGAATAAAGTTCTTGAGGTTAGATAGAACACATACTATTAGCCACTGAATCTGATGGTTCATTCCTGTGCTTTCTGGTCTCTGTACACTTCCTCAATCTTCCTTCTCCCTTCTCCATAAACTTTTATATGATGATGTAATCTGATTTGTCTTAGTCTCACAATACAGATTGCTCATGAATTTCAGAGAGAAAGTTAGTTTAAAATGGAGGGGGGTGAATAACTCTAGAATAAGGCATTTTCTCTGATAAGATACATTACAATATTTCTTATATTCACCAGTACTATTCAGTTATACAAAACGGTCTTAAATTATAGTGGCCATTTAAGGTTTGGGACATACCTTTTTAACCTGAACTTTTTAAATGAAAGGGTATTTGTTCTAAAAAAATGACCTATTGTTTAAATCATGTTTTTATGTTTAACACATTTTAAAATAACTTTTGATTAGTGTTGAGCGAAGCGCGCTTATCATAGATCTGAAGTCGCTTTGTTCAAAACTTCATTTGAATTCTGTATGAAGATACAGCATTTAACTTTGGATTTTGATTTTTATACTTGAAAAACATTTTAAAACTTGAATCTGAAGTCAGCTTCAGTACCGAGATACCAGTTAGTACCAAAGCTGACTTCAGATTCAAGTTTTAAAATGGTTTTCAAGTAATAGAATCGATGGTCGAAGTTATTCAACGAAGTCTCGTGCAACTTCCGAGATAACAAATTTCACGATGCTGGAGCCCATACATCTGAATCATGCACAAGGACAGATCTCCGTACAGCATTCAAAGGAAGTTTTAACCAAAGCAACTAAGGATCTATGATATGAAGCTCGCTTTGCTCAACAACACCATTTTTGAGGATGCTATTTTTTATTTTCCATGTCAATATTTATTTTTAACAAAAACCTTAAAATCTGCAGATTTCGCACTGGTCCCTAAGCCTAATAATAGGTGTCACTATTTGGTCTGTACAAATCACTTTATTGCAGTTTCCTGCTTATCTGTCATTCTAATCCTGTCTTTAACGATATTACCTTCATGTATAGATAAGAAAGGATCCACTATTCACAATAGGTAATTGTCAAAGCTTATCTATTTGTTCCGTGTACATTGACCTCTGTACAGATCACATTGAATGACTAGAAAACTCTCCCTAGAAGTCAATGAGGTCCCCTCTAGTCCAGTGTGTCTATGGACCATGAGGCTACTGCAAAGTAATTTCTTAAAGGGGTTATCCAAGTTCCATAATACCCCCCCATATGCCCAGGCACCTCACACAGATATTACTTTTCCTCGCTCCCCAGCACCCACGTCGCTTCTCATACTGGCACAGCCGCTGCTACATCTCCCCATCTACGGATAAAAATATCTGGCATAGGGGGGCAGCCAATAGCAGGCGGTGACGGGGTGATGCTAGGGAGGCTCTTTCCCATCACGGCCTGCTATTAGCTGCCCTCCTGCCCAACGCCGGGTGTTTTTATCAGTGTGGCGGGGAGATGTAGCTGCGGCTGTGCCGGTATGAGAAATGACGCGGGTGCCTGGAAGCGAGGTAAGTACTATCTGTGTGAGGGCCTGCTATGGGGGGGAATTATAGGTCTTGGAAAACCCTTTTGATGCTTTCTACATGCTGTTAAGAATGGCTCGCACAAGATACCTGCCCCTATAATCATGTTCTGAAAATAGAAAAAATGTGCAATCAAAAAAAAAAAAAAAGACTACAAAAAAGGATTTACATTGCCATCTGGTTTTAACTGGCAGATAAAAATTTTGGTGACACATTCCCTTTAAAAGGTATTACTGTTTTAGTAAATTAGCATTTTGCATTGTATAATGAAAACCTACATCATTTTTCAAAATTGTTTCTGTACCAATTCCAAAAGATTTTCAAATTGCAGCTGTTGATGGACACATAAACTTGATAATAGCAGGTATAATAATTTCAGAACAATGGCCTAATTTCATATAAACTGTAGCCTGATGGCAGCTATCATTAGAAAACTTTCCATGGTGAAGGAGGACATTTATGTTACAAGTTTTTAATTGTTAATGTTATGACATATTCTTAAGAACCTATTTATATCATACACTAATATTCTGGAGATATCATTCATCATTCAATGTATTAAATGGTTGTGCTTGGAAGGGACTTAATAGAAGTAAATCAAGGGACAGTCAAGTAAAATGCTCTTCTGTTGAATATGGTAAGGAGATAATGCCTCTAATTGGTACTCTTGTTAGATAATAACAGTTTGGCTAATGGAAAAAAAAATGTGTCAGTTTCTGATGTGTATTACCCTTTTCTTACTGCAAGGTGCCATTGCATTGATTGATTTTAGAGTGTCATACTTATTTTGAAAACATTTAAAAAATAGATAGTGCTCGGGTGCTCGGGGGCTCGGCCTGAACACATTGGGATGCTCGAGTGCTCTACCGAGCACCTGAGTATAATGGAAGAACCTGAGCATTAAACCAGGCACCCCCTACTCTGAAGAGGGGAGGGTGCCTGGTTCATAAGAAAAGGGCAGAAATTGATGGAAACACCAGCAAAATGGTTCAGGAACATCATGGAGAGGATGTCTGGATGTCTTGGACTCCCAGGTTGCTGCTGGGAACTATGTTGTCCGAGTAGTACGCCACTTTTAAAGACTGACAATAATACGCACAAAACCGAAGATAAAATCAATTTTAGATGAAAAATTGTTAGGAAACATTCTTTCCTGTATATTTACTGGTATATGAGTGCAAGTGCTGCCAAAAATTACAAGGAAGAGGCACTCCGATACAATGTGTTTGTGTTAGGTGCTTATGGTAGTACAGAGAAGAGCCCTGGGATACAGGGAAAGAAATGCAGTCGGTTGTGGTGTGCCGAAACCGAGGATGAGGTAGGCCTAAGAAAGAAGAGGGCCCACCCAAGGAAAAGACATAAAAGAAATGAGTTGTAAATGAGTGGAGTGGTGGGAGGGACAAAGCTCAGACCTCAGACGGTGCAGGAGCCAGGTAAGGGGGGTGCCCTAAATAGGCTGGAGGCGGACCTCAGCCCCTCCCACAAATCCAGGCAAATGCCTTAATACTTGTGTTAGGTGCTTACGGTAGTACAGAGAAGAGCCCTGGGATACAGGGAAAGAAATGCAGTCGGTTGTGGTGTGCCGAAACCGAGGATGAGGTAGGCCTAAGAAAGAAGAGGGCAAAAATGGAAATAAACCAGTTTATTTGTAACCAATAAAACACGTAACCAGCTCAACCCGACATGCTTTGGAAAGCCATTCTTAACTCTTGCGCTGGATTGGGAATGTACCGTGTGTAAGCGGACGACTTCCAGCGTCCCAATTCCTTGATAACATGGGCAGGGATGTTGGCACTGGAGGCCGTGGATGCAGCTCCAATGCGAAAGGAGTGCCCCGAGTAGTTGGCAGCGTTAAGGCCCAGTTGGGTGAGAAATGATCTGACATGGATCATGAAGGTGGTCGTGGTGAGCACCGATCCATGAAGTTGAAGTAGCGGTTGAGAGGGTAGGAACCCGTGAAGCTGATGGTAGGAGTCCAGCAACCTCACCGGACACCATCTGTTGTGCGTGGGGTAATATGAGATGTTGACAGGTGAATGCTGACTACTCTTGGAGTGAGGTAAGGTCAGGATGTAATGATCCCGGTGTTTAGATAAGTGGGAGACAAGGAGACAAGATGAGGTTTGGGATGTGGAGGTGGTAGTGAATTCCCCGGGCCTCAGGAACCCGTAGAAGGCTAAGTAAATAGCCGTTTTGATGACCGCGTTGGTATTTGTATCAAAAGGCGTGGCGTCCAGCAGGTCGGATAATGCCTTGAAAACATGACTGTTGATGGGCAGCCTTTGGGCTGGACGTGCGGGTTCCGTCTTCTGAATGCCTCTGAGTATTGTTTTGATTTGGTGGGAGGCCATGAAGCTGGTGTAGTTAGGGTGCAAGATTAGCATATGATGTTGAATGCCCGTAAGATACAGTTTGATGGTGTTGTATGACAATTTTAGTTTGAGGTGGCAAAAAGAAGCAAATCCCAAAACAGACGACATGATGAAAGGGTGCGTGATGTTGTGTTCTACCAGGAATCTGTTGAATAGCGTGAATGCTCTGTTGTATGCTCTATGTGTATTGACTGATAGTGAAAAGTGGGACAAAGACTGGCTATGCCGCATGATGGCCTCTAGTCCAGAATGAGTTGCTGAAAAGACGGGGTGCTGGAGGCAGTGGGTAATGCTGATGGGAGATCCTGATGAAAAGCCTGAAATTTGAAGCGAGACAAATTGTCAGCAGCCGAATTGCACACCCCCGGGACATGGAAACAATGCAAGAGAAAATTATTGCAGGCGGCCAGCCAAGTAAGTCTTCGCATGAACCTCATGATTGTGAGGGATTTAGAACGACCTTTGTTTATGATCTGGCAGGTTGCTTGGTTGTCCGAGTAGCAGCGGACCGCCAGATTTGCCCATAAATGACCCCACGCCACGGCAGCCGCTACGATGGGATAGATCTCAAAAAGCGCTGAGGTAGTGGAGAATCCTTCCAGACCCTGGACCTCAGGAGGCCAGCCGCCCCACAGCCAATCGTCCCCAAATATGGCCGCAAAGCCTGTGGTAGATGCCGCATCTGACCAGATAGAGGGGGAAGAGTCCGACAGCTGAGGGAGAAACAAGCTCCTGCCATTCCAGGTGGACAGAAATCTCCTCCACATTCCCAGATCCGCCGCAGCGTGGGCATCCAGGGACAATCTGTGCGAGTCGTGTAGGAACAAGGGGAAGAGGTGCAGAAGCCATGAAATAAACGAGCGACCCTGGGGTATGATGCGCATGGCAAAGTTCAGGGAGCCCAGCAGGGACTGTAGTTCTCTGCGGTTGCAGGTGCCGAGTTGAAGATAGCCGTCTATATGGGTGAGGATGTCCTGGATCTTCCCGGACGGCAAACTGGCTTGCATTGAAGCTGAATCCAACTGGATACCCAGGAAGGTGATGACCGTGTCTGGCCCCTCTGTCTTCTTGGTGGAGAGGGGGACCCCCAGTTCCTTGAACAGCTTGACGGTGGCTCTGAGGCTGGAAGGAGGGGAAGTGTTTTCTTCCACCAATAGGAAGTCATCAAGGTAATGTAAAACCAGCGGGCACCTTGCTATATTCAATAGCAACCAGCATAACGCTTCCGCAAACACGTCGAAGATGGCCGGGCTGCTTTTGGACCCGAAGGTCAATCGGGAGAAAAAATAATAATCCCCAGACCACTTGATGCCATGCAGGTGCCACAGTGTAGGGTGAATCGGAAGTAATTTGAAGGCGTTGGCGATGTCGGTTTTGCTGAGCCATGCCCCCACTCCTGCTTGACTGATGGCCATGATGGCGTGATCTATGGTGGTATACTGCAGAGAGAATTCCTCCGAGGGAATGAGGGAGTTGAGACTGGGGTTGCCCGTCCCGTGAGGTGCCGATAGGTCGATGATGAGCCTCTGTTTCTGGGAAGATTTCCCAGTGACGACGCCAATGGGGTTGGTGCGCCATGTGGCGAATGGGGGAGTCTTGAAAGGACCTAGCACAAAACCCTCTGTTACCTCTTGGGCTATGAGGGCGTCAATGGCGGTGGGGTTGTGTAGAGCGGATAAAAGATTGGGACATTCCAGGGTGCCTGTTGGCATATACAGGATGCCCGTGTGAAATCCTTCTGTCAATCCTGAAACGAGGAAATCTGAGAGATGCCTGGAGGGGTGTTGCGACATGAGCGCGGTAAAAACTGGCATGTTGATGGTTGTTAGATACGGTTTGGTAAACATTTTATTTGGACACATGGACTTGGCATGTGCCCGGAAACATTTGGTGCATATATGTAATAATTTACATCCGTTATAATTACAGGACCCCTCATTGAAGTTATTGCAAATTATGGATTTGCCTAGAAATTTGATCGGCCGACCCAGCTTGTCCCGGGCCAGTCTTTCCGGGACCCCGGAGGGACCAGCTGCCTGGGAGAGACCCTGTCTGACCGACGTGTTCGGGCAGAAATTGGTGGTGTGGGCCGTGGAGGAGCAGTGCGCACAGGCTGGGGTCCTGAGGCCTGCGAAGTGGCGACAGAATATGACCGTGTCGATCCTCGCCCAGTTGGAGCGGACTCCGTACTGGGAGAAGGCCCCCGCCACCTTCGCCGAAATAGACCTGTGATAGTCATAAAACGCTGACCCTCCGTATTTGTTGCCCAAGTCCACCAGTTTGTGTAAGTAGAGGTCGAATTCCTCCCTCCTGTTGGGGTAGACCGCACAGATGACCTCTCTATAGATTCCGAAGGCCAACACGAATTCGGGAATGGTCAATTTCCTATTGAGCCGGGCATCCCTGGACTTGACCACAACTGATACCTCGTCGTAGGCACAAGTCGTGTTTTCGACCACGTCCTGGGAGGCAATCAGAAGGGAGGCCAGGTTTACATCCTTACCTTCCAGGATATCCCGTTTCAAGTGCTCAGGAATCATATGCGCCGGGTTGACTTCCTGGTCCTCCCTGCTAGTGGACGGCGTGATCACCGGTAAACCGGCCGGTGCCGGTGATGCAGCCGGTGGTGGACCTGCCAAGGAGAGGGTCGTGGTGACCGATTCTAACCTCTCCAACCTGGCGTTGACCGTTGACATAGACGTCATCAGAGAGGCCAGCATGGCATGGATATCCCCGGTGCCGGACTGGCTGGGTCCTTCCCCCGCATCACTATTATTGCCCGATGCGCGCAGCAGCCGGAACAGTTCAGCTTTCCTTGCCGTGGCGGGGAAGGGGACATGCCGTTTCCTCAACTCCGCCGTGATGCGTGGAATTGTCCAGGACCGGATGGACGCTGGACTGGCTAGATCGTCTCCCGGAGTAGCAGTGACAGATCTAGCAGGGGTGCCAGGTAGGGAGAGGTTTCCCAACCCATCCAGCGACATACTACAATAAAAAGGTTTGATTAATTTGAGGCCACGCAGGACCGTGCTGGCTAGCTAGGCCAAATGGCGAAAAAATTACACTTGCATGGTGACAGGTGAGGCCCTGCTAATTGCCAAGCGGCTTTGAGGCTCTACCTATGATTTGGCGCGAGGGGGTAATGAGGCCACTCGTGGTAGTGGCAGGAGCGTTGGCCTCTCGGTGACTGTAAGATAGGACTAGGGGAAGGGAGTGACAGGTGAGGCCCTCTCTATGCAACATGCGAGGCGGCTTACTAACGAGGTGGCGCGTTGGGCAGGTGCCTCCGTACGTTTGAGGTGGGGTGTCGGCCTCGCGGGACCACTAACTGCCGGCGAAGCCGAAGAGGGGGGGGAGGTACCTAGTGGGATGATCGTGCCCCTAAAGCCAGCACGCTGACCCTAACGGGACCATCCGAAATGTAAGGTAGATTTTGGTAAATGAGCAGGTGAACGTACCTGGTACCAAGAAAATATTCTCCGGATACACGGTAGTGTAAAACAGTATAGGTTGACCGCCTAAAAATAAGGGGGAGGGTAAACATAACAAAGTGTGATGAAAAGTGTAAATGCATGTGGTACATATGCATGACCGGAAGGATCATGGCGGTTATGACATGAAATGATAGCTAGCGCCTGGTGTGAACGAGACCAGTGCGTGCCGTGGCCCTGGCCAGGCGGAAGTGCGCGCCTGCAATTTGGAACATATCTGGACCGTGCCCCCGCAATTTCCACTCGTTCATTGAATATGATGCAACAATTTGTAAATGGTTATTATTTTTTTTTTTTTTCCAATGACCTATCCCCAGGGTGGAACATGGTTGTGAAAAGGTGACGACCCCTTTTTTTTTTTTTTTTTTTTTTTGAGACAGTCACTTGTAGCTGAGTGCGGATGGGAAGTCTATGCCCCTCTGGCCAGCAGAGCATTGGTGAGATCATGCATGATTTCGGACAAGAGGGCCTGCTCATGATTTCCCTGTTTATGACATGGGTGTTGATGCGTTCCTTGTTTTTATTGGGGCTCCTGGGGAGTGTGTAACTAGAGGGGCATGCTGGGAGGCCTCCCCTGCTGTCCGACGGCGGCCCCCCGAACACAAGTGCTGCGCGCCACGGCCGCCGGGACACCGCGCATGCGCCGACGGAATCGCCGCGCATGCGCAGAACCCCGGCCGCGCATGCGCAGACCAGGCACCAAGGACGCGGCTGGGCGCCATCGGCCGCGCGGCAGGGGGAGCGGTAACCAGGCAGGAGGTGGTGAGGGGATGTTTCGGCCGCGGTGAGCCCAGTGCAGGTAAATGAATGGGAGAGGGGGGGGGGGTGTGCGGTGCACCGCCGCTGGCCCCCGTGACTGCGCCCGTAATTGACCGGGGGGGGGTGACATGGATGGAGCCTGGGAAGAATCTATGTATTTGAACACCTGTGTCCGGAGTCGTCGGGACACTGCGCATGCGCCGACGAAATTGCCGCGCATGCGCAGAACCCCGGCCCCAGGACGCGGTCGGGCGCGGCAGGAGGAGCGGCAACAGGCAGGAGGCGACGGGGAGGGGACAATCGCTAGTGAAAGTGAAATGAATGGGGGGGGGGGTGCACCGCAGCTGCCCCTGTGTTGTACATGATGAATGTTCGTTTGGGGTGAACCAGACCGGGTAGTGGGCTGAGATTAGCAGGTGCTGGCCGGCGTGACGGTCCTGTGGGGAGATGACAGAGGGCCTGAGAAATGAGCTGCTGGTGACTGGGCAGCCGTGACATGAATGCAGCGTGTGAAAGAACAACAGAAAAAGGGGGTTTTAAACCAGGAACCATTGCCGCATGCTGCCAGAGTGTATGACCAGAATGATGGTGCAAATCGTAAATGAGAACGCATGAACAGGTGTGACAGAAATGAATGATGGTGACTTGTATGAAACCGTGACATTAGTGCGCCTTGATGAAATGAGATGAACCGGTACTGGGGCAACCGTGAGGCCCTGCTGACTCGTACGAAATAACTCACAGTTTGACGGGCAAACGCGACCCACAGTGAACCGAGTGAAGCTGGGAAAAGAACAGCAATGCTCCAAAACCAGAACCAGACGGCGACGAAAAAGGCTCTCAGAAAATCAGCGGCTCGCAGGAAAATTCCTCAGAACTCCAACAAGCGACTTCCTCTCACAAAGCTCAGACCTCAGACGGTGCAGGAGCCAGGTAAGGGGGGTGCCCTAAATAGGCTGGAGGCGGACCTCAGCCCCTCCCACAAATCCAGGCAAATGCCTTAATACATATCACATAATGGAGGGCCTCATTCACATTGTGGTACAATTTTTCATGTAGTGGGACTCCTACATAAAGCCTATGCACTAAGTGAAAGGGCTGCCAAAATTACAAGGAACCAGCACTACAATACATCCTTTGTTACACATAAAGGAGGGCAACATACACAGTCTTGAAAAATTATGATTGATGGCCTGCTGGTGACCCTCAAAAACATTTGGAGCAAGGGCCTGCTGATCTGACCATCTAAAACATTATGAGCGAGGGCCTGCTGCCGTTTTGGTGACTCTAGATAACCTGGGGCCAATCGCACGTCCCGTGACGGCGATGATCCATTCGGATGTCTGGCCTATCAACTTTCGATGTTATTGTCAGTGCAAACCATGGTGACTATGGGTAACGAGAATCAGGGTTCGATTCCAGAGAGGGAGCCTGAGAAACATCTATGGCTACCACATCCAAGCAAGGCAGCATGCGCGCAAATTACCTATTAGGTATAATTAGGTGAGGGCCTGCAGGTGATCTGACTCTGTAAAAGATTTTAGGTGCAGGCCTGCAGGTGAGCTGACCCTGTAAAAGATTGTAGGTGAAGGTCGGCTGGTGAGCTGACCCTGTAAAAGATTATATGTGAGGGCCTGCTGGTGAGCTGACCCTGTAAAAGATTTTAGGTGCGGGCATGCATGTGAGCTGACCCTCTAAAAAGGTTGTAGGTGAGGGCCTGCAGGTGAGCTGACCTTCTAAAACATTATATGCGAGGGCCTTAAGGTGATCTGACCCTGTAAAAGATTGTAGGTGAAGGCCTGCTGGTGAACTGACCCTGTAAAACACTATATGCGAGAGCCTGCTGGTAAGCTGACCCTCTAAAAGGTTGTAGGTGAGGGCCTGCAGGTAAGCTGACCTTCTAAAACATTATATGCGAGGGCCTGCTGGTGAACTGACCCTGTAAAACACTATATGCGAGGGCCTGCTGGTGAGCTGACCCTGTAAAAGATTTTAGGTGCGGGCATGCATGTGAGCTGACCCTCTAAAAAGGTTGTAGGTGAGGGCCTGCAGTTGAGCTGACCTTCTAAAACATTATATGTGAGGGCCTTCAGGTGATCTGACCCTGTAAAAGATTGTAGATGAAGGCCTGCTGGTGAACTGACCCTGTAAAACACTATATGCGAGGGCCTTCTGGTAAGCTGACCCTCTAAAAAATTAAATGCGAGGGCCTGCTGGTGAACTGACCCTGTAAAACATTATATGCAAGGGCCTGCTGGTAAGCTGACCCTGTAAAACATTGTAGGTGAGGGCCTGCTGGTGATCTGACCATCTAAAAAATTATATACGAGGGCCTGCTGGTGAGCTGACCCTGTAAAACATTATATGCCAGGGCCTGCTGGTGAGCTGACCCCATAACATTTTTTATGTGAGGGCCTGCTGTTGAGCTGACCCTCTAAAAAATTATATGTGAGGGCCTACTAGTGAGCTGACCCTGTAAAAAATGATATGCAAAGGGCATATATGCGAGTGAATTATATGTGACGAATAACCATGTGTTGATAAGATGGAAGAGGATAAGGAGGATGAGAAAAGGAAGATTCAACCATATACCCTTGTTTGTGGTGGAAGGGGTGCATGGGAATGCAGTGTATTCAGTACATTTTAAACACATTTTAAGTGCCTTTATGTTCATCAGCTTTCCTCTGGTGGGGTCGAGAAGTCATGGTCAATCTACCTGGGACTTCTGAGCAGAGTACGTATGTAGCTGGTTCCTACACTGCCCTGAATATTGAAGGCTTAGGTAAGTCCAAAGAAAGGCAGTATATTTAGTGTTAGGGACCCATCTGTGGAAGCCACCTTGACGCCTGGTAGATGGGTCCGACACACGTTTGATCAAATATGTGCGCTAAGAGCTTCTATTAACTCCTTTATAGTCGGTATTGTACCACTTTTATTTAGAATGACCCCTATTTCTTAGCTCTATTGTTTGTATGTATAATGTAGAGTTGAGCGAACACCTGGATGTTCGGGTTCGAGAAGTTCGGCCGAACTTCCCGGAAATGTTCGGGTTCGGGATCCGAACCCGACCCGAACTTCGTCCCGAACCCGAACCCCATTGAAGTCAATGGGGACCCAAACTTTTCGGCACTAAAAAGGATGTAAAACAGCCCAGGAAAGAGCTAGAGGGCTGCAAAAGGCAGCAACATGTAGGTAAATCCCCTGCAAACAAATGTGGATAGGGAAATGAATTAAAATAAAAATAAAAAAAATAAAAAAATTAACCAATATCAATTGGACAGAGGTCCCATAGCAGAGAATCTGGCTTCACATCAGCAGAGAATCAGTCTCTTCATGCCATAGCAAAGAATCTGGCTTCATGTCAGCAGAGAATCAGTCTCTTCATGCCATAGCAGAGAATCTGGCTTCATGTCAGCACAGAATCAGTCTTCATGTCATAGCAGAGAATCAGGCTTCACGTCACCCACCACTGGAACAGGCCACTGTCACACATTTAGGCCCCGGCACCCAGACAGAGGAGAGAGGTCCCGTAACAGAGAATCTGGCCTTATGTCAGCGCAGAATCAGTCTTCATGTCATAGCAGAGAATCAGGCTTCACGTCACCCACCACTGGAACAGGCCACTGTCACATATTTAGGCCCCGGCACCCAGACAGAGGTGAGAGGTCCCGTAACAGAGAATCTGGCCTTATGTCAGCACAGAATCTGTCTTCATGTCATAGCAGAGAATCAGGCGTCACGTCACCCACCACTGGAACAGGCCACTGTCACACTTTAGGCCCAGGCACCCAGGCAGAGGAGAGCGGTCCCGTAACAGAGAATCTGGCCTTATGTCAGCGCAGAATCTGTATTCATGTCATAGCAGAGAATCAGGCTTCACGTCACCCACCACTGGAACAGGCCACTGTCACACATTTAGGCCCCGGCACCCAGACAGAGGAGAGGTTCATTCAACTTTGGGTTGCCCCGCAATATAATGGTAAAATGAAATTAAAAATAGTATTTAATGAGGAAGTGCCCTGGAGTAGAATAATATATTGTTAAGGGGAGGTAGTTAATATCTAATCTGCACAAGGGATGGACAGGTCCTGTGGGATCCATGCCTGGTTCATTTTTATGAACGTCAGCTTGTCCACATTGGCTGTAGACAGGCGGCTGCGTTTGTCTGTAATGACGCCCCCTGCCGTGCTGAATACACGTTCAGACAAAACGCTGGCCGCCGGGCAGGCCAGCACCTCCAAGGCATAAAAGGCTAGCTCTGGCCACGTGGACAATTTGGAGACCCAGAAGTTGAATGGGGCCGAACCATCAGTCAGTACGTGGAGGGGTGTGCACAGGTAATGTTCCACCATGTTAGTGAAATGTTGCCTCCTGCTAACACGTTCCGTATCAGGTGGTGGTGCACTTAGCTGTGGCGTGTTGACAAAACTTTTCCACATCTCTGCCATGCTAACCCTGCCCTCAGAGGAGCTGGGCGTGACACAGCTGCGTTGGCGACCTCTTGCTCCTCCTCTGCCTTCGCCTTGGGCTTCCACTGGTTCCCCTGTGACATTTGGGAATGCTCTCAGTAGCGCGTCTACCAACGTGCGCTTGTACTCGCGCATCTTCCTATCACGCTCCAGTGTAGGAAGCAAGGTGGGCACATTGTCTTTGTACCGGGGATCCAGCAGGGTGGCAACCCAGTAGTCTGCACACGTTAAAATGTGGGCAACTCTGCTGTCGTTGCGCAGGCACTGCAGCATGTAGTCGCTCATGTGTGCCAGGCTGCCCAGAGGTAAGGACAAGCTGTCCTCTGTGGGAGGCGTATCGTCATCGTCCTGTGTTTCCCCCCAGCCACGCACCAGTGATGGGCCCGAGCTGCTTTGGGTGCCACCCCGCTGTGAACATGCTTCATCCTCATCCTCCTCCACCTCCTCCTCATCCTCGTCCTCCTCGTCCTCCAGTAGTGGGCCCTGTCTGGCCACATTTGTACCTGGCCTCTGGTGTTGCAAAAAACCTCCCTCTGAGTCACTTTGAAGAGACTGGCCTGAAAGTGCTAAAAATGACCCCTCTTCCTCCTCTTCCTCCTGGGCCTCCTCCTCTTCCATCATCGCCCTAAGTGTTTTCTCAAGGAGACATAGAAGTGGTATTGTAACGCTGATAACGGCGTCATCGCCACTGGCCATGTTGGTGGAGTACTCGAAACAGCGCAACAGGGCACACAGGTCTCGCATGGAGGCCCAGTCATTGGTGGTGAAGTGGGTCTGATCCGCAGTGCGACTGACCCGTGCGTGCTGCAGCTGAAACTCCACTATGGCCTGATGCTGCTCGCACAGTCTGTCCAGCATATGCAAGGTGGAGTTCCACCTGGTGGGCACGTCGCATATGAGGCGGTGAGCGGGAAGGCCGAAGTTACGCTGTAGCGCAGACAGGCGAGCAGCGGCAGGGTGTGAACGCCGGAAGCTCGAACAGACAGCCCGCACTTTATGCAGCAGCTCTGACATGTCGGGGTAGTTGCGAATGAACTTCTGCACCACCAAATTCAGCACATGCGCCAGGCAAGGGATGTGCGTCAAACCGGCTAGTCCCAGAGCTGCAACGAGATTTCGCCCATTATCGCACACCACCAGGCCGGGCTTGAGGCTCACCGGCAGCAACCACTCGTCGGTCTGTTGTTCTATACCCCGCCACAACTCCTGTGCGGTGTGGGGCCTGTCCCCCAAACATATGAGTTTCAGAACGGCCTGCTGACGTTTACCCCGTGCTGTGCTGAAGTTGGTGGTGAAGGTGTGTGGCTGACTGGATGAGCAGGTGGAAGAAGAGGAGGAGGAAGCTGAGTAGGAGGAGGAGGAGACAGGAGGCAAAGAATGTTGCCCTGCGATCCTTGGCGGCGGAAGGACGTGCGCCAAATAGCTCTCCGCCTGGGGCCCAGCCGCCACTACATTTACCCAGTGTGCAGTTAGGGAGATATAGCGTCCCTGGCCGTGCTTACTGGTCCACGTATCTGTGGTTAGGTGGACTTTGCCACAGATGGCGTTGCGCAGTGCACACTTGATTTTATCGGACACTTGTTTGTGCAGGGAAGGCACGGCTCTCTTAGAGAAGTAGTGGCGGCTGGGAACAACATACTAATGTTGATAAATTATTCTCAATTTGTCTTGATTTTTATTTTTTACATTTGCTGTGCATATTCATGCATTGAAAATGCCACAAAGACATTCTCTTTGCGTGTGCTTTAGTCATAGAATTTAAAGTTAAAAGTATGTACTGTATTAAATGCTATAATTTACCACTACTTTCCCATGTCTAACTATTGTTGTTATAGTTATGCTATTGATTGTACGAGATGCAATACCTATTCTCTCCGGTCTATACCGGTCGAGATACATGTACATCACTTCCACTTGTATCTATGGTTTTCATGGTCTTAATTGAAAGTATACTTTTTATATGGATACCTGTGACTATCTGATAAAAACAATAAAAATTGTTAATTCTAAAAAAATAAAAAGGGTTCCTCCAGTATATGTGCAGAAATATTTTGTGATCCTTCTTTTTCCCCACCAGTGGTTTAGTACTCTGTAGTTTATTATTCTTAAAGGTTTTTTTTCTAACTTTAGCAAATGATATTGATCATGTAGACAAAGTTAATACCAGCACTTACTAATATATTGTGATTGTCCATTTTGTCTCTTTTGCCGGCTTAATTTTTAAATTGCATTATACACTGCTGATTTTTAGGAGTTACAGCCACAGCTGCAACCCAGCAACGTTCGCCATGCTTTCAATCTATAGGAAAAAGCACTGGCCGGATAGGCATGCATGCAAAGCAGCTCCTGGCCCGACCACCTTGTATCTGCACCCTTTGCAGTGGAAAACAAAGTGTAGAGTCTTCTTAGCAAAGCTACGTGGAGTCTGTCTTCAGTTGATGCCTGTGTGTAACATGCATAGGCTTCCATCCTGCCTCTTGTTACAGCCCCAGTTCATTACAATGTATATATGCCTTCACTATCACTGTCCATCACCCTGTCTATTTGACTTGCTACACGCAGCTGTCTTCAGCGCTCAGTAGAATTGAAGATGGAAGACAGACTCTCATTAGCAACGCTCAGTTACAGCTTTGCCAAGAACACTTGTTGAACTGAAATGAAGTTACACTTAAATGTAGCTCTGTCACCAGGATCAACCCTATTAAACCAGACAGACTGCGTGGTAGGGCTCATCATGCTGATTAAAACTATACATTTTTGTTTTGCCTGTATGTTAAATAGCTATGAAGATATCTGTGTTCTTATTCATACGCACAGGAGAAGTTTGGACACCAGGGGGTCGGGCTGAACTGTGTCCTTATATATCATATACTCTATGAATTATAGCTCCACCACACTGAAATTTGATCAGAAGCTAAAATACATATTACTCCTTTATTCGCAAGTGCAATGTATGATTATAAAGATACCAGTGATATGTGTTAGCTTATAAGCATAGACAAAGAAGCATTTTTTTTATTTGATAATGCTATAGCTTGGTGGTAAGTTGTCTGCTCTGCATAGAAATCTTAAGCTCAAGTCCCATGAGAGACTTACATAAACTTTGTTCTGTTATTTTTTTCCTCTCTCTCATTTAGCCCATAATAAAAGGCTATACTATAATATATAATAATAATAATAATAATAATAATAATAATAATAATAATAATAATAAAAAAAGGCCTTAATATATTGAGATCTTTTTTTCTTAAAGGGTTTCTATCACTTCGTTTCACCTATTTAGCTTTCAGACACTAGCGATCCGCTAGTGTCTGCTCTATCTAACCATCCTAATATAAGAGCTTATTGTCCTGCCGTTTAGCTAAAAAAATAACTTATATAGATATGCAAATGAGCCTCTAGGTGCTATGGGGGCGTCATTAGCACCTAGAGGCTCCGTCTACCTTAACAAACTGCCGCCGCCCAGCGCGTCCCTCCAGCCCGCCCATCTCCTCCGGAATGCGATGCTCCTCGTATTCGGCGCATGCGCAGTGAATGTCTGATCGCTTCCCTGCTCAGACATCTCCACTGCGCCTGTTCCTCGGAGCACTATGACGTCATCGGCGCAGGCGCAGTGGAGATGTCTGAGCAGGGAAGCGATCAGACATTCACTGCGCATGCGCAGAACAGAGACGCGCACGGAGAGGATCGCTTCAGCTGGAGATGGGCGGGCTGGAGGGACGAGCTGGGCGGCGGCAGTTTGTTAAGGTAGACGGAGCCTCTAGGTGCTAATGACGCCCCCATAGCACCTAGAGGCTCATTTGCATATCTATATAAGTTATTTTTTTAGCTAAACGGCAGGACAATAAGCTCTTATATTAGGATGGTTAGATAGAGCAGACACTAGCGGATCGCTAGTGTCTGAAAGCTAAATAGGTGAAACGAAGTGATAGAAACCCTTTAACTAAAACGAAAACATATTACAATATATGATTATAAAAAAAAAGCAAACAATATTTATTAGCTTTTTAAGCCTAAAATAATTATTCTCAGTATAAGGATATTGAACAATAATGGTAAAGGCAGCTCTCACCTCTTCCTCTGCTAGATGAGCAAGGATACCGCACCTGATTGCAGTTGAACAAATATTGGAAGAAAAAACATCCAGCTCCACTTCTAAGCAGGAAACACTTTTTATTGATGCGGTTAAAATCTTCATACAGGATAGTTTCGTCAACACGTTTCTGACCATATGACAATTTTGGTCCTTCCTCATGACATGCGAAACTTGCAATGGATTGTGCCTTATGTGCTCCCCAACCACCTGGCCATGCAATCAGCAGGTCACATGCCCCAGAGAGAAACACACCCGGCACAATCACTGTTAACACTTAAAAAGCCAAAGTCAGTGTAATAAATTAATACAAATAGATACAAAAACATGCACAAAAAACTGTTATCTAGAATTAATAAAAAATAAATAGACATATAGGCACATGGCCCTACCAAACAACAATACAAAAATGAGAATGAAAGTACATACATACACAAAAAAAGAAAAAAAGGAAAAAAAAAAGCAAGCAAAGAATTCTCTCAGTACTGCAAAATAAGATTGTGTCTTTTATTTAAACCCCTTGGTTGCCGTGAATCTAATTGAAAAATCCAAAATGCTTCTCTGTTTAGCAATTTTCTTCTGTGGTCCCCCCTCTCACCGGAAAACCAACTCTTTCAATCCCCTGTACTACTAAGTGAGATGTATCGCCTCCATGTACTATTGCAAAGTGTAGACTTGCCGCTGAAATATTGCAGCTTTTGTAATGGGGAATATCAGATATATATCTACGAACTCTGGTCTTTATTTCATTACTAGTACATCCCACATATTGCAGATTACAAAGGTCGCAAGTGATCAGATATACCGCAAATTTAGTATTGCAATTTAGATACAATTTCATATCATATTCCTTGTTGTTTGCAGTAGATCTGAACCTTTTGCTGACCCTGGTATGTTCACAGCAAATGCACCTATGGTGGCCACACCTATAGCTGCCCTTGTTCACAAGCCATATCTGAGGTGCGTTTATTTTGCTTTTATCTTGAAAAAGACTGGGACTGATGATATTGCCCAAGGAGGATGCCCTGCGAGCTGTACATCTGATGCCATTAGCCATTATATCCGTCCATTGTTTGTCACAAGCCAGTAACGGTAAATATTTCTTAATAATCCGGCAAATTTCTGAATATTCCTGGCTGTATTGAGTGACAAAAACCGTCGCTCGATTACGGGAAACAAATGGACAGGCATAATAGTCAGGCAATTTTTTCTGGGGAAAAACTAATGACTGTCTGTCCATAGCCATCACAGAATTTCTGGCAGTACATATATACTTTTTTGGATAAGATCTGGACAGCAGTCTATTAGTTACATTGTTGGCCTCCTGAGAGAACTTTTTTAAATCAGAACAATTTCGTAGACATATGATATTCCCCATTACAAAAGCTGCAATATTTCAGCGGCAAGTCTACACTTTGCAATAGTACATGGAGGCGATGCATCTCACTTAGTAGTACAGGGGATTGAAAGAGTTGGTTTTCCAGTGAGAGGGGGGGACCACAGGAGAAAATTGCTGTGACAAACTGCCATTTGCCACTGGGCATTATAGAAAACTTATGGCTAGCCTCCTGCCCTACGACTATAGCGCCGGGACATATTACCCTTCAAGAACAGTGTAACAGAACTATGCCGCATGTCTGGACTGTTAATAGGACCGAACGCGGTCAGCGGTGTATACTAAAGATTCTGTGGAACTAAAATTGGATGCGCAAATACACGAACACCGCTGACCCTTACCTTCTTCCATACTGAACTTTCAGCTCCAGAGACTAAGTCCCGTTCGAAGATGGGACTTAGTCGTTTTTCTGCATGAAATTGACCGACCGCACAGCCCAAATCTATGGAACTGTTTTGGGCAGGAAATTGTGCTTGCGGTCGGTCATAAAGGACTTCCACTTAACTTTTGATCCGCTGGAGGGATTTGTGTGATTTTTGGAAGTGTTTATGTTTGATGTATGCTGAGTTTAAATATGTATTTTTTATGGAGATGGAATGTATGGTTTTAAAGTTACAGTGTATGTTTAAAAACTGTATTTTTACTGTCTGTGATAGTTATGTTAATCCATAATTATATCACAGACAGAAGGGAGGATTTTGTGTATTTGGGTGGTGATTCCTGCCCTGTTGTTCCCACATGTGTATTGGTGATTTCCCTTTGTCCTGAGAGATAATTGAATTGCACTTCGGGTGTCTCCAGGGCAGAGAGGAGGAAACCATGATGCATTGTGGGGATGTGTTGTATCCTGAGTGCTACGTGTCTGTCCTGTATCACAGTCCTCCTTCTGGTCCCCTAGGGGCGTGTACACCAGATGGGGACCTGCATAAATACGGGCGGGTAGCCCTCAATAAAGAGTTGAGTTCATGTTTTTCTAACCCTTCAAAACGGAGCCTCGTCTCGTTATTGGAGGGAATTGCTGTGTCACGCTGGGGACTGCTATGCTCTGCATATTCCCTGGAGGAGAGATCTTTCCCACACGGTCCTGAATGCTGGAGGTTCATTCAGGGTGGAAGGAAGACTGCGCGGCTCCAGTTAAACTACGGCGGTTGTGGAGTCGGCGGTGGTTGTGGTGTCCAGTGCGGTGCTTGTGGTCCTCGGCGCAAGCTAGGAAGCGTCCATTAACGGAAGGGGATCCGTTACAATTGCTAAACAGAGAAGCATTTTGGATTTTTCAATTAGATTCACGGCAACCAAGGGGTTTAAATAAAAGACACAATCTTATTTTGCAGTACTGAGAGAATTTTTGGCTTGTTTTTTTATTTTTATTTTTTGTGTATGTATGTACTTTCATTCTCATTTTTTTATTGTTGTTTGGTAGGGCCATGTGCCTATATGTCTATTTATTTTTTATTTTTTCTAGATAACACAGTTTTTTTGTGCATGTTTTTGTATCTATTTGTATTAATTTAATTACACTGAGTTTGGCTTTTTAAGTGTTAACAGTGATTGTGCCGGGCACATAAGGCACAATCGATTGCAAGTTTCAAATGTCATGAGGAAGGACCAAAATTGTCATATGGTCTGAAACGTGTTGACGAAACTATCCTGTATGAAGATTTTAACCGCATCAATAAAAAGTGTTTCCTGCTTAGACGTGGAGCTGGATGTTTTTTTTTTCCAATAAGGATATTGGAACACATTTATTAAGACCGTTGTTTTAGATGCCCATCTTAATAAAGCCCTGCAGCTGTGGTGGTTCCGCTGAAGTTATGAAGAGGCCAGGCCTCTCCATAACTTCGGCGCCTCCAGTTCTAAATGTAAGACAGCTTTCGATCTGTCTTACATTTAGACCTTTTTCTATGCCTAGAACAGGCATAGAAAATGATGAACGAGATAGGCCTGCCAACCCTTCCCCGCCCATGCCACAACCACTTTTTTACACCTGGCGTGAGCTGGAGAAGTTGCCGATTGCAGCGCAACTAGCTGTTGTGCCACAAACTGCTCCTGAAATACGTATGATATGATAAATGACGGGCCATAGATTTTTATTATGTGTTAAACGTGGAATTAAAAAACCTAGAAGTCTCACCCAGGATTCAAACTTGGGACCTCTACATGCAAAACCAAGGACATACCACCAAGATATAGCATTACCACATAAATAAATATGTATTTTCTATGATTATAAGCTAACACACATTACTGGTGTATTCATAATCATACATTGTGCTTATTGAACAAAGCAATAATATGTAGATTAGCTTTCTGAACAGATCTCAGTGTGGTGAAGCTATATTATTTAGTCTTTATGATATTTATATGCTCGCACACAGCTCTGCCCTCAGCCTAATGTCTAGCCCTGTCAATCCAGGGGAGAAGGGAGTGTACAGAGAACAAGGGGTGTTATAAAGCAGTGCTCAGATGATTCAGCCCCGCCTCCTGGTGCTCAAACCTCTAATTTGCATTGGAATAACATTGCAGATATCTCTTTAGCTATTTAACATACAGACTAAAGAAAGGCATAGTTTTAATCAGCATGATAAAAATCTACCAGGCAGTATGTATGGTTTAATAGGGTTGATCCTGGTGACAGAGCCTCTTTAAAGAACTACATTTTTGTATTATTTTTTTTACTGTAGACATAAATCACAGTGCTGCCTCCAAGGAAAGGGCTGAGGAAAATATATAATAGGTAATCGTCCCTCGTAATGACTTACATATACCTTTGAGCTCTTGACTTAAAGAGGGTGCTCTTTCACTTGCAGTTTTGTATTGTTGTTTATCGTAAAATAGCATAGGTTTTCTAAAGAATAGAAAGCACAGCCAACAAATTAAACTTACTTCAGCTACATTCTCCTTCACAATAAAGAAGAGAAGGCTACAGAAATGTAAGTCTCCTTCCGCTCCACCCATGCAAAAATAGATAGAGGTACCATGACTGGTCTGCAGCTACGTTGCCCCATATGCAGAGACTATTGAAGCACTGTGTGTTCTGACACCTTTCTATCATAGTCAGAAAAAAAACTTTTTGAGTAATTAGTACCACGGTAGTTCTACTGTTAGATCACATTAAATGGCTCACTTTTTTTCCACATGCACATCAATGAGCCAAGGGCACTGATGACCCTGTCACTGGTTGGCTGGTGACTGGTGACTGGTTGGTCTTATCTTGAATCATGTCTGGAAGGCACTATCCACAATTAGTCAATGCTGACAGGTTACAAAAATCTTAATACTCTTAAGGCCAGAAATGATTAAGGGTATAGAAGCATGTCCCCTCCATTGCCTATTGTAACACTGTCGCTTAGCACTGGGTATGCTTTCTGGCTTGGCAGTACAGAGGAGCAAATTGATTCTAAACAAATTGAATTCAGCCTGAATTTTCAAAAAATTCTGGTAAAATCCAAATCCGAATGTTTGCCAATTTGATTCAGATAGAATTCTCCATGGCATCAGTAATTAAGAGCAAAAGACAGGAAAGATTCAGAAAGTGTTGACCCCAGTGAGTGTTTATGTGTATGCACACCGGCAGGCCTTTGCACCAAGAAGTGAGCATTTTTCGGCCATTTTTTAAAAATAACAAATCCTGCAGTGCAGTTTGTTCTTAACCCCTTAGTGACGAATGACATACTATGTACGTCATGATGTGGTGTAAGTTACCGCATCATGACGTGCAAGTATACTTGCGGTGACATCGGCATCTTAACGGGTGTCACGGAGAGAAGAGCTGTCTGGGCACCCGTCAGCGGACCAATCACAGCGGTCCCTGTTTCCTGATCACTGTGATTGGTCACTCAGATCTGAGTGACCAATTGCAGCCCGTCTGGCTTGCCGGCAGGCAAGAATCATCCAGCGCAGATCCGATCTCCTCATTGTGACAGTTACACTTCAGAAAATTGGAGCTGTGCTGCCCTGCTCTTCTGTCAGAGTGCCCACAAGTGCCCCCAAGCAAATAAACACCCCACAGTGCCCCAAACACACACTGTTCCCCTGACACCCCATCCTCCAACCATGCTTCCTTCCCACAGAAATTCAGTGTTTTTTTTTATTAATAAAATGGTGTACTATAGCTAGCCAGGTAGCTTGAAATAGTTTAGGTTAGTGTTAGAGTTAGGCATTTGTAAAAAAAAAAAAAAAATACATAATTAAAAAATATATATATTTAAAAATTACTGGTATATAGATAGTTTTAGTTAGTTCGCCAGAGTACTAGCAGTTAGGGTTTTCTAATGTAGGCAAAAAAAAAAAACAATCAAAGTTCCGAGACCGAACACCCTGTCCTGCCCGCAAACCAGCTTGCCAGTCTGCCCGCAGAAAAGCCTGCCTGCAAAACAGCTGCAGCCTGCACGCACGCAAGCCAGCCTGACCGCCACATTTTGTGACGTCCCTAACAAAAAGAATGTCAAGTAAGTAATATTTTTGTGGGTCTGTTGTATTATGAAAAGTTTAAATCTAAATATATATATTTTTTTCTACAGGCACTTTTATCTTCAGGTGAGGACGGGAGCTCTCCTCCAACAAGACGTCGGCGACATGATACAGTATGTCAAGTTTTGAAGCATTCCCCATTGTAGTATTATGACAGTATTATAAAAAAAAAAAAAATTTATTTCACAGTCATCGTCTGTGGAGGAGATGCTTCCCAGCCAAGGGACGGCAGGAAAGAAGGAAGTCGGGGGTGGAGGACAGCAAGCGGTAGGTTTTTTATTTTATTTTATTTTATCTCATAAATGTGTGTGTTTGTAAATATTATTATTATTATTATTATTATTTTTATTACAGTCATCTCAGAGAGAGGTTGTCGAGCCTCAGCCAGAGGAAGTGGAGGAGCACGCTGCAGTCGTGGTCGTGTGAGTATTTTCAAACAAAGTATTTTTAATTACATATGTTTAAAACATTATGTTAATTTTATGTTATTTTTTTAGGGTTCCACAGTGGCGTCCCTAGCTTTAAAATTTTGGGGGGCACACTGGGGGCCACGACAAAAGTAGGGGGGCAGCTATAGCACCAATACATTTACACAAGTATGCTTAGAAATGCTGCGATACTTTACCCAATACCTAAAACCGCAACAGGGAAGAACAGTCCTGCTGTCTGTGGTTTTAAAAAAAAAACAACTATCACTCAGATTTCAACATGCAACACTAGTTGCCTGTGGATGACACTTTTATAGGGAGGGGGATCTGTGGATGACACTGCTATGGGGGGTATCTGTGGATGACACTGCTATGGAGGGGGATCTGTGGATGACACTGTTATGGGGGGGATCTGTGGATGACACTATTATGGAGGGGGATCTGTGGATGACACTGCTATGGAGGGGGATCTGTGGATGACACTGTTATGGAGGGGGATCTGTGGATGACACATACCGTATATAGCATCTTATGCTATATGTGTCATCCACAGATCTACCCCATGACAGTGTCATCCCCATTTCCCCCTCCATAACAGTGTCATCCACATATCCCCCTCCCCTCTGCTCACAGGAGTGTACATTTGACATTTCAAAACTGTAATCCATATCCTGCAGTAACTTTAACTTTAAATCAGGATTCAGCGGCCGCTCATCTCTACTAGTAGCTTAACCTTACACCACTGGGCTAGCTTCGGTAACAGGGCCAGGCTACAGCCTACAGGCACTGCCTGTTAGTTGTTACCGAGCGAGTGCTGATTTCTGCAGGTCAGAGGATAGGAATTACAGTTTAGAAGAAATGTACACTCCTGTGAGCTGTGTCCAGTGGCGCCACAAAACAATGGTGCTTATAGAACAGACTACACAGTGTAGAGGTATACTGTGTATTGTGTGGCACAGTGTATGCTATATGTGTATAACATAAACATATTTCACATGAAAACTTACAATTACTTGGCTTGGCCCTTGGGGATCTCGGACACCACTTCAACACTTGGCTGGGGGGCTCGGCGGAGCTGATGTGTTTTATCCTAATGGGAAAGATTTCATAATAAGGATTTGGAGAAGGGGCAGAGGGATAGCAGAGCAGAGAGAGGCTGGTGCTGCTACTAGGGGGTCATACCATGGGGAGTAATAAAGCCCACCATTATGCCCCCCCAGTAGAAATAATTCTCCTTATAATGTGACAATGCAAAAAATACCCCCTTGTGATGCCTCCAGTTGAGCTAATGTCCCCATAATGTGCCAGTATTAAATACCCCTATATAGTCCCCCAGTAAATGCCCCCATAGTGCTCCTCTCTCCCCTTCCTCCTAGTGCCCCCCATAATGTACCAGTATAAAACGCCCCATATATCGTGTCCCAGTAGATTCCCTCAGTGTCCCCCATAATTTGCAAGTATAAAATACCCCTTCTTAGTGCCCCCCGTAGATGACCCCATAGTACTGCTCTCTCCCCTTCCCCATAGTACCCACCATAATGTGTCCCAGTATAAAATGCTACTGTACAGAGTCCCCCATATAAAATACCCCTTCTTTGTGGCCTCAGTAGATGCCCCTATAGTGCCCACCAATAATGTGCCAGTAATAAGTGCCCCAATAATGTGCCAGTAATAAGTGCCCACAATAATGTGCCAATAATAAGAGCCCCAATCACGTGCCAGTAACAAGAGCCCCCATCACATGCCAGTAACAAGAGCCCCCCCATCCTATGCCAGTAATAAGAGCCCCCCATCATGTGCCAGTAACAAGAGCCCCCCATCACTTGTCAGTAACAAGAGCCCCCCATCATGTGCCAGTAATAAGAGCCCCATCACGTGCCAGTAATAAGAGCCGCCCAATGTGCCACTAATAAGAGCCTAGCCCCCCATTACGTGCCAGTAAAAAGCGTCCCCCCAATGTGCCAGTAACAAGAGCCCCCCATCATGTGCCAGTAATAAGCGCCCATCATGTGCCAGTAACAAGGGCCCCCCATCATGTGCCAGTAAAAAGCCTCCCATCATGTGCCAGTAATAAGCCCCCCATCATGTGCCAGTAATAATCCCCCCATCATGTGCCAGTAATAAGCCCCCCATCATGTGCCAGTAATAAGCCCCCCCATCATGTACCAGTAATAAGCCCCACCATCATGTTCCAGTAATAAGCCCCCCATCATGTGCCAGTATTAAGCCCGTCATGTGCCAGTAATAAGCCCCCCATCATGTGCCAGTAAAAAGCCCCCCCCATCATGGGCCAGTAATAAGCCCCCCATCATGTGCCAGTAACAAGAGCCCCCCATGTGCCAGTAATAAGAGTCCCCCATGTGCCAGCCGCCCATGTGCCAGTAACAAGAGCCCCCCCATGTGCCAGTAACACGATCCCCCCATGTGCCAGTAACAAGAGCCCCCCATGTGCCAGTAAGAGCCCCCCCCATCATGTGCCAGTAACAAGAGCCCCCCTAATGTGCCTGTAAAACTATTGTACATATAAAAAAAAACAAAAAAAAACACTTATACTTACCTCCATGTCAGCGATGTGATGCAGGCCTCTTCCGGCTTGTGTCCCGCGCTGTATGGCTCAGGCGGCGCGATGACATAATCGCGCCACCTGCACCGGCCTCTCATAGGCTGCCGGCCTAGTGTCTGCAGCCTATCAGAGGAAGGGGAAGGGACATGCCTCTCCCTCTCTGCCCCACCGCACTAGCACAGGCAGATGACTATGGAGATGAGCACAATGGAAGCGCTCATCTCCCTGTGCCCCGCTGCGGCCGCTCAGTTGGGGGGACATTTTAGTTGGGGGTCACATGGAGGGGCACAGCATGATGTAGGGGGGCCGTGGCCCCCTCTGGCCCCCCTTGGCGATGCCACTGGGGTTCCAGAGCCTCCGCCAGAACGGATGAGGAGGACGTCGCTGGTGTTTGGATTGACAACAACCTCCTCATCCAGATGGTGGAGGACCGACCACCATTGTGGGACCAGACCGACAGCCGCCACGCAAACCATCACGCAACCCGGCTCCTCTGGCTTCAGATTTGTGAGGCAATTGTGCCAAATTGGGACGACCTCAATGACAATCAACAGGATAAGTGCCGTAAGTATATCGTATTTAATTTGTATACTGCAGACATCTCTGCTCTTTTGTCAAAATTGGATGAAATGGGTCACTGCTACCGATAGTTAACATCAAATTTTTTTTATTGTTGTTGTGGCAGGTTCGATCAAGTAGTAAACCATTTTTGATGTCCAAAAACAAAGTATTTTTAAGAAAAATGTATTTTTATTTTATTTTTTCTTGTTGCCAGGGATGACAATCATGGTGCAGTGGCGGTCAATGAGGGGCCGCTTCAAGAAGGACTTCAATGAGGAGATTAAGTGCCCAAGTGGGTCTGGAGGAACCCGCAAGCGGCCCTACAGATATTCGGCCGCATGGGGGTTCCTAAGATGTACTCTACAGCTGCGAAGGTAAGATATAATGTTTATACTAATTAGGAATTTTGATCTCCAATGTATGTGTGCCTAAAGCTCCTCGTGAAGTCCAACCGAAGGCAGTCGCACCGGAGGCGGTCCCTGAAGAGCCGTCCACCGCTGGTCCCACTCGTCCTACTCCAACAGCTGGTCAGGAACTCAATGTTCCCCTACATGTGCCCTCTGGCGATGCAACGATGGCTACATTAGCCCCACTTTTCGAGGCCCTCATGCATTGCCAGAGGACCGGTAGGAGCCGTCAGGCGGACTACGAGAATCTCACAAGGCTCGTTTACGAGTCCTTGAAGGGATTCACCAACAGAGTTGCCGCTTTGGAGGACACTGTGCGATTTCTGCACAAGGGGGCGGTGCTGACATCGCAGATGGGTCCGGTGCATCACTATTGGTTATCGTTGCTCCCCGTAATGGAACGGTTTACGCTCCTGACCAGCTGTTTGAGGCCCGAAGACAGGTGGACAGCGTCTTGTGGCAAATACAGCACCGCCCACATCCCTTCCCCCGCCCCAGACATATCCCCCGCCCCAGACCTATCCCCCGCCCATGCCCTATCCTCGTCCATGCCCTTTCCCTCATCCCAAACTACCTATCCCCCATCCCAACCTCAACATCCCCCCTCCCAAACCCCCGAGCTCTTTACTCAGCACTTTTCTATCTCTCCTCCTCATTACTTTCCTCCAACGACTTTCACCACTCCCTCAACTGTTGCTCGGGCAACTCCTTCTCCTGCCCCATCCTCCCGATTGCACACTCCCTCTGTTGAACTTCCCACGACACACAGTTATATGTCCACAGGGGCACAAGAACAGGACAGAGAGGGACCAAACTGATCTGCCCACCACCCCCCAACCTTCTACTCCAACTAGGCCTTCATATGGGCAATTGTAGTTTTTTTTATTTATTTTGTTTCCTTTTTATTTATATATTTATTTTTACAAAAATTGTATTTAAAAATAAAAGTTATTTAGTTTTGAAAATGTATTTGTTTTTGTGTATTTTAAAAAAAAAGTGTAAACAAGTAATCAACATCTCACATCCCTTGTGGAGTGACCAATACTTGTGCCGCTCCACCAGCGCTGGGAGATAACTGATAGTATGTATAACCGTCCTGACATAATCTCCCAGCGCTAGTGGAGCAACACAAGTCACGTGGGGAGATTAGGCTGATAAATAGTGTGTGTAAACAGGCCTGACATAATCTTCCAGCGCCAGTAGAGCGACTCAAGTAAGTGTCGCTCCTCCAGCGTGGGGAGATTAGGCTGTTAAATAGTGTGTGTAAACAGGCCTGACGTAATCTCCGAGCGCCAGTGGAGCGACACAAGCATGTGTCACTCCTCCAGCGTGGGGAGATTAGTTTGACAAATAGTGTGTGTAAACAGGCCTAACATAATCTCCCAGCGCCAGTGGAGCGACTCAAGTATGTGTCGCTCCTCCAGCGTGGGGAGATTAGGCTGACAAATTAACATCTCACATTGCTTGTGGAGCGACCAATACTTGTGCCGCTCCACCAGTGCTGGGAGATAACCGATAGTATGTATAACCGTCCTGACATAATCTCCCAGCACCAGTGGAGCGACATAAGTACAGTATGTGTCTCTTCCTCCAGCGTGGGGAGATTATGCTTATTAATAGTGTGTGCAAACAGGCCTGACATAATCTCCCAGTGCCAGTGGAGCGACTCAAGTAAGTGTCGCTCCTCCAGCGTGGGGAGATTAGGCTGATAAATAGTGTGTGTAAACAGGCCTGATGTAATCTAGCGCCAGTGGAGCGAAACAAGTATGTGTCGCTCCTCCAGCATGGGGAGATTAGTTTGGCAAAGAGTGTGTATAAACAGGCCTGACATAATCTCCCAGCGCCAGTGGAGCAACTCAAGTATGTGTCGCTCCTCCAGCGTGAGGACATAAATATATGAAACCACACTCAATGTATGGTGATAAACAAAATCTTATGAACATAAAATAAAATATACAACTATTAGACAACAATACACCCCACTGTAACCACCCACATAAACAGGCAACTAAACATAATCACATTAACGGTTCTTGGAATATTAATCACAAATTGTTTATACAAATCGGTCCTGTCAGTCCACCCTTCCGGCATCAGGGCAGAAATAATATGCAAAAGAGTCTCTCATCCTTGCAACCGCTACACTTGACCGCGGTCCAAAATTTTGAATGCTGGCCATCTCGCTGTCCTCCATTTCAACTTTCATATGAATGCATTTAGTGAAAATCCTCCATTTTGCAACCAAAAGCCCGAATGTGCATTCCATCATCCTTCGAGCCCTAGTCAAGCAGTAGTTGAATGTGCGTTTTTTTATTTTTATTTAATCTGGAATATGGTTTCAGAAGATTTCCAAACATTTGGAAGGCCTCATCAGCAACCAACACAAACGGCATGGGTGGGGCATCAGTACCTGGCAGTGGTTTAGGCAGAGGAAAATCAAATTGTCTGTTATATAGCCTGCGGCCCATATAAGAATTTTTAAAAACCATTGAATCGTTGGTGCGTCCATAGGCGCCGATGGCAACAAAATTATATTGGGTATCAGCGATGGCCATTAGGATGACTGAGAAATATTTCTTGTAGTTGAAGTTGGGGCTTGAAAATCCTAATATGTTTCCCATCTACCGCACCGATGCAGTTGGGAAACTGACAAACCTCCCAAAAAATTTCTGCAATTTCAGTCCACTTTTGGTGAGTTGGATGTCGGATAAATTCTTCATGCAGTTGTTCCCACAAAACACGGCATGTCTCCTTCACAATAATGGAAACTGTTGTTATCCCAAGCCGAAATTGATAATGGAGTAATGTGAAACTTTCTCCAGTTGCCAGAAATCTATAAATATATATATATATATATATATATATATATACAGTACAGACCAAAAGTTTGGACACACCTTCTCATTCAAAGAGTTTTCTTTATTTTCATGACTATGAAGGCATCAAAACTATGAATTAACACATGTGGAATTATATACATAACAAACAAGTGTGAAACAACTAAAAATATGTCATATTTTAGGTTCTTCAAAGTAGCCACCTTTTGCTTTGATTACTGCTTTGCACACTCTTGGCATTCTCTTGATGAGCTTCAAGAGGTAGTCCCCTTAAATGGTCTTCCAACAGTCTTGAAGGAGTTCCCAGAGATGCTTAGCACTTGTTGGCCCTTTTGCCTTCACTCTGCGGTCCAGCTCACCGAAAACCATCTCAATTGGGTTCAGGTCCGGTGACTGTGGAGGCCAGGTCATCTGGCGCAGCACCCCATCACTCTCCTTCATGGTCAAATAGCCCTTACTTTGAAAGTTTTCCCAATTTTTCGGCTGACTGACTGACCTTCATTTCTTAAAGTAATGATGGCCACTCGTTTTTCTTTACTTAGCTGCTTTTTTCTTGCCATAATACAAATTCTAACAGTCTATTCAGTAGGACTATCAGCTGTGTATCCACCTGACTTCTCCTCAATGCAACTGATGGTCTCAACCCCATTTATAAGGCAAGAAATCCCACTTATTAAACCTGACAGGGCACACCTGTGAAGTGAAAACCATTTCAGGGGACTACCTCTTGAAGCTCATCAAGAGAATGCCAAGAGTGTGCAAAGCAGTAATCAAAGCAAAAGGTGGCTACTTTGAAGAACCTATAATATGACATATTTTCAGTTGTTTCACACTTGTTTGTTATGTATATAATTCCACATGTGTTAAATCATAGTTTTGATGCATTCAGTGTGAATCTACAATTTCCATAGTCATGAAAATAAAGAAAACTCTTTGAATGAGAAGGTGTGTCCAAACTTTTGGTCTGTACTGTATATATATATATATATATGGTAAATACTAGTAAAATACTTAAAAAAATAGAATGCAAGGTACATCAATTGTACGCAATTCTTTGAGACCTTATTTGTTCTGTTGTAATTCTCTCCAGTCAAACTAAATTTTTGGAAAATGCAATGATAGAACAGGCTCTCCATGGCGAACAATAGGCGTATGGTTATGACTATAATTGCTCACAGTGCTTTTGACGTCAGTAATGGCCAATATATGGGTAAAATCGAGACAATACAAGATGTTGAAGTCACAGTAAACAATACTAATGCAGAGCCTAATTGGCATGTGCAATTCTGTACTTTGTACAGTGATGCTTGAAAAAATTAGGAGATTTCTCTTACATGGGGTTCTGAAAGATTTATGGTGTCACCTTAAAACCATAAAAATCAACCTTAAAACATTATACTAAAGATAAAGTTAACAAGCTATAATAATTGAAAAAATGTATTTACCTTATGGTCAGCATTAGGCATTCTGCTGGGGAAACACTGTGGCAGAAAGTGGTGTCCTGTCTTTGGATGTGAGGTGACACCCGTTGGAAGAGATCATCAAAACTTTCAACGCTCATCCGTAGGTAATTAAAAAAAAAGTCTGGATAATCCCTCAATTCAGGAAACAGAGTTTCAAAAGCTCCCCTTCTTATTCTTGCAGAGGTTATTGGATGCACCCAATAGCGACGCTGACACCGCCGTCTGGCTCTAAGACGTCTTCTCCAGCGGGAAACAAGGATTAGAGCCTGAAATCCAAAACGAATATTGTCTGGCATAATCTTTGCAATCTTCAGAGGGAGCATCTGAGGGGTAAGTGACCTTCGCTTGTTTTATTTTAGCCACTGTACCATTTGCATAAGTAATTGAATCTTTTTGATCTTTGAAAATTTGAATACCGGATCCGTCTTTCCGTTTAAAACCAGATGATAATGGATGCGACGGATCTGGTATTTCAACTGATCCGGCAGACTGATCTGGCGAAAACGAACTCCGTTTTCATACGGTTTGACAGATCCGGCAGTTCCTTCCGGCGCCGGAACGACAGATCCGGTGTATGAAAACATGTAGCTAACATGCGTTTTGATGGATCCGGCAGGCAGTTTCGGTGACGGAACTGCATTCCGGATCACACTGCCGCAAGTGTGAAAGTACCCTAAGCTAAAAATAGTTTAGGCATCTAAAAACAAAGAAAAAAAAAGAAAAATATACAAGAATAATATATATAAAATTACTGGTAATTAACCGTAGCTAGTTAGCCTGAGTACTGGCAGTTAGATAGAAATAGTTTGGAGTAGTGTTGGTGAGAGTTTTGAAAAAAAAATAAAAATCTAAAAAAATATATATACAAAAAATAAACAAAAATTATATATATATATATATATATATATATTGTTTGGACTAGTATTACGGTTAGCGGTTTGAAAAATATATATTTTTAAATATATATATATATACCGTATAAAAAGTTGTAGTTTGCACCTTATAAAATGGCTGAGCGTATGTTTACGGCAGAGGAGTGCAAGCGAAACAGAACAGTTTCAAATTTCGACATCGTCCGCTAACACTAGTGATGACGAGCCACAGCAAAGTCGCAGATAAGACTCTTTGCCTGGCACTAGCGCCAGTGACCTCAAATGGATGCCCACAAAGTCATATACTCCATCTGTTCCAGAATTTAATTCTGTCGCAGGCATCCATTACGATGTTATGGGGTTTAGGGGGGTGGAATTTTTTAAAATATTATCAGAAGAACTGCTAAATTTGATGGCTGAGCAAACCAAATTCTAAGCTGCTCAATTCATCACTAGTCACCCCACCTCATATTACGCCAAGAAAGGCGTATGGTGCCCTGTTGTTCTGGCGGTAATTTTAAAATTTTGGGGCCTCATTCTAAATATGGGTGTCATAAAAAAAAACACTATGAGATCTTATTGGTCATCTGATGTGTTGTATGATACCCCCATGTACAGGGAAGTAATGACAAGACAGAGATTTGAGACAATCCTGCGATTTCTTCATTTCGCTGACAACAAACAGTGCACCCCACGTGATGACCCCAGCCATGACAGGCTTTATAAAATTAGGCCCCTTATAAATTATTTTAATGAAAAATTTAAAGAGGCCTACACCCCAGAAAAAAAAAATTGCAGTGGACGAGTCATTTGTCCTTTTTAAAGGCAGGCTTCAATTTCGCCAATATTTGCCAAGGAAGAGGGCATGATTTGGGCAAAAAAATTATAAGCTCTGTGAGAGCGGATCTGGCTACACCTATACATTTAGAGTGTTTGACGGCAAAGATACCCAGTTTTGCCCTCCTGAATACCCCCCTTCCCTTAATGTGGCAGGTAAAATAGTGTGGGATCTTTTGCACCCTCTTTTAGATAAGTGGTAACACTTGTACGTCAACAATTATTACACCAGCGTACCCTTTTTGCAGGTGCCTTTCAATCTGAAAAACATTGGCGCTAGAGATGGCCTTGCGGTTCGCCCGGAACTCGTTTCGTGGCGAACTTTACTCATTCGCGATTTGCCAAACATGTGAACATATGGCAATATTCGCATGCACCATATTTTTTTGCATAGTGCCGAACTTTGACCCATGACACATCCATCAGGTGGGATAGGGCAGCCAATTGAGACATTTCAGCACATGGACACCCCCCCACCCTATAACAGAACCCTATCTGGCAGCCATTTTACATTATGTGTTTTGCCAATGTAGGGAGAGGTTGCATTTTGGAGCAGGGACAGTTAGGGACACCAAACGCTAGCTAATAGGGCCACAAAAGTCCTTTTAAATACTGGTATAGGTGTGCTATCGATAGGTGTGATATAGAGGGGCGTGATACACTTATAATATACAGTCAGGTCCATAAATATTGGGACATGGACACAATTCTAACATTTTTGGCTCTATACACCACCACAATGGATTTGAAATGAAACGAACAAGATGTGCTCTAACTGCAGACTGTCAGCTTTAATTTGAGGGTATTTACATCCAAATCAGGTGAACGGTTTAGGAATTACAACAGTTTGCATATGTGCATCCCACTTGTTAAGGAACCAAAAGTAATGGGACAGAATAATAATCATAAATCAAACTTTCACTTTTTAATACTTGGTTGCAAATCCTTTGCAGTCAATTACAGCCTGAAGTCTGGAACGCATACACATCACCAGACGGTTGGTTTCATCACTGGTGATGCTCTGCCAGGCCTCTACTGCAACTGTCTTCAGTTCCTGCTTGTTCTTGGGGCATTTTCCTTTCAGTTTTGTCTCCAGCAAGTGAAATGCATGCTCAATCGGATTCAGGTCAGGTGATTGACTTGGCCATTGCATAACATTCCACTTCTTTCCCTTAAAAAACTCTTTGGTTGATTTTGCAGTATGCTTTGGGTCATTGTCCATCTGCACTGTGTAGTGCCGTCCAATGAGTTCTGAAGCATTTGGCTGAATTTGAGCAGATAATATTGCCCCAAACACTTCAGAATTCATCCTGCTGCTTTTGTCAGCAGTCACATCTTCAATAAATACAAGAGAACCTGTTCCATTGGCAGCCATACATGCCCACGCCATGACACTACCACCACCATGCTTCACTGATGAGGTGGTATGCTTAGGATCATGAGCAGTTCATTTCCTTCTCCATACTCTTCTCTTCCCATCACTCTGGTACAAGTTGATCTTGGTCTCATCTATCCATAGGATGTTGTTCCAGAACTGTGAAGGCTTTTTTAGATGTCATTTGGCAAACTCTAATCTGGCCTTCCTGTTTTTGAGGCTCACCAATGGTTTACACCTTGTGGTGAACCCTCTGTATTCATTTTGGTGATTC
Source organism: Bufo bufo (assembly GCF_905171765.1). Classification (NCBI taxonomy): domain Eukaryota; kingdom Metazoa; phylum Chordata; class Amphibia; order Anura; family Bufonidae; genus Bufo; species Bufo bufo. The sequence continues at coordinate 336,905,487 of NC_053391.1, read as the reverse complement.
TTTTTAGTGTTCTTGATGTGGCCAACTGTTGTGAAGGGTGTTTTCTTCACCAGGGAAAGAATTCTACGGTCATCCACCACAGTTGTTTTCCGTGGTCTTCCGGGTCTTTTGGTGTTGCTGAGCTCACCGGTGCGTTCCTTCTTTTTAAGAATGTTCCAAACTGTTGTTTTGGCCACGCCTAATGTTTTTGCTATTTCTCTGATGGGTTTGTTGTGTTTTTTCAGCCTGATGATGGCTTGCTTCACTGATAGTGACAGCTCTTTGGATCTCATCTTGAGAGTTCATAGCAACAGATTCCAAATGCAAATAGCACACTTGAAATTAACTCTGGACCTTTTATCTGCTCATTGTAATTGGGATAATGAGGGAATAACACACACCTGGCCATGGAACAGCTGAGAAGTCAATTGTCCCATTACTTTTGGTCCCTTAACAAGTGGGAGGCACATATGCAAACTGTTGTAATTCTTACACCGTTCCCCTGATTTGGATGTAAATACCCTTAAATTAATGCTGACAGTCTGCAGTTAAAGCACGTTTTGTTCGTTTCATTTCAAATCCATAGTGGTGGTGTATAGAGCCAAAAATGTTAGAATTGTGTCCATGTCCCAATATTTATGGACCTGACTGTACTTTCTAACATAGAAATAATATTATAGTGTATTTGTATTGTGCAGCAGTTGTGTGCAGTTCTGCTGTGATACCGTAGCTAGATAGAGGGACAAAGGCTATTGGAGTAACTAATTTCAATGGGTGTGATATACCTGTTGCCCCCCAAAAAACTGCTTGAGGGGTGCAATATACCTTCTTCCACAAAATCCTGATTGAGGGGTGCTATATACCTCTTTCTGCCAAATCTGATTGTGGGGTGCTATATACCAGTTTCTGCCAAATACTGATTGAGGGCTGCTATATACCTGTTTCCGCCAAATACTGATTGAGGGGTGCCATATACCTTATTCCACAAAATACTCATTGAGGGGTGCTATTGCTATATACCTTCTTCCACCAAATACTGATTGAGGGCTGCGATGCACCTGCTTCCACTAAATACTGATTGAGGGGTGCCATATACCAGTTTCCGCCAAATACTGATTGAGGGGTGCTATATGCCTGTTTCCGCCAAATACTGTTTAAGGGGTGCCATATGCCTTCTTCCACAAAATACTGATTAAGGGGTGCTATTGCTATATACCTTTTTCCACCAAATACTTATTGAGGGCTGCAATATACTTTCTTCTACAAATACTGCTCTTCTCTATGGACTTGGGCAGAGGGTCATTTAGAAAATGACAGGCAGAGGAAGAGGAAAACCATTCTGCAGGGATGGTAGGGGTCGGCCAGGTGCACCAGGCCGGAGCCTAAGTGGGAAGTTGGAGAAGGTGCGTGCGATTACGTCAAAGTATGCACCAGAGTTGGTTGAGTGGCTGCTCACTCAGCCTTCCGCATCTGCACCCTCCTCATCCTCTGTATCTGCACCCTTCTCACTCTCTGCTATGTGCACTCCCAAAGACACCACCACCACCATAGCCCCTCCTTTAAGTCAGAGGAATTATTTTCCCATCCATTCCCAGACCTTACCGATGCGCAGCTACTCTTGGCATCGGATGAGGAGGTAGCAACGGCCACCACCCAGCGGTCTGACGACAGTACCCAGATCAGCCCAAGGAGGGTGGTCCACGCTGTTGCTGCCTACTCCGAGATCTCTAATGTCAGTGGTAGTGAAGGTGAAGATGATGACATGTCGATGGATGTCACATGGGTGCCCACAAGAGAGGAAGAGGAGGGGAGTTCAGAGGGAGAAACGGAGCAGCAGATAAGGAGGAGAAGGAGGAGAAGCAGGCAGAACTCACAGTGCACAGGAGGCAAAAAGCAGACTGCAAATGCATCTGGGGCGAGCCATTCACCATGCACGGTCACATCTTGCGCTACCAGGATGCCGGCACATGGCTCCGCAGTGTGGGCTTTTTTTAACGTGTCAGCTACGGATAATAGTGTTGCCATCTGCAGCCTGTGCTGTCACCCATAAGTCACGGTAAGCCCAATACTCACCTGGGGACGACCGCCTTAAGAAGGCACCTGGCCTCCCATCACCGAGCCCAGTGGGAACAACACCATCAGAATCCACAAAGCCACACTCCCGGCGCTCATGTCCTGCCTCTTCTCCTTCTCCTCTCTCCTCCCATTTGTCCTCAACTCCACCTTCCACCGTGCCGTTGTCGCGTTCGTCTAACAAAAGGCAGGCTTCCGTGGCCCGAATGTTAGAGCGTAAAAAAAATTATGATGCTGGATAATCCTTGGTTTCTGAGGTCAATGTTGATGGAAGGTTGTATAATGATTCATAGAATGTACGGACTTGAGTACCTATTAGTTTCGAGGAGTATAGGGGGGTGCCTTGGGGGGAGTCTATTTGATGAATATAGTTCGTTGATCTATATGAATTTAGATGCCTTAACTCCGTGTGCAAAGAACTTGTGTTGTGAGTTTAGGAAGTATTTGGCTGTGGAGTGTTGCAAAAGGGATTTCATCTCTGCTCTAAGGTTTGATAATTCCAGAAGTTGTAATTCTGAAAAGGAGTGTTTATGTAGGGATTCTAAAGATTGTATCCTTTTACATAATGAGTCAATCTTTTTATTCCTTTCTTTTTTTTAAAAAGCTCCAAGACTTATGAAATGTCCTCTGATGTAGGGTTTGTGGGCGTCCCAGAGGGATTGGTCTGATATCTTTGTTTGTTTATTTAGGGAGAAATATTCCTTGAGAAGATCTGAAATCTTTTCTTTGATATTCTGGTTGCCTAACAGGGACTCATTTAAACGCCATTTGAATTTGTTTGGGTTGGGTATGGGTGCAGAAATCGAGATGAAGATAGGGGTGTGGTCAGATAATAGAATGGAGCCTATTTTTGACCCGTGACAGAGCTGGAGATGTTCCTTGGAGACAAAAAGGTAATCCAAGCTGTTGCGGAGATTCAAGGTATACCCTCAATATCTTGACTTAAATCCCCTTGTAGCTGAAGAAGCAGGTCAATATCCAAGAGACAATTTCCCCAGTGACTGGACGACACACAGTTTGGGAGTCAACTGACTTTACTAGGCATGCGCACCTGGTTTCAAACCTCCAACAGCCTCATTTACATACAATACATAGATTACTATGGTACAAGGAGAAGTGGGGTCAGACAATAGCAAGGGCTGATGGGAGGTTGAGGGGGGACACTGCAGCTAGTTTAAACTGGTCTCCCAGTGTCCCTGAGACAACACCCTGCTGGGGAAACAATAGGACAGGAAAAGGGGGGAGGGGAAGAGGCACAGACAAGAAAGACATTCTATAAGTGGCGATGTTTGCCACACAAGCGTTAATATGTTTTATGGGCGTGGTAGTAGAATGTGTAGTCAATCGTGTCAGGATTTAATGTGTGCCACGCGTCAATAAGGTGCAGATTCCAGAAGCCCTCTCTTATGGAACGTAAGGTCCTGTGAGCTAGAACTGATTTACGGGTTGATGAATCAAGTTGTGGGTTTAATGTGGCATTCAGGTCACCTCCTACAACTATCAGACCCTCAGCGTAGGACTCTATAATGGGAAAAAATTTGGAGAACCAGGCATGATGTCTAAGATTAGGGGCATATAGATTAATTATTGTATAAGTTTGGGGGCCAATAAAACCTTTGACCAATAAGTATCTCACTTCTGGATCTTGTAAGTAGGAGATGTATTTAAAAGGAACCTTCCTCTGGAACCCAATACTCCCCCCCCCCCCAGAGGCAGATGAGTCACCTCCGCAGTGATACCACTGAGGATAGTTGGAGAAGGATAGGTTAGGGTAGTGATTGAACTTGAAATGTGTTTCCTGAAGAAGGAGGACACTGGCTCCAGATTTGCTCAGCAATGCGAAGACCTGTCTCCTCTTAGAAGTGGAGTTAAAGCCTTTAACATTGTAGGGCGCAAATGATAGATCAGCCATATTGTCTATAGTAAAGGGGATTACCTTGCTGGAGCCAGGTCCCTTCCCAGGGAATCAACCTATGAATGAGTCTGTTTTAAAAAGTCTGGGTGGGTGAGATGTAAGCCAGAGGAGTCCTTAATGCTGTCATTTTCATTGGAATGGATGAGACAAGTACCTTAAACATGAAGCAAACAAAAAAACATGTAACTAGAAAATAAACTTCTGTATAACAGAACCCATTTGGATGGGTTGTTCTGGTAATTAGGGTAATGATCGCAAGGGGGGAAATGGTTTGTCAACCCTATTGTGACCCTCACAGCACTAGAGAAAGGCCTCTATGGTGAGGCATATAAACAGACAAATAGAGACGTTGAGGGAGGGGGGGGGGGGTAGATCAGGAGTATCATGGGAGGGTGGGTTGGGGGCAAGTTGGTACTATCAATGATAAATTGAGAGTATAAGGAAGGGTTAGGTGAGTGGTGGGAGGGAGGTAAGTCAGAGGGAACGATAAGGAAGGGAGCTTGTAAGGTGTTAGAAAAGGTTGGGCTTTTAAGTTACAATACTGAAACCAGTTTCTACGGTGTCATCTGCATGGTCCTCCGTTTGAACCTGTGAGACTTCGGGGGGCATGGTGGTTCAAAGGGTGAGATCTTCGATAGTTCTGGCAGCTCTGTCAAATCTTGATATAGCTCCCAATTTTCGATCTCCAACGGAGCTATTTGAAGATGATCGTATGCTCCGCTTAAATCTGTAAATTAAGTGATGGTGAAGCGGCGTCCCTCATAAAAGAACAAGATTCCGAATGGTAAAGGTCATCGGTACGGTGTCTTCTTGGCTCTGAGCCAGTCAGTCAAGGGCTTCAGGATCCTGCACTTCTTGAGAGTTGAGGGAGCCAAGTCTTGATATATAGATATAGGAGCCTCCTCATACGTCAGATCTGTATGATTTCTTGCGGCTTCCAAAACCGCCGTTTTGACTTGATAGTTGAGGAACCTACAGATTATATCTCTGGGCGGTACCGATGGTTTAGGCTTGGGTATCAATGCTCAGTGCGCCCGTTCTATAATTATCTCTGTCTGCTGTTCTGGGCCCAGAATGGAGCTGCAGATCGCGGTCACCGCCTCAGGAATGTCCGTTGCAAGGACAGATTTGGATATTCCCCTGAAGCACAGGTTGTTTCTGCGCCCTCTATTTTCCTGATCCTCCAAAGCGTTATGGAGGTCATTAAGGTAGGTGCGACATTCCTGTAAGGAGGACGCAGTGGCCGTCTGGTGATCCAAGACCGCAGCTTGTAATTGGGAGATCCGTTTTGCAATGAGAGTCCTCTGTCACTCTCCCCCTCAGAGAATTCAGTGGGACGCTTGCTCACCTCGTGAGTGGGAGTCGGCTCCATCTTTGATTCCCAAGCCGCAACAGTGGCGGCAGCTTTTTTAATGAATTTATCCATGTCTCCGCTGTTATTCAGAGGTTTGTTGGTGCTAGGATTGTCCCCGGCTTTGGGGTGACCGATCTTGACCATTCTCACGTCTGTTAGCTTGTGTAAGCTAGTGCTGTGTAGGATTTAGTACGGAGAGCTCCTGACTATGCGGCCATCGCAGTCCGGCGCTAGCTCCGCCCCCTCCTCATGTCCCTCTTCAAGCGGGCTTTACGAGAGGCACAAATGAAGGAATGGCGCTGAAAAGAGCTACTCGGAATATCCAAGTGTGGGATCACTTGTTTGCCAAAACTCCCATGGTGGGAGAAAGTAGGATCAGGGTGAGGATTCTGTTGACCAGACTCTTGGCTACTGAGACTGGACTTTGTGGAAGACAGGGTGGTGCTTGACCAACTGGAAACATTATCTGCTGCAATTCCACCGACCACCTGGTCGCACTGGTGTCCTGCGCCGCCCTGCAAACTGGGACATGAAGCTAGGTATCATGAATGAGTGTGTTTCTTGTGCTCTGGCAGCAGGCACTGTTTCACCACGCCCAGGGCCACGGCCTCTGCATGCACCATCAGCAGCACGGCCACTTCATCGTCCCTTACTGCTCGCCTTGCGCATATTAAATGGTATATATTCTTGAAAGTATGTCACATGTACAGTAGCACAGTTTTGTAAGTGTATGCGTAAACAAAGTACACAGAATGTCACAAATATTTTTAGGATGTGAACATGTTAAACAGGAGGTATAGCGCAAGAAATGTCACTGTCACCATCGCCTAATAAAAAATTACACTGAATGAATGTCACAGATATTTAGGCTTAGAGATGGCCTTGCAGTTCGCCCGGCGGTCGTTTCGCGGCAAACTTTGCGTGTTCACGATTCGCCGAACATGCGAACATATGGAGATATTTGCGCCCGCCATATTCTTTTACATTGTGAAGAACTTTGACCCATGACACATCCATCAGGTGGTACAGGACAGCCAATTGAGACGTTTCAGCACATGGACATACCCCCTAACTTATAAATAAACCTGATCTGGCCGCCATTTTACATTCAGTGTTTTGCTAGTGTAGGGAGAGGTTGCTGTGTGGAGCAGGGACAGGCTGTTATTGATGCCAAATGCTAGCTAATAGGGCCACAAAAGTCTTTTTAAGGACTGGTATAGGTGTGCTATCTATAGGTGTGATACACAGAGGGGTGCGATATACTTATAATTAGTGTTGAGCGAACAGTTCGAGCATAGTTCGGGTCCGTACCGAATTTTGGGGTGTTCGTGACACGGACCCGAACCCGAACTTTTTCGTAAAAGTTCGGGTTCGGGTTCGTCGTTCGGCATGTATTTTGGCGCATTTTGAAAGGCTGCAAAGCAGCCAATCAACATGCATCATACTACTTGCCCTAAGATGCCATCGCAGCCATGCCTACTATTGGCAAGGCTGTGATTGGCCAAGTGCAGCATGTGACTCAGCCTCTTTATAAGCTTGTGCGCACGTCGGGACGTGCTCACTCCCGATGTGAATAGAACAGGTATAGACGCAGCTGATGCTAGGGCGAGAATAGGCAGGGATAATTGAATAACTGGAAGCAAATTTCTCTCCTCCACCTGTGATTCATCTGAACAACTGCAGCTGAGCTGCTTTTTTGATAGGGATTGGCTATTTTTAGAGTGGCCAGAGTGATTTTTCCATCCACATGTACCTGGGCTGACCGCCGGCCGCCATTTTGCGACTTGTAGTGCTGCAGCAGAAGCTGCCACAGTGTGCATTCCAAAGCTCCAAACAAGTCAGACATCTACACCTGGGATTCAGACCAATAGCGATTTAGCAGCACAGTCCAAGGCTATTTTTTTTAAAGGTTGTGGAGACCATTTTGTGGCACATGTTACTGGGCTGATAGGCGGCGGCCATCTTGGGACTAGTGCTGCAGCACAATCTCTCCCAACGTCCATTAATCACTTGTAATAGTGGTCTGTGCCATAGAAATCCTACATCAGGGACTTGGGTGTGCTTGTGTCACCCCTACTAATACCAGTCCACCTGTAATCCATACAGTGAAAAGCCATAAAGTATTCCAGTGAGGGAATTTTTTTTTTATTTAAAAAAGGCCAAGTTAGTTTATCTGGCGTTCAATATACTAGATACAGTTAGGCCTGCGTTTCATACATCTGGAATTAGCAAACTAATGTGCTGGGGTTGGGAAAACATATATGTACCCATACTAGAATCTGTCAAAGAAAGCGGTACTCACATATAACAGTCATTCCATCTGTAATCCATACAGTCAAAAGACTGAAAGTATTCCAGTGAGGGAATTTTTTTTATTTAAAAAAGGCCAAGTTAGTTTATCTGGCGTTCAATATACTAGATACAGTTAGGCCTGCGTTTCATACATCTGGAATTAGCAAACTAATGTGCTGGGGTTGGGAAAACATATATGTACCCATACTAGAATCTGTCAAAGAAAGCGGTACTCACATATAACAGTCATTCCATCTGTAATCCATACAGTCAAAAGACTGAAAGTATTCCAGTGAGGGAATTTTTTTTATTTAAAAAAGGCCAAGTTAGTTTATCTGGCGTTCAATATACTAGATACAGTTAGGCCTGCGTTTCATACATCTGGAATTAGCAAACTAATGTGCTGGGGTTGGGAAAACATATATGTACCCATACTAGAATCTGTCAAAGAAAGCGGTACTCACATATAACAGTCATTCCATCTGTAATCCATACAGTCAAAAGACTGAAAGTATTCCAGTGAGGGAATTTTTTTTATTTAAAAAAGGCCAAGTTAGTTTATCTGGCGTTCAATATACTAGATACAGTTAGGCCTGCGTTTCATACATCTGGAATTAGCAAACTAATGTGCTGGGGTTGGGAAAACATATATGTACCCATACTAGAATCTGTCAAAGAAAGCGGTACTCACATATAACAGTCATTCCATCTGTAATCCATACAGTCAAAAGACTGAAAGTATTCCAGTGAGGGGATTTTTTTTATTTAAAAAAGGCCAAGTTAGTTTATCTGGCGTTCAATATACTAGATACAGTTAGGCCTGCGTTTCATACATCTGGAATTAGCAAACTAATGTGCTGGGGTTGGGAAAACATATATGTACCCATACTAGAATCTGTCAAAGAAAGCGGTACTCACATATAACAGTCATTCCATCTGTAATCCATACAGTCAAAAGACTGAAAGTATTCCAGTGAGGGAATTTTTTTTTTATTTAAAAAAGGCCAAGTTAGTTTATCTGGCGTTCAATATACTAGATACAGTTAGGCCTGCGTTTCATACATCTGGAATTAGCAAACTAATGTGCTGGGGTTGGGAAAACATATATGTACCCATACTAGAATCTGTCAAAGAAAGCGGTACTCACATATAACAGTCATTCCATCTGTAATCCATACAGTCAAAAGACTGAAAGTATTCCAGTGAGGGATTTTTTTTATTTAAAAAAGGCCAAGTTAGTTTATCTGGCGTTCAATATACTAGATACAGTTAGGCCTGCGTTTCATACATCTGGAATTAGCAAACTAATGTGCTGGGGTTGGGAAAACATATATGTACCCATACTAGAATCTGTCAAAGAAAGCGGTACTCACATATAACAGTCATTCCATCTGTAATCCATACAGTCAAAAGACTGAAAGTATTCCAGTGAGGGGATTTTTTTTATTTAAAAAAGGCCAAGTTAGTTTATCTGGCGTTCAATATACTAGATACAGTTAGGCCTGCGTTTCATACATCTGGAATTAGCAAACTAATGTGCTGGGGTTGGGAAAACATATATGTACCCATACTAGAATCTGTCAAAGAAAGCGGTACTCACATATAACAGTCATTCCATCTGTAATCCATACAGTCAAAAGACTGAAAGTATTCCAGTGAGGGGATTTTTTTTATTTAAAAAAGGCCAAGTTAGTTTATCTGGCGTTCAATATACTAGATACAGTTAGGCCTGCGTTTCATACATCTGGAATTAGCAAACTAATGTGCTGGGGTTGGGAAAACATATATGTACCCATACTAGAATCTGTCAAAGAAAGCGGTACTCACATATAACAGTCATTCCATCTGTAATCCATACAGTCAAAAGACTGAAAGTATTCCAGTGAGGGGATTTTTTTTATTTAAAAAAGGCCAAGTTAGTTTATCTGGCGTTCAATATACTAGATACAGTTAGGCCTGCGTTTCATACATCTGGAATTAGCAAACTAATGTGCTGGGGTTGGGAAAACATATATGTACCCATACTAGAATCTGTCAAAAAAAACGGTACTCACATATAACAGTCATTCCATCTGTAATCCATACAGTCAAAAGACTGAAAGTATTCCAGTGAGGGAATTTTTTTTATTTAAAAAAGGCCAAGTTAGTTTATCTGGCGTTCAATATACTAGATACAGTTAGGCCTGCGTTTCATACATCTGGAATTAGCAAACTAATGTGCTGGGGTTGGGAAAACATATATGTACCCATACTAGAATCTGTCAAAGAAAGCGGTACTCACATATAACAGTCATTCCATCTGTAATCCATACAGTCAAAAGACTGAAAGTATTCCAGTGAGGGGATTTTTTTTATTTAAAAAAGGCCAAGTTAGTTTATCTGGCGTTCAATATACTAGATACAGTTAGGCCTGCGTTTCATACATCTGGAATTAGCAAACTAATGTGCTGGGGTTGGGAAAACATATATGTACCCATACTAGAATCTGTCAAAGAAAGCGGTACTCACATATAACAGTCATTCCATCTGTAATCCATACAGTCAAAAGACTGAAAGTATTCCAGTGAGGGGATTTTTTTTATTTAAAAAAGGCCAAGTTAGTTTATCTGGCGTTCAATATACTAGATACAGTTAGGCCTGCGTTTCATACATCTGGAATTAGCAAACTAATGTGCTGGGGTTGGGAAAACATATATGTACCCATACTAGAATCTGTCAAAGAAAGCGGTACTCACATATAACAGTCATTCCATCTGTAATCCATACAGTCAAAAGACTGAAAGTATTCCAGTGAGGGAATTTTTTTTATTTAAAAAAGGCCAAGTTAGTTTATCTGGCGTTCAATATACTAGATACAGTTAGGCCTGCGTTTCATACATCTGGAATTAGCAAACTAATGTGCTGGGGTTGGGAAAACATATATGTACCCATACTAGAATCTGTCAAAGAAAGCGGTACTCACATATAACAGTCATTCCATCTGTAATCCATACAGTCAAAAGACTGAAAGTATTCCAGTGAGGGAATTTTTTTTTTTATTTAAAAAAGGCCAAGTTAGTTTATCTGGCGTTCAATATACTAGATACAGTTAGGCCTGCGTTTCATACATCTGGAATTAGCAAACTAATGTGCTGGGGTTGGGAAAACATATATGTACCCATACTAGAATCTGTCAAAGAAAGCGGTACTCACATATAACAGTCATTCCATCTGTAATCCATACAGTCAAAAGACTGAAAGTATTCCAGTGAGGGGATTTTGCTTATAAAAAATAATATATTTCATTGTGGTGCGAGTTGAATCCAACAATGAAGAAAAATACTATTAAGGGACGAGGACGCGGTCGTGGTGGTGTCCGTGGAGCCTCTGTTGCTGGTAGAGGACGTGGCCGTTCGGCCCCAGGCGCACACAGTAGGGAACGAACTCCCTCAACTAGCCGGCAGAATGTACCGCAATATCTCGTGGGGCCCAATGCCGCTCTTAGGATGGTAAGGCCTGAGCAGGTACAGGCATTAATCGATTGGGTGGCCGACAGTGCTTCCAGCACGTTCACCACATGGTCTTCCACCCAGTCTTCTGCGGAAAGCGCACAGGTGGCACCTGAAAACCAAGCCCATCAGTCTGTCACATCACCCCCAAGCATATCAGGGAAACGGTCTGAGCCACAAGTTATGCAGCAGTCTCTTCTTCTGTTTGAAGACTCTGCTTCCAGGGTTTCCCAGGGGCGTCCACCTAGCCCTTCCCCAGTGGAGGAAGACATACCATGCACTGACGCACAACCACTTATGTCTCCAGATGAAGAGGACATGGGAATACCACCACAGCAGAGTCACCGACTCTCTGATGATGACGAAACACAGGTGCCCACTGCCGCGTCTTTTTGCAGTGTGCAGACTGAACAGGAGGAGGTCAGGGAGGGAGACTGGGTGGAAGACGATGCAGAGGACGATGAGGTCTTAGACCCCACATGGACTGAAGGTCGTGGCGATGACTTTCACAGTTCAGAGGAAGAGGTAGTGGTGAGACCGAGACAACAGCGAAGCCAAAGAGGGAGCAGGGGGCCAAAGCAGACGACCCCAGAGTTCGCCTGCTACTGGACATCGCCAACAGGGACCCAGCCCCACAAAGGCAGCTTCAAAGAGTTCCCTGGCATGGCACTTCTTTAAACAATGTCCTACCGACAAGACCCGAGTGACTTGCACGCTCTGCCATCAGAGCCTGAGGCGAGGCATTAACGTTCTGAACCTCAGCACAACCTGCATGACCAGGCATCTACATGCAAAGCATGAACTGCAGTGGGGTACACACCTTAAAAACCAGGCACTCGCTGAGGCTCCCCCTGCTCCCTCTACCGCTGCTGCCTCGGCTTCCGCCTCGAGAGGAATGTTGCCACCTGCCGAGCAGCAAACAGAGGATGTGCCACCGACACCACCACCACCGCCACCGTCAACTAGCGTCTCCACTATATCACACAGCAGCGTTCAGCTCTCAATATCTCAAACCTTAGAGAGGAAGCGCAAATTCCCCCCGAGTCACCCTCGAGCCCTTGGCCTGAACGCCAGCATTTCTAAACTGCTGGCCTTTGAAATGCTGTCATTCCGGCTGGTGGACACAGACAGCTTCAAACAGCTGATGGCCATGGCTGTCCCGCAGTATGTGGTTCCCAGCCGCCACTACTTCTCCAAGACAGCCGTGCCTTCCCTGCACATGCAAGTGTCCGATAAAATCAAGTGTGCACTGCGCAACGCCATTTGTGGCAAGGTCCACCTAACCACAGATACGTGGACCAGTAAGCACGGCCAGGGACACTATATCTCACTAACTGCACACTGGATGAATGTAGTGGCGGCTGGGCCCCCGGCGGACAGTTCCTTGGCGCACGTCCTTCCGCCCCCTAGGATCGCAGGGCATCATTCTCTGCCTCCTGTAGCCTCCTCCTCCTACTCGGCTTCCTCCTCCACTGCTTCCACCAGCTCATCCGGTCAGCCACACACCTTCACCACCAACTTCAGCACAGCCCGGGGTAAACGTCAGCAGGCCATTCTGAAACTCATATGTTTGGGGGACAGGCCCCACAGCGCAAAGGAGTTGTGGCGGGGTATTGAACAACAGACCGACGAGTGTTTTCTGCCGGTGGGCCTCAAGCCAGGCCTGGTGGTATGCGATAATGGGCTAAATCTCGTGGCAGCTCTGGGACTAGCCGGTTTGACGCACATCCCTTGCCTGGCGCATGTGCTGAACTTGGTGGTGCAGAGGTTCATTCACCACTACCCCAACATGTCAGAGCTGCTGCATAAAGTGCGGGCCGTCTGTGCGCGCTTCCGCCGTTCACATCCTGCCGCTGCTCGCCTGTCTGCGCTACAGCGGAACTTCGGCCTTCCCGCTCACCACCTCATATGCGACGTGCCCACCCGGTGGAACTCCACCTTGCACATGCTGGAGAGACTGTGCGAGCAGCAGCAGGCCATAGTGGAGTTTCAGCTGCAGCACGCTCGCGTCAGTCGTACTGCCGAACAGCACCACTTCACCACCAATGATTGGGCCTCCATGCGAGACCTGTGTGCCCTGCTGCGCTGTTTCGAGTACTCCACCAACATGGCCAGTGGCGATGACACTGTTATCAGCGTTACAATACCACTTCTATGTCTCCTTGAGAAAACACTTAGGGCAATGATGTTAGAGGAGGTGGCCCAGGTGGAGGAGGAGGAGGAGGATGAGGGCTCGTTTCTAACACTTTCGGGCCAGTCTGTTCGAAGTGGCTCAGAGGGAGGTTTGTTTAAGCAGCAGAGGACAGGTTCACAAGTCGCCAGCCAAGGCACTGTACTGGAGGACGAGGAGGATGAGGAGGAGGAGGTGGAGGGGGACGAGGATGACGCAAGTTCACAGCGGGGTGGCAGCCCAGGCCCATCACTGGTGCGTGGCTGGGGGGATACGGTGGACGATGACGATACGCCTCCCACAGAGGACAGCTTGTCCTTACCCATGGGTAGCCTGGCCCACATGAGCGAATATATGCTCCAATGCCTGCGCAACGACAGCAGAGTTGCCCACGTTTTAACGTGTGCAGACTACTGGGTGGCCACCCTGCTGGATCCCCGGTATAAAGACAATGTGCCCACTTTAATTCCTGAACTGGAGCGCGACCGTAAGATGCGCGAGTACAAGCGCACGCTGATAGAGGCGCTCTCGAGAGCATTCCCACATGTCACAGGGGAACAGGTGGAAGGTGAAGGCAGAGGAGTGGCAAGAGGTCGCCAACGCAGCTGTGTCACGGCCAGCTCATCTGAGGGCAGGGTTAGCATGGCAGAAATGTGGAAAAGTTTTGTCTCCACGCCACAGCTATCTGCACCGACACCTGATACGGAACGTGTTAGCAGGAGGCAGCATTTCACTAACATGGTTGAACAGTATGTCTGCACACCCCTCCACATCCTGACGGATGGTTCGGCCCCATTCAACTACTGGGTTTCGAAATTGTCCACGTGGCCAGAGTTAGCATGTTATGCCTTGGAGGTGCTTTCCTGCCCGGCGGCCAGCGTTTTATCTGAACGCGTATTCAGCACGGCAGGGGGCGTCATTACTGACAAGCGCAGCCGCCTGTCCACAGCCAACGTGGACAAGCTGACCTTCATAAAGATGAACCAGGCATGGATCCCACAGGACCTGTCCCTCCCTTGTGCAGAGTAGTCCTTATTAACTGCCTAAAACATGTCTTGTTGTGCTACGGGCCACTTCTTTATTTGATACAAATTTTATGAAACCCACAGTTGAATGAAACTCTTCTCTGTCTGGGCGCCGGGGCCTAACCAGATGAAAGTGGCCGGTTAAACTAACGGGTGACATGAAGCCATAACCTCTGCCATGCTACCTCTGTCTTCTGTCTGGGTGCTGAGGCCTAAGTCAAATAAAGCGGTCTTCTGCTGTGCTGGGGGATATGAAGCTAATCTCTGACCTCTCTCCTCTGTCTGGGTCCAAAGGCCTAAATCACTGAAAGAGGCCTTCTCCTGTGGTGTGTGATATGATGCCAGAATATGTGCTGTGGGGCCTCTCTCCTCTTCCTGGGTGCAGGGGTCAAATAAACTAAATTGTGGCCTACTCCTGTGGTGGTTGATATGATGCCTGATTCTCTGATGTGGAACCTCTCTCCTCTGTTTGGGTGAAGGGGTCAAAGTAACTAAATGGTGGCTTCTCCTGTGGTGGCTGATATGATGCCAGAATATGTGCTGTGGTGCCTCTCTCCTCTTCCTGGGTGCAGGGGTCAAAGTAACTAAATGGTGGCTTCTCCTGTGGTGGCTGATATGATGCCAGAATATGTGCTGTGGGGCCTCTCTCCTCTTCCTGGGTGCAGGGGTCAAAGTAACTCAATGGTGGCTTCTCCTGTGGTGGCTGATATGATGCCAGAATATGTGCTGTGGTGCCTCTCTCCTCTGTCTGGGTCCAAAGGCCTAAATCACTGAAAGAGGCCTTCTCCTGTGGTGTGTGATATGATGCCTGAATATGTGCTGTGGTGCCTCTCTCCTCTTCCTGGGTGCGGGGGTCAAAGTAACTCAATGGTGGCTTCTCCTGTGGTGGCTGATATGATGCCAGAATATGTGCTGTGGTGCCTCTCTCCTCTTCCTGGGTGCGGGGGTCAAAGTAACTCAATGGTGGCTTCTCCTGTGGTGGCTGATATGATGCCAGAATATGTGCTGTGGGGCCTCTCTCCTCTTCCTGGGTGCAGGGGTCAAAGTAACTCAATGGTGGCTTCTCCTGTGGTGGTTAGTATGATGCCAGAATATGTGCTGTGGGGCCTCTCTCCTCTTCCTGGGTGCAGGGGTCAAAGTAACTCAATGGTGGCTTCTCCTGTGGTGGCTGATATGATGCCAGAATATGTGCTGTGGTGCCTCTCTCCTCTTCCTGGGTGCGGGGGTCAAAGTAACTCAATGGTGGCTTCTCCTGTGGTGGCTGATATGATGCCAGAATATGTGCTGTGGGGCCTCTCTCCTCTTCCTGGGTGCAGGGGTCAAAGTAACTCAATGGTGGCTTCTCCTGTGGTGGTTAGTATGATGCCAGAATATGTGCTGTGGGGCCTCTCTCCTCTTCCTGGGTGCAGGGGTCAAAGTAACTCAATGGTGGCTTCTCCTGTGGTGGCTGATATGATGCCAGAATATGTGCTGTGGTGCCTCTCTCCTCTTCCTGGGTGCGGGGGTCAAAGTAACTCAATGGTGGCTTCTCCTGTGGTGGCTGATATGATGCCAGAATATGTGCTGTGGGGCCTCTCTCCTCTTCCTGGGTGCAGGGGTCAAAGTAACTCAATGGTGGCTTCTCCTGTGCTGATTGATATAAAGCTGATGGTTGTGCCATCTGACATGGTTGCCAGGGTCTGATTCAATGGGGGCCTACTCCTGTGGTGGGTGATCTAAATGCCTGATTCTCTGCTGTGAAACCTCTCTCCTCCGTCTGGGTGTAGGGGTCAAAGTCTTTCAAAGTTGCCTTCTCCTGTGCTGATTGATATGAAGCTGATGGTTGTGCCATCTGACATGGTTGCCGGGGTCCCATTAAATTGTGGCCTACTCCTGTGGTGGTTGATATGATGCCTGATTCTCTGATGTGGAACCTCTCTCCTCTGTTTGGGTGAAGGGGTCAAAGTAACTAAATGGTGGCTTCTCCTGTGGTGGCTGATATGATGCCAGAATATGTGCTGTGGGGCCTCTCTCCTCTTCCTGGGTGCAGGGGTCAAAGTAACTCAATGATGGCTTCTCCTGTGGTGGCTGATATGATGCCAGAATATGTGCTGTGGTGCCTCTCTCCTCTTCCTGGGTGCGGGGGTCAAAGTAACTCAATGGTGGCTTCTCCTGTGGTGGCTGATATGATGCCAGAATATGTGCTGTGGTGCCTCTCTCCTCTTCCTGGGTGCGGGGGTCAAAGTAACTCAATGGTGGCTTCTCCTGTGGTGGCTGATATGATGCCAGAATATGTGCTGTGGTGCCTCTCTCCTCTTCCTGGGTGCAGGGGTCAAAGTAACTAAATGGTGGCTTCTCCTGTGGTGGTTGATATGATGCCTGATTCTCTGCTGTGAAACCTCTCTCCTCCATCTGGGTGTAGGGGTCAAAGTCTTTCAAAGTCGCCTTCTCCTGTGCTGATTGATATAAAGCTGATGGTTGTGCCATCTGACATGGTTGCCAGGGTCTGATTCAATGGGGGCCTACTCCTGTGGTGGGTGATCTAAATGCCTGATTCTCTGCTGTGAAACCTCTCTCCTCCGTCTGGGTGTAGGGGTCAAAGTCTTTCAAAGTCGCCTTCTCCTGTGCTGATTGATATGAAGCTGATGGTTGTGCCATCTGACATGGTTGCCGGGGTCCCATTAAATTGGGGCCTACTCCTGTGGTGGGTGATCTAAATGCCTGATTCTCTGCTTTGAAACCTCTCTCCTCCGTCCGGGTGTAGGGGTCAAAGTCTGTCAAAGTCGCCTTCTCCTGTGCTGATTGATATAAAGCTTATGCTTGTGCCATCTGACATGGTTGCCGGGGTCTGATTCAATGGTGGCCTACTCCTGTGGTGGGTGATCTAAATGCCTGATTCTCTGCTGTGTAACCTCTCTCCTCCGTCTGGGTGTAGGGGTCAAAGTAACTAAATGGTGGCCTACTCCTGTGGTGGGTGATATGATGCCTGGTTCTCTGCTGTGGGAGCTCTCTCCTTTGTCTGGGTGCTGTGGTCAAAATAATAGTAAGTGACCTTCTCCATTGGTGGGTGACTTGAAGCCTGATTCTGTGCTATGGGACCTCACTCCAATTAATATTGTTTAATTTTTATTTATTTTATGTTAACTCATCATTTCCCTATCTACATTTGTTTGCAGGGGATTTAACTACATTTTGCTGCCTTTTGCAGCCCTCTAGCCCTTTCCGGGTGTGTTTTACAGCCTTTTTAGTGCCCAAAAGTTCGGGTCCCCATTGACTTCTATGGGGTTCGGGTTCGGGATGAAGTTCGGGTCGAGTTCGGATCCCGAACCCGAACATTTTTCGAAAGTTCGGCCGAACTCGTCGAACCCGAACATCCAGGTGTTCGCTCAACTCTACTTATAATATACTTTTATAATGAGTCAAACACACATAGATCTATATAGTGATCACCTGGAAGTCAGGGGCCTAGGGGCTAGGTACCTGCTCCTGATGAAGGGAACCCATACAGAGGCCCCGAAACGCGTTGAGCCGTCCACTTCCCCCACCCTGGCTTTGGAATAAAGAGAAAGAAAAAGGATAAGACTCCTGAGTGTGTTTTGGATCCGTATCTGACATCTCTACGGGCGACCCAGGCGCAGGAGGTGTGGTGTGGGTGTCTTGATCTTTATCCCACATTACCCTCCTGGGTGAAGTGAGTCATTTCTAATACATATGATTTTCAATACATATGATTTTTTATATACATTGTTTACACTTATACGTGGTCATCTTTATATGATATCACTTATTTTAACACGTTATTTTAACACGTAGTTCCATATACCTTTTGGGCACACACCTATTCACAAGTGTGTCAACACCTAGGGTACCTAAAGAGTTCCACTCTTATCCCTTATCCGTATCTAAGGGTCTTTGGCGCCATCTACCTGGTCTTTTTTAGCGTTCACACGCACAACCAGTTCTCTTCCAAAACCACCTACCCTGTGTTCATCAGTGGTAGTTGGTGACCAGTGGCAGCCGGCCCACCTATATCTATTAGATTTCCATTCCTATTTCTGCCCTCCTTTGGCGCCCTGCAAAAGTTTTTCTCGGACCCTCATTTAGAAGGTCTAGTGATTAACCCTCTTTTTTCTTCTTCCGCTCTGACTTATACTGTGGTTAGGCTATCAGGGCCAAAATAGCACCCCCCTGTAGGGCAATATCAGGGACAGTTCTTTGCCCACCCTGTCCTTCAATACCACATCATCATCTAGCCCAGGGATAGATGTTTTTTGCTTTCCCTCCTGGATTCATGGATGTGCACTGGAACCCCCCGGATTGTGGTAGGACATATGGTTTCTGATTTGGTGCCGCCGAGCACCTGATTTAGTGCCGCCGAGCACTTGTTATTGCCTACCACAGCTATGCTTTTTGCTTAACTCTAATAATTTAATTTCATTTTGAGGGATATCTTTTCCATTCACATGTCTGCAAAATGGGTCCGCATCCGTGCAGCCCTATTAATTTTCAATGGGGCCGGAATGTGCTGTCCCCAACCTCATTTGCGGATCCGCACTTCCGCATCTGTGCTTCCGTTTCCGCAAAAAAATAGAATATGTCCTATTCTTGTCCGCAATTGCAGACAAGATTAGGCATTTTCTATTATAGTGCCGGCGATGTGCGGTCCGCCAATTGCAGAATGCTCATTGCCGTGTCCGCAAAACACTTATGGACGTGTGAATGGACCCTCATATTAACATTATTAAAGGTTACATTTTATCTGTATGTATATTCTAATGGATTGCCTTTGTGTACAATGTTATAATATACTTTCTATGTTAGAAAGTATATTATAGTGCATTTGAATTGTGCGGCAGTTGTGTGCAGTTCTGCTGCAATACTGGAAATCTATTAGATATAGGTGGGCCGGCTGCCACTGGTCACCAACTACCACTGATGAACACAGGGTAGGTGGTTTTGGAAGAGAACTGGTTGTGCGTGTGAAAGCTAAAAAAGACCAGGTCCATTCACACGTCCGTAAGTGTTTTGCGGATCCGCAAAACACGGACACAGGAAATGTGCATTCCGCAATTTGTGGACCGCACATCTCCGGCACTATAATAGAAAATGCCTAATCTTGTCTGCAATTGCGGACAAGAATAGGACATGTTCTATTTTTTTGCGGAAACGGAAGCACAGATGCGGAAGTGCGGATTCGCAAATGCGGATGCGGATCCGCAAATGCGGATGCGGACAGCACATTTCGGCCCCATTGAACATGAATGGGTCTGCACCCATTCCGCAATTTTGCAGACCCATTTTGCGGACGTGTGAATGGAAAAAATATCCCTTAAAATGAAAATAAATTTAATTATTAAAGTTAAAGGGGTTCTGCACTTTGTTTTAACTGATGATCTATCCTCTGGATAGATCATCAGCATCTGATCGGCGGGGGTCCGACACCCAGGACCCCCGCCGATCAGCTGTTTGAGAAGGCAGCGGCACTCCAGCAGCGGCACAGCTTCTCACTGTTTACCGCCGGCCCAGTGACGTCACGACTAGTATCAACTAGCGTGGGCGGGGCTAAGCTCCATTCAAGTGAACAGAGCTTAGCCCCGCCCATGCTAGTTGATACTAGTCGTGACGTCACTGGGCCAGCAGCAAACAGCGAGAAGGCCGCGGCGCTGCTGAAGCGCCGCTGCCTTCTCAAAAAGCTGATCGCGGGGGTCCCGAGTGTCGGACCCCCGCCGATCAGATGCTGATGATCTATCCAGAGGATAGATCATCAGTTAAAACAAAGTGCAGAACCCCTTTAAGCAAAAAGCATAGATGTGGTAGGCAATAACAAGTGCTTGGCGGCACTAAATCAGGTGCTCGGCGGCACCAAATCAGAAACCATATGTCCTACCACAATACGGGGGGTTCCAGTGCACATTGATGAATTTACAGGAGGGAAAGCAAAAAACATCCATCCCTGGGCTAGATGATGATGTGGTGTTGAAGGACAGGGTGGGCAAAGAACTGTCCCTGATATTGCCCTACAAGGTGGTGCTATTCTGGCCCTGATAGCCTAGCCACAGACCACCCACCCTGATAAGAGCGACCCCGTCCGGAACCTTACCCTATATAAAAATGGCCCTAGTAAGCCCCTAGCCCCTAGCCCTCTGACTTCTAGGTGATCACTATATAGATCTATGTGTGTTTGACTCATTATAAAAGTATATTATAAGTATATCTCACCCCTCTGTGTATCACACCTATAGATAGCAGTTCGGGAGTTTGGTGTATCCTGCAGTAGCTGTGCCTGTCTTTCAGAAAGGGGCTCATCGCCTGAACGGATTTTAACCCCTTGTCTGCTGAAACGGTCCGTTACAACTAGCAAAACACTGAATGTAAAATGGCGGCCAGATCAGGTTTATTTATAAGTTAGGGGGTATGTCCATGTGCTGAAACGTCTCAATTGGCTGTCCTGTACCACCTGATGGATGTGTCATGGGTCAAAGTTCTTCACAATGTAAAAGAATATGGCGGGCGCAAATACCTCCATATGTTCGCATGTTCGGCGAATCGTGAACACGCAAAGTTCGCCGCGAAACGATGGGTAAATACAGTATAGGTGTGAATAAATACCAATGTATGACACAGTATACTTAAAAAAGATATTTATTATGATGAAGTATAAAAATATAATTCAGGATATATAAAAAATAGGGAATGGATGTAGAGTAATAAGGATAAAAATAAAAATAAAATTATGAGTAATGAACAAAAATGATATATTCAAGAGTGGTAGATAAAATGTTCAAGGTTGGATCCAGAATTGGGTAATCCAAGTGTCTCTGAAAAGTCCTATCTTGGAGTAGGAAGCTCGTGCGTGCAGTTGTTTGAGCTGATTAACTGTTATATGATAGTAAATGGACGTACTAGGTAAATACTGTTTACTGCCTAAATAAAGTACGTTAAAAACACTTTATTTCATTTTATTAAAAAGTAATCTCCACAAATATAGGCTGATAGGGTAAACTAGAACTGATTCAGACCAATAATTATGCTGGTTCCTAAATTGACCCTACCACAAGAACTCCTTATTGTGTATAGGAGTATGGAAAACAAAGGAACACTCCTGTTGCAATTCTAAGAGTATATCTGCAGCAGTCCCTCAGGGCTGCAGTCCCTATAGACAGTGCATACCCTATTTCTGTATAGGACCAATATGCAGGAGGAATGTTCCCTATTGGGGCCCAAGTAACGGGAAGAGAGTCAGCCTGCATGTATCAAATATATCCTGCAGTGCTAATGCTCGACGCGTTTCCCTTCAGACTTCTGTCGGTAATTCATCAGGAGCATTGATCTAAGTGTCCGGCCGAGACTATACACTGCGACCCTGATGGTGGGTACGCAGCAATCACGCCAGTATACTTGATCTATATGCTGACTATATATGACTTGATTATATTATAGACGCTGCACGCCTCTGATGGCGTGCGTGCAGCAAACAACGAGCCTGCCGGCAATATAGCTACGGCCACTATAATATAATAGAATCAAGTCATATAGGGTCAATTTAGGAACCAGCATAATTATTGGTCTGAATAGTTCCAGTTTACCCTATCAGCCTATATTTGTGGAGATTTATTTTTAATAAAATGAAATAAAGTGTTTTTAACGTACTTTATTTTGGCAGTAAACGTGCAGTTGTTTGAGTCTAAAGTGTTGCCTGCATCGATATTTTCATTCCCTCCTGTTTATTTGCTTGGAAGCAGTATCTGATGTTTGGCAAATAGTCCTCCTGCTTATGGGTAAATACGGTATATGGCTGCAGTGTGATTTCAGGGATCATATTCTTTGCACTGTGTGTTTGTTGTTAGACAGTGCAGATTCTTCTTTGTGCAGTCACAATATTAAGTAACATTTGGTGTAGTGTTTGCAACGATATAATATCATCAGTTACATAGAGAAACACATTATAGCCTTACCCGTTATGTTGAAAACATTGCCTTGGTTGCTGGGTTCCGTTGCGCAGGAGGTGGATGAAAAAAAGCCTCTCTATACTCACCAAGTCCGCTCGCGGCGTCCCACGAGGGCGGGAAATGAGTGGTTTGAAAAAAAGCCGCAAAAATTCCGTTCCAGTCTGTGTGGATATAGTAGGGTAATTCTATCTCGGTCGGATCCTTGGCTTCAGGGGTGGGTGTCCGGTACATATTGGAGGATTGGTAGTCTGTGTGCTGCTGCAGGGGGAACCATACGCAGGTAATGTAACTGTCCGCAGCAGACACCGTCTACGGAAAAAGTACACTGGATGTCACAGATATTTTTAGGCTGCGCACAAGTTAGACAGGAGATGTAGTGCAGATAATGTCGCTGTCTGTAGCGGCCAAACAATTGCAAGCTATTTAGCGCAGGTTGCGCTAAAAATATATATTGCTGCCAGATACAACTATAGTCCTTAAAAGGATTTTTGGGTCTCTAACAAGTTTTAGCAATCTAGTGCAGGTTGCACTAAAAATATATATTGCTGCCACACACAATAATCCTTAAAAGTACTTTTCGGTCTCTAACAAGTTTTAGCAATTTAGCACAAGTTGCGCTAAAAATATATATTGCTGCCACACATAATAGTCCTTAAAATGAGTTTTGGGTCTATAACAAGTATAAAAATTTAAATATTCCTATTTCACTCCCTACACTATCTCTCCCTTCTGCTTTCCAGCTCTCCCTGACTAAGACTGAGCCGAACACATGTCATCGGGTGCTATATAGCACCCGATGACGCGTTCCGGCCAGCCAATCACTGTAATGCAAGTAGCCAACATGGCTATGGCATTACAGTGAATGCCAGTACATACCTGCCAGTAAAAATTGTGTTCGGCCGAGCATGCTCGCCCAACACTAGATGGCTGTGCTGGGATGAAGCGCTGCCTTCTCTTCAAACAGCTGATCGTCGGGGTTGCCAGGTGTTGGACCTCCGCCGATCTGATACTGATGAACTATCCTCAGGATAGGTCATCAGTAAAAATAACTTGGAAAACCCCTTTAAGGAGGCTGTTTGTTACCACCACCAGCCATTCGTTTTCTTGTTGTCATATATGTCGCTGACACTTTAAGATTACTAATGTTGACTTGACGGTAAAGAGCTTGAAATTAGTTGCTACAGTCCAAGGAGTCTCAAAAAAGTCATCTACAGCTTTTCAGGGCAACTGGAGCACCTTTGATTTGGGTTAAATTTGTATGGATCTGAATCAAATCTAAATAAAATGTCAACATCTTCACTTATCACTACTTACTATTTCCATCTTTTAATGCAGACCACCTTATCAAAAGGTTCAATAATAAAATTGCAAGATATTACTTTAAAATAATACCGTTATCTGTACCAGTTCTCTTTTTTTGTATATTATCAAGATAAAGCTGTAGAGAAAATGCCCCCTATTGCTATTGCACTTTCAAAATGTCCAGAAGGGTAACTTATGATAGAAAGCACTGATAGCTTATAAACATACAAGCTATTAAAACTATATCATATGATACAGTTCGACACTGAATATAACATTCACTTGTTCACCAAAGGAAATTTTCTCAAATTTCAACAAGAAAAGCCTTATGTAAGAATACACAGGGGTACAAAGAAGAGTCTTGTCTTTGATAACTGCAATTCTTCTGCACATGTCTTTCAACAGCTAACTACAAAGTCCCTGTCTGTAGGACTTCTAACTATCTAGCCGGCAGGCTCTTAATCAGACTGAGAAGCTCATAAGTAAGAAGCCACAAGAGAAGAACCTAGGAGTGTGTGTCCAAGTCACTGAATTTCACTACAGAAACAAGAGTCTGACAGCAAGCCTGAAGCAAAGTACATGTCATGGCAACAAAGAGTTAAAGGGCAAAAGTACGAACACAGAAACGACATTGAAGCCAATTCTTTTCAAAGTTAAAAATAGATGCATATTTTAGAAAGTACTGCAAATTGTAAAAGTATTCCTCAAACAAATGGTTAGCGAAAAAAGCAATGACTACCTATTCTAAGAATAGGTCAACACGGGGAGGGGGTCAAATGTGGATCCCACTAATCATTTGGACAAAGTAGCCACAAAGTTGTTCCTGACTATTAATGGGGCAAGAAACAATGACCCCCTTCATTCTGCTGATTGGGGTTATAAATGTCAGATCTCAAAAGAAAATTTCCGTTTTTGAATTATTTTTTTTTATTCCCTGCATTACCGAAACCATACATTTATTTATTTTTTTGGTTCACCATATGAGGTGGTTCACTATATGAGGCCATATGAGGGCTTGTTTTTTGTGGGACAAGTTGTATTTTCTAATCACACCATATAATTTGGCACATGATGTAGTGGGAAGCTGGAAGAAAATTCCAAATGGGATGGAATTGGAATTTTTTTTTAAATTTTGCCACAGTTTGTCTTGCACTTAACAGAGCACGGAACGTCAACCAGTTGCAGACTTGCTGGGTTCCAGTCAGGGCTCATTGTCTGTATGTTTTCTGTCTACTGTGCTGACAAATTTCTTCTTTATTTCATACATGTTCCAACACAGAAAATGCTATATTTCAACCCCTATGGGTCTTCGCCAATCATATGTCATCATGTGTACGCAAACAATATAGACCATAGCCGTTAATTAATGAACCGATGACATCCACCGATCTGTAAAATATATCTGTATCACCCACACTCTGTAACACTATCTCAAAAAGAAATGGAAATACATAACATCATAAATAATCATAACCAAGGTGTCATATTACCAACAGTGAGTCAAGGCCCATGTGCATTAGAATCCCGCTCATCACAGCTTCATGATACCTATTCCACAATCTCAGCGTGTGCAGGAATCTATTGCATGTAACATTGCCAAATAAACATGATGCCCTACCAATAATAGTCACACCAATAAAAGAACCCAGTTTCAATCAATTATTGACTAATAATTACATAAATGGAATGTGGATGCACTTTCCAATGTCACGACTACACAATATGAAAAATTATTAGAACACATTACATTAAACTTGAACACCTCTATAAGTGCTCGATATAAATAGGACTGTCCAAAACTCTTTCAATTAAAAGGTACAGGGTGCCCTCACTAGGCCGTTATTGACCACATCTGTAGGTGCGTTGAGACATGCTCCGTATCCTTTTATGGTACAGCTAACATCTCCACACATCAGCACATCACAGTCAAGGACACCCATAAGGTGTCCCTGTCCTAGGTACTATGAGGTAGGCTCAATGTACATATTTCACAACTTTACAACATAATGATCTAGAACACATCATAATATCTCTTAACAAATATATATCACATAAAGATGTTATAGTTAGACAAAGGAGGAAAGTATAAAATATAATACAGGTCTTCATCCCACCTAAGAGCCCAACGTGAGGTAGTATCACCATATAGGTGACAGCCATCCCATGATGAGAACTGTGCTACTGAATGTTGCACATTGGATCATGCTGCACAACTCCAGAGCCTAGTACCAAATCAACCCCTCTAAATCTCATAAAGACCAACATAAAGGGTTAATTCAGTTACAGGAAGTTAGCCCCATCCTATGGATAGGGGAAAATTATTCGATCGGTGGGGGTACTACTAATGGGACTTCCACTGATCAAGAAAATGCATGCCCTTTACTCTATGGAAACCCCCTGAAATGAATGCAGCAGCTGGGCAGAAATGCATGCCACCGGTCTATTCATTACAATAGGAGTTCTGGAGATAGGTAAGTAATAATGTTGATCGAGCATGCTCGAGTCTCCTCCCCGCACGTTTGTTGGCTGCTACACAGCCAATAAACGTGCAGGTGAGTACTGCCCTTCACTGTAATGCCGTAGCCATGATGGTTACTGGCATTACAGTGATTGACTGGCCGAAACGCCTCATCGGGTGCTATATAGCACCCGATGACACGTGTTCAGCTCAGTGTTAGTCGGGAGAGCTGTGCTGAAGAAGGGAAAGATAGTGTAGGGAGTGAATTTTATTTTTTTTAAGTTGAAAAACTTGTCAGAGACCCAAAAGTCCATTTAAGGACTATTGTTGTGTGTGGCAGCAGCAATAGTTAGGCCGCTGCAGACAGCAACATTATCTACGCTACATCTCCTGTGTAACGTGTGCGCATCCTAAAAATATCTGTGACATCCAGTGTACTTTTTCTGTAGACTGTGTCCGCTGCAGACAGTGACATTACCTGGGGTACATCTCCTGTGTAAAGTTTCCACATCCCAAATACCTGTGACATTCCCTGTAATTTTATATTAGCTGCTGGTGACATCAGCGACATTATCTGTGGTATTTCTTCTGTGTAGCGTTTCCACATCCAAAATACCTGTGACATTTGCAGCTGCTGACATCAGCGACATTATCTGCGGTATTTACACCAAGTCCAGTCTCAGTAGCCAAGAGTCTGGTCAACACGATTCTCACCCTGATCCTCCTTCCTCCCACCATGGAGAGTCTTGCCAAACAGGGGATCCAACACTCGGATATTTCGAGGACCTCTTTTCAGCGCCATTCCTTCATTTGGGCCTCTCGTCAAACCCGCTTGAAGAGGGACAAGAGATCTTGTGCCCTGATTCCCAAACTCTTGAGCATCCACAGTCATAAGGAGATGGCGGTGGGGAATGGCAATTAGTGTTTCACAAGGTTGATGATGAGGATGAGACACAGTTGTCAATAACTGAGGTTGTTGTTAGGTCACCAAGTCAGGAGGATGACCAGAGTGAGGAAGTGGAAGAGGAGGTGTTGGACGATGAAGTCACTGACCCAACCTGGGAAGGTGATAAGCCGAGCGAGAACAGCAGTACAGAGGGGGAATGATCCGCAGAACCGCAACAGCCTGGAAGAGGCATTGCGGGGGCAAAAGGGAGAAGGCGAGCCACACCAAACAGGCCCCACAACTGTTCCCTGAAGCACACCCTTGCGGCAATTTCCCTTGCCAAGGGGTAGGTGTTCCGCAGTCTGCCGCTTTTTTGAGGAAAGTGGGGACGACAAAAGAATTGTAATTTGCAACCTGTGCCATACAAAAATGAGAAGGGGCGTGAACACTAGCAACCTCACCACCACTAGCATGATCCGCCATATGACATCAAAGCACTGTAATAGGTGGGCCAAACGCCTGGGTCCACAATCTGTGTCTGCGGGTCACACCACTGCCTCCTCTTCCCCTGTTTTACGTGCTGGCCAATCCCCTGTTGAAGGCGCAGGCCCAGATGCCTCCCGCCCTGCACCTGGACCTTCGCAAGCACCATCAGCGACCACATCCACTTCCGTGTCCCAGCGCAGCGTACAAATGTCCTTACCCCAAGCTTATGAATGCAAGCTCAAATACCCAGCCACCCACCCACAAGCCATAGCACTAAATGCGCAACTTTCCAAATTGCTGGCCCTGGAAATGTTGCCATTTAGGGTTTTGGACACGGAGGCCTTTCGCAGCCTGATGTCTGCAGCCTTCCCTCGTTACGCAGTCCCGCAGTTTCTCAAAACCTACTCCAATTTGCCTGAGCTACTGGGGAAGGTGTGCGGTGTGTGTGCCTATTTCCGCAAGTCATCAACAGCTTTCGCCGGTCTGTCAACGCTGCAGCAGCGCTTACAATTGCCAGCTCACCGACTGTTGTGCGATGTGAGCACGCGCTGGAACTCCACGTTACACATGTTGGACAGGCTTTGTGAGCAGCAGAGGGCAGTAGTGAAATACCAGCTGCAACATGGTCGTCACCTTTCCAGTCAGCTTCCGCTCTTCACAAGCAAGGAGTGGGCATGGATGTCTGACCTCTGTGAGTTATTAAGAAACTACACAGATGGTGAGCAGCGATAACGCTATTTTCATCCCACTTCTGTGTCTACTCAAACTAGAGGAGGGACGACGAATCCATCAAATCCCTCGAAATTTGCTGGATTTGTGTGATTCATGGACTCGAATCACGACGTAATTTACGAAATTCGAATCCGACGAATCCCGCCGCAACGTCACGTCCCTGCGCCACGCCCTCGTGCCTCCCGAGACGCCTGCTACTTCCCCAGTGGCGTCGCCATGGGGGGGCCAGAGGGGGCCACTGCCCCCCTACATCACGCTGTGCCCCCCCAAGTGCCCCCCCAACTGAAATGTGCCCCCATTCATTTTGACCGCTCACAGGAGTGTACATTTCTTCTAAACTGAATCGGTATCCTCTGACATAGTCCTGCAGTAACTTTAACTTTAAATCAGCGCTCACTCTGTAACAACTAACAGGCAGTGCGTCCCTCTAGGCGGCGCAGGCGTGTGACGTCACTGTGAGCGCCGCCCGTGCACTGCCTGTAGACTGTAACCTGGTCCTGTTACCGAAGCTAGCTGAGGAGTGGTGTAAGGTACTAGTAGCGATGAGCGGCTGCTTATTTAAAGTTAAAGTTACTGCAGGATATGGATTACAGTTTAGAAATGTGACTGTCAAATGTACACTCCTGTGAGTGGCAGGGAGGGGGATCTGTGGATGATACTGTTATGGGGTGGGATCTGTGGATAACACTGTTATGGTGGGGGGGGTCTGTGCATGACACTGTTATAGGCAGGGGGATCTGTGGATGACACTGTTATGGGGTGGGATCTGTGGATGACACTGTTATAAGGAGGGGGATCTGTGGATGACACTGTTATGGTGGGGGGAGATCTGTGGATGACACTGTCATGGGGTGGATCTGTGGAAGACACATATAGCCTAAGATGCTATATACGGTATGTGTCATCCACACTCCACAGATCCCCCTACATATCAGTGTCATTTACAGATCCCCCTCCATAACAGTGTCATCCACAGAATCCCCCCATAGCAGTGTCATCCACAGATCCCCCGTAGCAGTGTCATCCACAGATCCCCCTCCATAATAGTTTTATCCACAGATCCCTCCATAACTGTCATCCACAGATCCCCCTCCATAACAGTGTCATCCACAGACCCCCTCCATAACATTGTCATCCACAGATCCCCCTCCATAACAGTTTCATCCACAGATCCCCCTCCATAACAGTGTCATCCATAGATCCCCCTCCATAACAGTGTCATCCACAGATCCCCTTCCATAACAGTGTTATCCACAGATGCCTCCATAACAGTGTCATCCACAGACTCCCCTCCATAACAGTGTCATCCACAAATGCCTCCATAACAGTGTCATCCACAGATCCCCCCCCCATCAGTGTCATCCACAGATCCCTCTCCATAACAGGATTCGAAATTCGAAAGATTCAATATATTCGAGAACCTTTTTGGATTCAGAGTAAAAAAAAAATGGATTCTCCCCACCTCTAACTCAAACGCTCGCTGCTCACAATTAAGGACGATGCTTTGCATGTGGAAGAGGTGGAAATGGGGGAAGATATTACACAGGATGATAGCCAGACCATTCTAAGTTTGTCTTCTCAGAGTAAATTGGTTGATGAGGAGGAGGAGAAGGAGCAGGAGACAGTGGCATCCGCTACAGAGCGTATTACCCATGCAAGTTTAATTCCATATGTTCAGCGTGGATGGGCACAAGAGGAGAAGGAGGATGAGGAGATTGAGAGTCAGCCTCCTGATGACGATAGCGAAGTTTTGCTTGTTGGGATTCTGGCACACATGGCTGACTTTGTTAGGCTGCCTTTCCCGTGACCCACACACTTTAAGTATTTTGGACAACATAGATTACTGGTTGTTCAACCTTCTCGACCCCCACTACAAAGAGAACTTCTCATCTCATCTCTCATTCCTGTGGTGGAGAGGATGAGGAAAATGGTGCAATACCAGAAGGTCCTTGTGGAAAAATTACTCCAAAAATTTCCAGCTGACAACGCTGGCGGCAAAGTACGTAGTTCCTTGGGCTACCGAGGAGGGGAGACGAGGGGAACACACAGCAGTTTCAATAGAGGCAGGGGAGCACTCTCCAAAGCCTGGGACAGTTTCATGACACCCCGCCAGCATCCTCACCCTGATGCGCGGCCTAGTGTCGCAAGGAGGGAAAAATTTGGGAAGATGGTGAAGGAGTACGTAGCAGACCGTGTCAGCGTCCTCAATGATCCCTCTGTGCCTTACAACTAATGGGTGTCCAAGCTGGACATGTGGCACGAACTGGCGCTCTACGCCTTGGAGGTGCATGCCTGCCCTGCCACCAGCGTTTTTTCAGAGCGGGTATTTAGTGCTGCTGGGGGCATAATAACTGATAAGCACATCGGCCTTTCAACCGAAAATGCTGACAGTTTGACTCTTAAAAAAATTAACAAGGCCTGGATTGCCCCTGACTTCTCTACTCCACCAGAGGAAAGCGGCTGAACATAAAGGCACTTTAAATGTGTTTTTTATAATGTACTGAATACACTGTTTTAAAGGGTCAGCTCACCAGCAGGCCCTAACCAACAATCTTTTAGAGGGTCAGCTCACCTGCAGGCCCTCGCATATAATGTTTTAGAGGGTCAGCTCACCAGCAGGCCCTCACCTACAATCTTTTAGAGGGTCAGATCACCTGCAGGCCCTCGCATATAATGTTTTTGAGGGTCAGCTCACCAGCAGGCCCTCAACCATAATGTTTTACAGGGTCAGATCACCAGCAGGCCCTCGGCAACAATTTTTTCTATGGTTAGCTAAGCAGCAGGCACTCGCCCATAATGTTTTAGAGAGTCAGCTCAGCAGCAGGCCCTCGCCCGTAATGTTTTAGAGGGTCACCAGCAGGCCCTTGCTCCTAATGTTTTTGAGGGTCACCAGTAGACCATCAATCATAATTTTTCAAGGGTCTATGATGCAATCCTTTATGTGTAATAAAGGGTGTATTGGAGTGTCAGATCCTTGTAATTTTTGGAAGCCCTTTCACTTAGTGCATAGGCTTTATTAATGTAGGAGTCCCACTACCTGAACAATTGTACCACAGTGTAAATGAGGCCCTCCATTATGTGATATATAGGTTGTATCTGAGTGCCTCTTTCTTGTAATTTTTGACAGCACTTGCACTCATATACAAGTAAATATACAGGAAAGAATGTTTCCTAACAAATTTTCATCTAAAATAAATTTTATCTTCGGTTTTGTGCGTATTATTGTCGGTCTGTAAAAGTGGCATACTACTCGGACAACATCGTTCCCAGCAGCGACCTGGGAGTCCAAGATGCATCCAGACATCCTCCCCATGCTGTTCCCAAACCATTTTGATGGTGTTTCCATCAATTTCTGACCTTTTCCTATGAACCAGACACCCTCCCTTCTTCAGAGCAGGGGGTACCTGGTTTAATGCTCGGTTTCTCCCATTGACTTCTATTGTGCTCGGGTGCTAAGAGCACCTGAGCATTCCCGAGGTGTTGGACCCGAGCACCCGGACACCCGAGCACTTAGGTGCTCGATCGACACTATTAAGTAAGCCTGATGCTATAGATTTACATCTCTCTTGGAAATATTGCTACAGATCGTAGGTGGTATAGATATAATTTACAGATTGTTGGGTGTCACCCACATGTGATTGGTTTACTTATTAAAGGGCATCTGTTGTCAGTATTTTACCTATGAAACTGGTGTGTTGCATTTGCGCTTGGCAGCTAAAGGCACCTATGTTGGTGCCATGTTTATATGTGCCTGCATTGCAGAGAAAAATAAAGTTTTAATATAAGCAAATCAGCCTCTAGGAGCAACGAGGGTGTTGCCATTACAACTAGAGGCTCAGCTGTTTCTGTAACTGCCATGCCCTCTCCATTTTAAATGACATTTCCAGGCAGTGTAAATGTCATCATGCCTGGCCCTGATTTTTCCTAAAGTCAATCTAAGTGTAGAAGGTGCGGCAATCGCAGAGAGGGAAGAGCCTCTAGGTGTAAAGCCAACAACCCCGTCGCTTCTAGAGGCTCATTTGCATATATTAAAACATCATTTTTCTCAGAAATGAGGGCACATATGAACATGAGACCAACACAGATGCCTTCAGCTGCCAAGTGCACATGCCACGAGTCAGCTAGTTTCATATGTACAAATCTGCTGACAGATGCTCTTTAACAACTATGGTATATATTGTTTGCATGCAAATGACGAAATATGCTTGGCAAAACCTCTCAGGGGTTGAAATGTTGCATTTTATTGAATAAAGAAGAAATTCTCTAAGAAGATTGGATGCTGTCATCTTCTTATTTCATGTTGTGGTTCCTGGATTACCTGGACATTGGACGTTGCCGTTGCATCCAGCAGTGATTACTCTGCATGAGGAGGGTGGAGTTGGATTTTACTGTTATGGGTTTATAACTGGGAAAGGAGTCAAGGAGGGATTCATATGTTTATAATTGTATTCTATCAATAGTGAAACATGCCTCAAAAATATGGAAAAGATCTAGGGCCAAACCATGATGCATATATGACATATTGTCAAAGAATCTGTCCTGTACCACCCCTCCCCACACACATGGCTTAGCTTAAAAAACATATTTTACCTTTTTACTTGCTGGATGGACATTACATGCAGCGCTACAAAACATACTGCACTATACAACATTACATACCTATTACACCCAGTGCCTCATAGATGATGTCACCTCTTAAATAGATATTTTCTTTCCTCATCTACTCGATTCAGCCCATGACAACTTCTTTCAACCATGTCTCATCTCTGCAGAGTTTACCAAAAAAGACATCTCAGGTTCATTTTTTTCTATTATCATCCTCCTCCTCACCCTGCTGCCCTAATAACATTATCCTGCTGCTGCCCCCAACAATGTGCCCGCTGTTCTCCCCAATGATCCCAAATGATATACCGCAGAGATTATACTGCCATACAGATTAGTTCCCCTATAATAATATACAAGTTCTATAATATACAAGTATACAATTTCTATCAATAGCAATAATTCTCTACTAGGGTAGGTTAGTAGTAATGCCCCAATAATGATACTGCTCCCCAAGAGTGACCCTGTTAGTGATAGACTAGTGCCCACCATATTGTGCCCAATAAAAATGGCCACCATAGTGCACTCAGCAGTAATAAATCCCCTCTATAGTGTCCCTGGTAGATATAATGTCCCAAATACGATTCCTAGGGGTTAACGTCTACTGACCCCTATAGTGCCCCAATGGTTACTATCTAATGCCCCTCTATAGTGCCCCAATAGTTATAATACTCCCTGTAATGCCCTCTTAGTATTTTTTTGTATATTCTCTTTATATTGTAAAGAATACATGGACCAATAACAAACTGTTGCATTGTACAGTACCCATACAAACTGTCAGATTCGCACAATGAAGGCAGACAACTCCAATATCGAAGCATTTGATATCATATTAGTACCATGGAGTTCTTAGTCATCATCAGGTGGTAAAGATGGTACAAACCGGATTCCAAAAAAGTTGGGACACTAAACAAATTGTGAATAAAAACTGAATGCAATGATGTGGAGATGGCAAATGTCAATATTTTATTTGTAATAGAACGTAGATGACAGATCAAACGTTTAATCCGAGTAAATGTATCATTTTAAAGGAAAAATACGTTGATTCAAAATTCCACTGTGTCAACAAATCCCCAAAAAGTTGGGACAAGTAGCAATAAGGCTGGAAAAAAGTAAATTTGAGCATAACGAAGAGCTGGAAGACCAATTAACACTAATTAGGTCAATTGGCAACATGATTGGGTATAAAAAGAGCTTCTCAGAGTGGCAGTGTCTCTCAGAAGCCAAGATGGGTAGAGGATCACCAATTCCCACAATGTTGCACAGAAAGATAGTGGAGCAATATCAGAAAGGTGTTACCCAGCAAAAAAATTGCAAAGACTTTGCATCTATCATCATCAACTGTGCATAACATCATTCGAAGATTCAGAGAATCTGGAACAATCTCTGTGTGTGCGTAAGGGTCAAGGCCATAAAACCATACTGGATGCCCGTGATCTCCGGGCCCTTAAACGACACTGCACCACAAACAGGAATGCTACTGTAAAGGAAATCACAGAATGGGCTCAGGAATACTTCCAGAAACCATTGTCAGTGAACACAATCCACCGTGCCATCCGCCGTTGCCAGCTGAAACTCTACAGTGCAAAGAAGAAGCCATTTCTAAGCAAGATCCACAAGCTCAGGCGTTTTCACTGGGCCAGGGATCATTTAAAATGGAGTGTGGCAAAATGGAAGACTGTTCTGTGGTCAGACGAGTCACGATTCAAAGTTCTTTTTGGAAATCTGGGACGCCATGTCATCCGGACCAAAGAGGACAAGGACAACCCAAGTTGTTATCAACGCTCAGTTCAGAAGCCTGCATCTCTGATGGTATAGGGTTGCATGAGTGCGTGTGGCATGGGCAGCTTGCATGTCTGGAAAGGCACCATCAATGCAGAAAAATATATTCAGGTTCTAGAACAACATATACTCCCATCCAGACGTCATCTCTTTCAGGGAAGACCCTGCATTTTTCAACAAGATAATGCTAGACCACATTCTGCATCAATCACAACATCATGGCTGCGTAGGAGAAGGATCCGGGTACTGCCAGTCTGCTGTAATGACCGGCGTCACACACAGGGAGGGAAAAGGGAAAGTCCTGCCCAAGGGAGAGGGAAAGGTGGTGACCCCTGACTCACCTTGCGTCTGGCACCTGACTGCCCTGACGTCCCTAGACGGGTTCCTCACCCGTGAGGCGATCACGTGCCTAAACCCTGGCTTTCCCTAGAATGAGCCCTAGATAGTGAACGGGCCGGTGGGATCGCTAGTCCGCACCACTGACACTAAGAGGGAAACACCAGGAAGAGGACAGACAATACAGACAAACACATACACCCAGGTGGGCGACCTCAGCAGACCACAAAGGTCCAACAGGGATCCGGAGGGTAACGTTCTGGACCAACTACCAGAGAACGCAGCAACACAGCTCCAGAGGGTCAGAATAGAAGTCCAGGCAGGAAGCTCTATATCTGGCAACCAGAGAAGTGTGAGAGGGGAATATAAGGAGGTTGGGAGTGCTGGACAAGGAACAGCTGAGGAGAAGGAGCTACGGATCCCTGAGTGAGCCAAAAAGGGTTGCAAAGCAAACTCAGAAAGCTACCATAAGTAAACAGCCCTATCTTACATAGAGCGCGCAGCCAACCGCTGTGACTTCCTGACCCCGGGTATAGCGGAGTCAGGCGTGGTTCTTGACACCCTCTTGACATCTGCAGTCCAGATCTTTCACCTATAGAGAACATTTGGCGCATCATAAAGAGGAAGGTGCATTAAAGAAGGCCCAAGACGATTGAACAGTTAGAGGCCTGTATTAGACAAGAATGGGAGAGCATTCCTATTTCTAAACTTGAGAAACTGGTCTCCTCGGTCCCCAGACGTCTGTTGAGTGTTGTAAGCAGAAGGGGAGATGCCACACAGTGGTGAAAATGGCCTTGTTCCAACTTTTTGGGGATTTGTTGACACCATGAAATTCTGATTCAACATATTTTTCCCTTAAAATGGTACATTTTCTCAGTTTGAACTTTTGTTCCGTGATTTATGTTCTATTCTGAATAAAATATTAGAAGTTGGCACCTCCACATCATTGCATTCAGTTTTTATTCACAATTTGTATAGTGTCCCAACTTTTTTGGAATCCGGTTTGTACATGTCCCTGTTAGAGATTATTATAACCTTAGTTTGATCATACTCGGGACCTGATATGATCAACTGAGGTTTAGCTAATGTCCAACAAAAGCGTAAGGAATTAAAACAAAGTAAAATACCCATGTTACTACCATGACAAAACAAATTAAACATATATAACCAAGAAAACCAAGAACATCTGGTGAAATGTCAGATGTAATAAATTGCTAGAGTGATGATGGCGCACTGTCTGGGAAGTGCTGCCATAATGCATTTCTAATCTGTGAGCTATTGCGCTGTGGGTATGACGGTGGGGTGATGATATAAAAGAGCAAAAAGAGGGAATGAAAGGCATAGAAAAATAAATCTTCATGCCTCATCCCTGGAAATCACTCCAAGGTTGCCACACCCTAAGATAATCATGTATATTATTGTTTTCCTATCCAGCCAGCTCCTTCATTCTATTGACTTGTTGCATTTTTTATTTCCAGATATGCAAGATGGGAGTTGATGTGTCCCTCCATTTAGTGGGAATAAGAATCTTAGCTGCAGCTATCATTTGTGTGGGGAGGTCATGCCTGGAGGGTTTAAAGGTTGGGAGGGATATCCACAAGAGGACCATTTCAGAGTTAGTGTTATAGAGGTGGAACAAATAGTATTAATGGAATCTTGTATATCCTTCCAATATTTTGGGATCAATGGGCATGTCCACCATACATGACGCATAGTCCCCTTCTCTCTGTCGCATCTCCAGCATCTATCACTGGGTGACCGGCCTAAAGAGAAAAGGAACGCTGGGGTTTTATACCATTGAGTGATAGTCTTAGATTAATTTTCCTGGAAGCAGACACATCTGGAGAATCCACATTCATTGGACAATATATACTGCGAATCAGCTTCTGAGAAATTTCTTCCCAGTTCCCTCTCCCAGTGTGACTGCTGGTATCCAGGGTAACAGAGGGAGGGGGTACCACCTTTAACTCACCCTTGGCCCCTTTACCCAACCTTGACCCATAACAAAAGACACGACAACTGTATCACTTTATTGCTGGATGGTGATCGGCCACAGCTTCTTTATTAAAGCGGCAAACCTTAATAAACCATAATATCGGAACGGTATGCCAAAGGCTGGACTCCCAGCGGGCAAGTTAAACCGTAATCATCAGAGCTGCGGGCAGTTACTCCATCTGCTACCACCATATCTCCGCTGTACTCAAATGCCGCCAGCTGTGACTTCTTTTTTTTTTTTCACTTTATATATAAACTCGACCAAAATTCGCAGCTCTCCAAAGCCGTAATCATCGGAGCAATATCCAAAACCGCTGGACTCCCAGCAGGGTCTCTTAAAAATAGAAAAACAAAACAGAATAACCAAGTATCCATAACTGAACAGAACCGTGCACTTCGACCCGCCTCCCAAGAATAACCGCAAAGGGAGGGAGGGAGGGCCAATCTGCTTCCACTTGCAAGAGGAAGTGACCAGGACAGAGAGAAGGTATATGTGACCTTCAGGATTTCCTGCACCGCCCCCATCCTGTCTAAGGAGGTTCCCCAGTGATTAACCCTCAATGACCCTAATCTGCAACCTACTTAACCATTACTGAGACGGGGCCAGATTCCTAAATAGCCCTAAGGGGAAAATGGGGGAGGGGGAGGACCATCAGTCCCTAAGCACCCTCCTTATACAGTCAGGCGCTTTCCAGACTGCTGGTATCCAGGGTAACAGAGGGAGGGGGTACCACCTTTAACTCACCCTTGGCCCCTTTACCCAACCTTGACCCATAACAAAAGACACGACAACTGTATCACTTTATTGCTGGATGGTGATCGGCCACAGCTTCTTTATTAAAGCGGCAAACCTTAATAAACCATAATATCGGAACGGTATGCCAAAGGCTGGACTCCCAGAGGGCAAGTTAAACCGTAATCATCAGAGCTGTCTGCCAACCGCTGGACTCCCAGCGGGCAGTTACTCCATCTGCTACCACCATATCTCCGCTGTACTCAAATGCCGCCACGGAGGAGGCCCGTTCTCCCAACGGGGCTCCGACCACCACCCAGCATAACCGAGTCTGTTTTAGCTCACGTACAGGCCAGAAAAGGAATTGTCCAAATTAACACCCAAAAGGAAGACACCATCAGGTCCCATTAAAAACCAAGGCCAATAAGGCCCGTGATGAGAGCATAGTCCAACCACTTTTCAAATCACTAGTCAGACCACACATGGAGTACTGTGTACAGCTCTGGGCTCAGACGAGGGCAACTAAAGTAATGACTGGAATGGGGCAACTACAGTACCCTGGAAGATTGGCAAAATAAGGTTTATTCACTGTAGAAAAAAGACGACTAAGGCGAGATCTAATAACTGTGTATAAATATATCAGGGGTCAGTACAGAGATCACTCCCCTCATCTATTTATCCCCAGGACTGTGACAAGGGGAACATTCTCTGTGTCTGGAGGTAAGAATGTATTTTCACAACATAGAAGAGGATTATTTACGGTAAGAGCAGTGAGACTATGGGACACTCTGCCTGAGGAGGTGGGTGAGAAAGGGATAATCATATGTCAGGACACATGAGGTCCAGAGCTCTGGAATAGACAAAGGTGCATTACCACAGCGCGGGTCACCAGCATCACCGCGCCTCCGGCGGAACTCTATACCAACCACCTCTGGAAGGAGTTATGACCATTAGAATTCCAGGATCCCTGTCCAAAAGACTCCCACCTCTCGAAAAACCAAAGAGCGCCCACCAGCCTCTGTTCCTCTCTCCGCACCGCACAGAAGGTATACGAAAGCCAGCCATCGAACCGCTAAACGCCACAAATCTGAAAGAAAAAACAATTAGCCCGAGCCACAACACGCAAAAGAGGATCGCACAACTAGACACAGAATAGTTATATTTCATCCAAAAAGTATTTTCTTTTTTGTTATTATTATTATTATTATTTTTTATTTTTTTTAAAGACCAAGGTAAATTGTCAAACCATAGTGCACTTGGAAAGAGTAAACGGGTGGCTCACTGTGAGTGATCACGCTAGGTGCTCTGGACGAAGAGAGCCACCCCTTGCTCTGGAGAAGGTAAGATACATGCATAAAATTAAAAAGCAACTAACAAAACAATATCCTTAATCGATGAATACTCGATTTTCCTGGAGACCTAGATGTTTCTCACAATTAAAGTCCCAGTGTAATAAGCCCATATCATATGGGTGAGTCCCAGTGGAGATGATAAAAGCTGTGTCCCAGTAGGAGTAATCAGAATTGTATCCTCAAAGCTCTATATAGAGAACAGGGTTGTGCCTATCCAGACTGGCATAGATAATAAATGCAACCAGATTTATTTTATTTTACCGTACCCGAACAAACCAGTCCGGGTACACACCCCCCCGGGCGCCCCAAGCGCCGGCCCAAATCACCCACAAATTGTCAAACCGCCTGGGGAAAACCTAACCTAAAGGGAAAAACAATTTGAGCCCCACCATGCGTGAAGTCATTACAGAATACCAAACGAACCGACCAGCCGGATTGAAACCAGGCGGAGGGGAGGTACCCACCCCTTTATATTAACTGGGTCGACATGTATAGATGGACCCCAATCCTGAGTACTATTACCCCATACAAAAATTCTGGAATAACAACCCCCCGCGCAGTGCGGCCTTAAATGAAGAGACAAACACCTTGGAGAAAATATCAATCAGCCAGAACAGAAGGCTGAAGGAGACGGGACGTGACTATCCAAACTAAATACTCCCTAACTATACCGGTATCGCCTACCATACAATGAAACGATACATGCAAATAATTCTTGGAGGGTCACCATGCCGACCTGTGAAGTCCTGTCAAGAGGACCTGTCAGTGGGTCTGACCCGCATCACAACCTAGATCCGAACGGGGAATGAAAGGCTGCAGTTTAACAGTGTAACTCCATGAATGGTGTTATATCAAGGCTCCCCCTGAGCGATGTCTACGAACGGACCTGGTTATCCGCTACTGGCTTACCATCTAGTTATGCCTGCGACTACTGATTCCGCCATATCCACTCAACAAGGGGCAGCCCTGCTTCGTACAAACCATGTGGCACCAGTATACTAATACCGCCCTCACGGCAACCAACCCAGCTGGACTAGAAGAAAGTCTCATGAACTGCTAACATCGTGTACATCTACCCTGGATATTTTTTATTTTATTTATTTATTTATTTATATTTTTTTTATACCTTTATCGTAATATATATATTCCATTTTTTATTTAATTTTTTTTTTTTTTTTTTTTATCCATAAAATTACATTGTTAAATCATTTATTATTAGTATAATTTCATTCTTTTTAATCACGTTTTATTTTAATAATTTTTTAAATTTTTTTTTTTATATAATACCTAGATATATATATATATATACTCAGTTCCATTATTTATTATTATTATTTTTTTTTTTATAATACCCTTTGTTATTCATTTGTATATTTTGATGCCTATAATATATTAATTCGGTTAGTAATTTTTTTTTTTTTTTTTTTTTTTTAAAACGTATAGACAGAAAAAACCTCCATATATGCTAATGATATCCCGTTGCTCAGGGCTGCACCTGAGTTGCCCAATTTCCAGGAAAATATGTGCGGGTAACCTACAGGCTCTGTAAATCCACCCTATTTTTAAGCCATTAAGCGACCATCGAGATAGTTTTTTTTTTTTTTTTTTTTTAATTTTTTTATTTATTAAGGCAGGGACACCGCCTCTACCAGTGATTCTAACTCTGCACAAGAACCATCCTCCCCGCAGTACTCACCAGTCACAGAGAGGGACGGAACCTCCAAAGGAGCGGGTACGGGCTGCAGCGACCAGGCCGAGCCCTGGAGTGACGGTCAGGCAACAGCCTCGATACGGTGATTGTATAACCAGACTCCTCCGATGCGCCTGACATCCGTCCTAAAGACGATGATAAGCGCCACCTGAGGATTTGGAGCGCCCATTTCTCCCTGAAACCCAGGAACGGCGACAGGACTGGCGCATGTGGAATCCATTACGGCCATGCCTCCAGGCAACCTAAGGAAAGAAAAAACCGCACCTGTGCCTGCGTTAAGGGGAGGAAGGAGGGGGGGGGTGTCGCCATAATGGCTGCAAATAAGACCCAGAGAGTCTCATTGTACGGAAGGGGCTCTGATCGCAAAGCTGGGACAGTAGGAATACCCCTTAGAAGCCATAGGCACAGGTGCACCGAAATCGGACATGGCAAGCACGAGGGGTTAATCTATAATACTGGACAGGAGACTGGGGGAAGCTAAAACAAGCAGCACATATGAAAACTCGCCTGCCCAGCGGTGCCCAGTACGGGACCCGGTAAACGCTGCAGGGGAAGGGGGGCGGGGGTTAGGCGAAGCAACCTAGCTTGCGCCATGGGAGCTAAAGGAGGCCGTCCAAAGCAGCAGGGGGAGGGGTGAGGACCCCATATTGCCCTGTATTACCGGGGAGACCAACAATCCCGCCCGGCTTGCTTAGCCCTAACGCCATGGAACAGAAGTTGGGAAGGGGGGGGGGGGCATTGACACAGCGCAGCACCACAGACATCACAGGATGGGTCGAAAGAAACGGCGCACACACGCGGGAAGCTGGGGGATAATAAAAGTCGGGGGGGGGGGTTAGGAGGAACGGCGAGCAGACTGCCGGACCTTCGCTGAAGCGCTGGAGCTGCATGTATACCGCAGCAGCAGCTGCACAAAGCCCCAGAAGCAGGCACAGGGGAGGAGGATGGCAGGGTAGAGCTCAAGCTGCTCTAACAGAGCACAGCTAACCCTCCCCTCCTCATGTAACTCACCAGGAAGCAGCCAAAGGGCAGAACCACCTGTGGACTCCTGGTGTGGACAGAGCAAAGGGGTATGTCCATACCAATCTGCTTCCACTTGCAAGAGGAAGTGACCAGGACAGAGAGAAGGTATATGTGACCTTCAGGATTTCCTGCACCGCCCCCATCCTGTCTAAGGAGGTTCCCCAGTGATTAACCCTCAATGACCCTAATCTGCAACCTACTTAACCATTACTGAGACGGGGCCAGATTCCTAAATACCCCTAAGGGGAAAATGGGGGAGGACCATAAGTCCCTAAGCACCCTCCTTATACAGTCAGGCGCTTTCCAAATAAGTAATGGGGTTTGGAAATAGCCTGGGTAAGTAGCAAGTTAGTATAAATTACATATATTACTTTTTTAGGTGTTTCTGGAAATAACGTGAGGTTTTCAAACCAGGTTGGGTCTGGGAGGGGTATAAATGTCAGTTTACAAAATGTATTGCATGTTTGTATAAAGTCTATGCATTGGATGGGGAGGG
Organism: Bufo bufo; assembly: GCF_905171765.1. Lineage (NCBI taxonomy): Eukaryota > Metazoa > Chordata > Amphibia > Anura > Bufonidae > Bufo > Bufo bufo. The sequence continues at coordinate 336,863,369 of NC_053391.1, read as the reverse complement.
ACACTCCAGATTCAGTTTTTTGTATATTTCGGATAAAGGTCATGTGGCATCAGATTTAAATCCTTCAGCTATTCTCATTTTGCCTATCTTATGCCACCAGCCCGTTACCTTTAATCATCTGTGATCGAGGAAATTAGGTATGATGCACAGAGGGGCTAATTTAGAAATGTTACCAGCAGATTAAGGTAAAATAGTGGTATGAAGGGATAATTTGGGAGTTGGGTAATGGAGGTTTTAACCAAAGGAGGGTTTGTAGATAGGGCCCCATCAAACAATGCTCAATATCTAAATATGGGGTGTCCAGACTGTCCTTAGTCAGCATTGACGATCTAGCTAGTTGAATCGATTTATAATCTAGAGCAAGATCAGGGAGAGAAATATCTCAGTATCTGATTATCTGCATAAGTAAGGAATACGCTAACTGATGTTTTCTGCCTCTCCAAAGAAATGAGATGAAAAGGCTTCTAAATTGGGAGAAATACATGGAAGGGGCATTAATTGGTAATGTTTGCATCACATATAATATTTGCGGGAGAACATAAGTGGACAGCAGATTCTTCCTACCAAACTATGACATGAATGGGACATTTAAATTGTTTAAATATGTGTAATCTAAGCTAAAGAGGCGGGATTGGTCTGTAGGTGTTTGGAGGCCTAGGTATTTTATAGCTGTAGGAGGTCCTTTAAAGGGTGATGAAAACTTGAGGTCAGTAAGAAGTTGTGGGGCTATAGAAATGTTCAGTGCCTCAGATTTGGAGAAGTTAATTTTAAAATTGGATGCTCTCCCATATATCTCCAGAATCTTCATGATCACAGGAAAGGCTTCTACTGGGTTTGAGATTAATAGCAGAAGGTCGTTTGCTTATGATTTGTTGTGGAGAAGAAAGCGAGTAAGGTTTAAATTGGAATATTTATATAAGCCGTTGGACCAGGGAGGATTGAATCTTTCATATTTCAAGGGCTATTTTTATAGCTGGGCAATTATGGTTATATTGTGAATGGGAAAAAAATGCTTTGCGTATGATTCTGGTGAGGAGTTCTTCATCTAACAATATATTTACGTTATTAGAATCTGGGCAATTGATTAATGTGAAACAGGAATACAGAGAGGCTAAAAAGTTGCTATCCAAGTCTTGTGACACTATTAGATCATGGCTGGGGATAAAAGGATCGCTTCAATGTACTCCTCTTTGGCATAATCTCCACTTACAGGCTCAGGACGGAATAGCTGGGGATCAGTTTTAGCAAAAAAATTGCATTATATATGTTACACAGGTGGTGAAGAATAGAGAGATATTGCGGTATTCGGAGTTAGCACAAAGGGAGACTTTGGACAACTTTTTGTGGTTTAGATATTTTCAGTTGCAATCGGCACTTTTTAGTGTAAAGGATAAATCACTTTTGGAGATTGACACTTTCACTTTTTTAAATGATCTGAATTAAGAACAGAGAGTTAGGATTGCACATATTTACAAATTATTAATTAAGGTACTATTTTCTAAAATACAATCACCATGACAAAGGGCTTGGGGAGTTGATTGTCCAAGCATCCAACTAGAGGGATGGGGAAATATTCTGGTGAATTTAAGTTTACTATCTTATAATTTCAATCACATGTTGGTACAATTCAATATTTTGCATAGATTATATGTTACGCCCTTATGGCTTAATAAAAAGTGTCCATGGTGTGATTTACCTGGTGTGGATAATCTGCATATGCTTTGGTCTTGTCTAATTGAGTGATCTTTCTAAGTTAAGTAGTCATAAATATAAGAAGATTCTTTTAGCTTGAATATTGTTTTTTGGCAAGACTCATGATTACTAGTGATGAGCGGCAGGGGCTATATTTGAATTCACAATATTTCACGAATATTCGTCATATATTCGCGAATTCGAAATTATTTTCTTGATTGTGAAAAATCGGCAATGTAATATTTGCGTAATGAGCGTGAAATACAGACGTGGGTCACTTTTGCTAAATTTTCCAAGCTGCTAGAAGTTTCCTGAGACTGGAGAAAATGTTTGGCACGGCAGAACATTAAATATGGCTTAATATGCAGTTAGATTGCTCCAATATATTCGCAATTGCGCTAATCGCACTAATGATGTGAATATTTTGGCGCAATACGTGAAATTTCACATTAGCAGGTCTGCCTATATGTATTGACAGCAGAACCTATCACACTACCTAACACACTGCACTGCAACAGCTACACTATATCAGGATCTAACCTACAATGACTATCTCCCACTAACTATCTGTATTATATATATAAGCTATCTAACTATCTATCTAATGTAGTGTGGAAAGCACAGAGCACAGCAATGACACTGCTGTCTCTCTCAGAACTTTAAAAAACTGTAGAAAATGGCTGCTGGGGAGGTTCTTATATAGTAAGAGGTAGGCAACTTTCCTATTGGTTGGTAGGGATGTTGCTAAGCTCAGACAAAGACATTGCAGGCTTCTCATTGGCCCACAAGCAAGAAGGGAGGTTACTGATGAAAAAAAATCTAGAATATTTAAAATTACAAATATATATCACTATATTCTAAATATTCGCGATTAATATTTGCGATTCAAATAGAACACTACTGATTACTCAAGCCTGGTTTTCACGATATATTTCAGAACTGAACACATGGATAAATTTGGTTAATAAGGTTAAAAACTATGAAAATATTCTTATAAGCAAAGAAATGCTCACGAGAAATGGACTAAGATATGGAAGGCTTGGAGGTGTTAAACCTCCTCCTCTCATCTTTATGTATGATTCTCCTTGTTTTTTTCCTTTTTAACTTTTTCTTCTCCTCTTTCTTGCTTTTTTTTTTTAGGATAGAGGGATTTGAGATGCATCGGAAGGGTGGGGGGATTAGCTGGTTTATGGGGAAAATAATAGTATAATAATTTAGAATTTTAATTCTATATTAAAAATTTATTGTATCTTTTATTCTAATCTATATATATATATAAAGAAGGACATATGTATGTATGTATGTATGTATGTTCCAAGATCACTTAAAAACGCAACCATCGATTTCAACTAAACTTGGTATACACATCCCTTGCTACCTGGAAAGAAATCTTGTGTGGGTCACAGCTCTCTAGCACATACCGTTCCTGAGATATTCCCAAACAATGCAAATATGGAACATCACATGACTTACATTAGCCAATAAAAGACTGCAGGTCTTTCTCTTCATATCCCAACTGCTATACACACAGTCACATGACCCTTATCAGCCAATAGAAGCTTGCAGGTCCAGATACACACAGTTTTACACCAGGTTTCCAAAAACAACCCAGCAATTTTTCTACACTGCTGCAGGTCAGCTTTAAAGGGGCAGGGCGCTGTGTATGACACTGTTAAGGGAGCGGAGTGCTGTGGAGGTGACAGTTCAGGGGGCAGGTAGGGGGGGCAATTAAGGCCACCCTCAAAAGATGGACTTAAAAACCCTGCCCCCAGGTCCAGATAAGCCACACACCCCAATCCGGTTAGGCGATGCACCTTCCCACTCCGCAACCAACAGGGATTGAAAAAATGAAGTTAAAAATCAACTTCTGCAGGGGTGGGAGGTGAAAGTATCCTTTCTTTCTCAATGCACCTTGATTCCTTTCTTTGTCCCCGAAGACAGGCCTGGAGAACTATCAATGACACATACAGTACGATGTCAGAAACAGCTCTGAGTTTATTCTTGACCATACGGGCCTTTTATACATCCATCCATACATACAAGAACAGCTGCGGCTCTAATCACAATAGTGCTGACTAGGAACAGTTCCTTATACAGACAGAAGGTCAATGTAAATATATATTCACCCTCTAGTATGATGTCACCCAACCTCCTGTCCTTCATACAGATCATATAGCTTATTCTATTTAACCCTTCAATCCCCTCTTAAGTCATGAATATGACTTATCTTTTTTCTCTCATAGAGAGGTAAGTAGCATATGATTGTCCAGGGTCTGTGGGTTTTGGACACATTACACAAAACATCTGTATGAGGGAAGGGATACATTGGATACAACAACATATGACAATCAAGGAAGCAATTATAATTATAATACTGATCAATAATGTTCTTAACCAACTCAAATCCGGCAGCCAGCTCAATAACCAGTCCCACCAAGAGGATGAATCAACATCTTTCCTGATATTATTAGCAATTTCATGTAACGCTTGAATATGGGACTGGATTGATCTTGAATGATCAGATAAATTAAAGCAACACATTCCTTTAAAATCTTGACATCCTACAGTATATTATGTTTAAGTAACAGATAATCCACAGCAAATCTAGTTTCTAGCACTGCTCCTCTTACGCCTTGTAGATCTAAAAGCATGTCTGATAAGGCGATAGAGGTATGATTCAGAGATTTAGCTAAGTCACATGCAATAGAATTTATAGTACGAGTATTATATATAGCCAGTCCAGGCACTCCTAATATAGAGGCGCCCAAACTTGTATATTCTGTACGGCTGAGAAGGGGTAAAGTAGAGTCACAGTCTTCTGATAAAGTCTTGGTAACTATTCTGTAAGCTCTCCTGATAGGGGGTCGACTGGGAAGGGCTAAAGTCAGCCTGGATAACGCACAGGGACCTCCAATAACATTAGAAGGAATGTAATTGTAAGTGTTGTTACCACAAGACAAAAAACATCCCTTAGGGAGCATTATATTATAGATAAAACTGGGAGTCACAATGGTCTTATTACAACTCATGGAATTATCCAGGGAGCTAGCAAGCCTACTATTCTTTCTACAAGTGTCGTCAATATAATCATATACACTATTCTTAGGTAAATCACTTTTTATGCCTCTATTATCACAAGATAAAGTCATATCCTGGGAAAAGGTAAAACAAGTCTCTGCTGCAGTCACATTAATAGTAGTTATTCTAATATTATCCCTGCTATTTCCTAATTTCTTACACTCCCCACAGAAGTCATACAAGGGAATAAAAGATTTTGTATTGTTAGCCTTTGACCAGACTTCAAGGAGGAATTAATCGGGTGTAGGCACAGCAATAACACATGTTTGTATAAGATCCCGTGGGCTCTGTAAGTCTTTAAGGCACAATGAACTAACATTTAGGGCATTTGCCATCCTGACTATGCTATTATGTTCAGAATAAAAAGGGGACGGGAGCAAAGGGATCTTGCTCCTGAGCTCTTCTATACACTGACTATTTGGTGTATCGCAGAAAAAACTCATCTCCTCTGGGTGATAAATACATGTAGTAATAAGCCAGACTGGCAAGAAAACACAAAGATTAATAATTATCAGCAGACAAACAAATCTCCCAGAATATTGTGGGGTCATCATCTTCAACCTGTGGCAAGGCACTTTTCAGGGAAACTTCTTCTGAGCTCCCCTCTTTGTTCAGGGAATTCACACCTGCTTCACCCTCTTTGTCTTTGTCCGTCACCGGAGAAGAAGCCTCAGGGATCCTTTTAACTCTGCTAGTGTGAATCCAGATTGGAGCCTCTTCTGTGAGAATCGCTGTTCTGGTGACTGCTACCACTCAGGTGGGTGGTCCAAACGGGAACTCAGTCTGTTTTCATCCTTTTGCCACGTCTTTCATCCTTTTACCACGTCTCTTGGTTGAAAGGATGCGTAGGTTCCTGTGGAGAGAAAGGAGAGGCACAAGCAACATCTTGTTCAAATTGATCTAAGACCTGGTATAAAAAAATGAGGTCAGTGGTTGCCTGTGCTCCCCTATGGCCAAGACCATGATATTGTGCAATTAAAATCGGGGCGCTTGCAACTGGGATACATTGTTTCCCCTCTTTGCAGATAAGACCCGTATCAGGGTCTTGTACTGCACCTACCGACTGCCATTCTATTTTGTCACTACTGGTAGCCAAATCCTGGAAGCTGAGCAATAGATTGTCAGTAAGGGTAATGTCTGGAACTAGGGAGGGCATTTGAACTGTTGCTGCCATTCTAATAGCAGCCTCTTTTGCTGCCTGATCAGCTAGGGCATTCCCTTTAGTTATGTGCGTTTGTAGACCAGTATGTGCCTTACAATGGATAATAGCAACTTTGCTTGGTAATTGGATGGCGGCCAGGAGATCATGTCCTAGGGTGGAATGTGAGATTTGCCTCCCATCGGCAGCTATGAAGCCTCTCCTCTGCCAGATTACCCCATGATCATGTAGAACCCCAAAGGCATATTTGGAATCGGTGTATACATTTACATCTCTCCTCTCAAAAAGACAACAAGCTCTAGTGAGGGCAATCAGTTCAGCTGCTTGGGCTGACTGAAAAGGTATAGGATACGATTCCAGTATAACATCAGGGAGTTGAACCACAGCGTATCCTGCATGATAAGTGTTGTCATTAGGGCGGGAACAGGATCCATCCACAAAAATATCAGGTACTCCTTCAATGGGTGTGGACTGTAAGTCAGGCCTAGGTGAGGTATGTTCATGTATAAGTTCAGTACATGCATGGGGAGGAGGCAAATCATCCTGCTCTCCCTTGTAGCCAAGTAGGGCATTCAGTATAGCCATTGGACCGAATGTGGGTGCTGAGTATTTGATATGAAGTTGAAGATTAGATAGCAACAAAACTTCATATCCACTCAGTCTTTGTGCTGACATATGTTGCGTATGTATGTTCCTCGATAGGGCCTGAACATTGTGTGAGGTATGCATAGTGATGGGATGACCTAGGGTGATAGACGTGGCCATCTCAGCGACCATAGCACAGGCTGCCAAACTCCTGAGACACGCAGGCATGCGCTGAACCTGTACGGGAACCACTTTTGAGAAAAAAGCAACAGGGCGGAATTTGCCTCCATGATCTTGCTCCAGGACTCCCGCCATGGTTTTACAATTGTCCCTGGCAAATAAGTAAAACATCACGCCATAGTTGGGTAGGCCCAAACCAGGACTTGAAACCATTGCACATTTCAAATGACTAAAAGCTTGTAACATTTCATCAGACCATTTAATGAAGTCAGGCATCTCAGTATTAGTGGCTTGTCTCAGAATATTATCATAGTAGGAACAATCAGCAATCCATTGGCGGCAGTAACCAATCATGCCAAGAAAGGTCAACATGTCTTTCTTGGTTTGTGGGCGGGGCAGACCCAGTACGGAGGTAATTCTGGCATGGCTGATCCTCCTCTCACCTTTACTGAGAACAAAGCCCAAATACTCAACACTTTCCATACACCATTGTAATTTCTTCCTAGAAACTTTGTGACCACATTCACATAACCAATTCACATAACCACAGTAATAAACTAACACAGTCTGCCTGGCAGGCCTTCCGAGTAGAACTACATATGAGGAGATCGTCCACATATTGTAGAAGGACAGAACCATGAGGGGCAGTCCAAGGGCGCAGTGTAACTTGGAGGACAATGGAGTAGACTACTGGGGAGTCTACATAACCCTGAGGCATTCTACACCAAGTATACTGGCAAAATTTAAATGTGAAGGCAAAGAGTGGCCATGTCTCCATGTCAACTGGGACAGAAAAAAATGCATTCTTTAAATCAATAACAGAGAAAAACTCTGCATGGGCAGGAATAGCTGATAGCAGAGATGGTACGTCTGGAACCACAGGGGCTATAGGTATGATCTGTGCATTTACCGCTCTAAGATCCTGGACAAACCTAAAGGTATTATCTGCCTTTCTCACTAGGTTGATAGGTGTATTATAGGGGGAGATAATTTCCTCAATAACCCCTGCCTCTAGGAATTCCATCAACATAGACTCAATCCCCTTTTCTTTTTCTGGGGAAAGGAGGTATTGTTTAATGTAAACAGGTGCAGTGCCGGGCTTAAGCATTGCCTTATATGGTGTACAAGAGATAAGGCCAACATCTTGGTCAGTATTTGCCCAAACCTCAGGAGGTATCGGATCAAGTAGCGGATCCTGAGGTTGGCATTCCAAATATAAAAAACAATTATCCTTTGGAACATGAATGGGCATAACTGAGGATGTGACATGTAGGTGTCCCGTCTTGCTAATCCACAACTGCATCTTTAACAGAACAAACAAATCTCTCCCTAATTGTCATGGAACCATGAACCAGACGTACAACAAGAGATAAATGAAAATAAGAAGGCTTTATTGAAAATAAAGCTGTAAAGCAAAAGTCCAAACAGATGGTGAAACCGAGCAGAGTCTTTGCGAAGCCAGAGGTCAGGAACCAGAAGGGTAGTCAGACGAAGCCAGGATCAGGAACCAGCAGGGTAGTCAGACGAAGCCAGGATCAGGAACCAGCAGGGTAGTCAGACGAAGCCAGGATCAGGAACCAGCAGGGTAGTCAGACGAAGCCAGGATCAGGAACCAGAAGCAGCAGCAGTCTTAGAAGCATGTGAACACAAGAGGACCAAGCAAGGAACTGAAGCCACAGACCTCCTATATATATGAGCTAGGCATCTAGCTCCTCCCAGGGGAAGGAGGAGCCGCAGGGTGGAAGGCTACAAGAAACCAAGATGGCCGCCAGCACATGTCAAACGAAGGAGAGCAGCAAGCAGGTAAGACCATGACAGTACCTCCCCCTCAAGGGCCCCTCCTCCGCGGAGCACAAAACGGTTTCTGAGGGAAGCGTGCGTGGAAGGCTCGGAGCAAGGCAGGAGCATGGACATCTGCGGAGGGAACCCAGGAACGCTCCTCTGGACCATAACCACGCCAATGGACCAAAAACTGCAACCGACCGCGGACCAGGCGTGAGTCCAGGATATTGCTCACCTCATATTCCTCACGATTACCCACTTGGACCGGACGAGGCCGAGGAACCGAGGAAGTGAAACGATTACACACCAGTGGCTTCAACAGGGAGACATGAAACACGTTGGAGATCCGCATGCCAGGAGGAAGCGCAAGGGCATAGGCTACCGGGTTTACCGTGCGAAGCACTCGGAAGGGACCAACAAAGCGAGGCGCCAGCTTGGGAGTGGGCACTCGAAGGTTGAGGTTGCGGGTGGACAACCATACACGGTCTCCGACCTGGTAGGAAGGAGCAGGCGCTCGTCTGCGATCAGCCTGGAGTCTCTGGCGCTGCGCAGAGACCTCAAGGGACTTCTGGATCTGTACCCAAGAAGCACGTAGGACGGAAAGGTGATCCTCCACAGCCGGAATATCCTGGGGAGAGAATACCTCCGGTAACACGGCAGGTTGGAACCCATAATTGGCCATGAAGGGAGACGTCCCAGAGGAAGAGTTCACCGCCGTGTTCCTGGCAAACTCAGCCCAAGGCAGGAGGTCAACCCAATTGTCTTGGTGATCGGAGACATAGCAACGAAGGAATTGCTCCAAGGCCTGATTAGATCGTTCTGCGGCCCCATTGGACTGAGGGTGGTAGGCCGAGGAGAAGGAGAGATGAATCCCCAACTGGGAGCAAAAGGCGCGCCAGAACCTGGACACAAACTGACTCCCCCGATCCGACACAATCTCCTTAGGCAAACCGTGCAACCGGAAGACCTCCCTGGCAAAAATCGTGGCCAACTATTGTGCAGAGGGTAACTTCTTGAGAGGAACACAGTGGCACATTTTGGAAAACCGATCCACAATCATGAGAATGACCGTATGGCCTCGGGATGCAGGGAGGTCCACAATGAAATCCATCCCCAGGTGTGACCATGGGCGCTCCCCGGTGGCTATGGGTTGCAGAAGGCCCAACGGAAGGTGCCGAGGGGACTTACTCTGAGCACAAACGGAGCATGCCGCTACATATGCGGCGATGTCGGAACGTAGGGAAGGCCACCAGAACAGACGTGAAACAGCCCAGGACAGCTGATTCTTTCCAGGATGCCCCGCGGTCTTGGAGTTATGGTAGGTTCGCAACAACCGAGTGCGCAACTCCTCAGGCACAAAACATCTGCCGTTGGGTCTCCCAGAGGGAGCACCAGATTGAGCCGCCAAAATCTGCTCACCCAGGGGAGAGGTCAGGCTGGTGCGAATGGCGGCCAGGATCTGATTCGGAGGTATGACCGAAGTCGGAATCGACTCCTCCCTGGACAGCTCGGAGTACTGCCGTGATAAGGCATCCGCCCTGATGTTCTTGGAACCGGGTAGGTAGGAGACCACGTAATTAAAACGTGACAAGAACAGAGCCCATCTGGCCTGACGTGGTGTCAATCTCTTGGCCTCAGAAAGGTAGGTCAGATTCTTGTGGTCCGTCAGGATGAGAACCGGAACCACCGAACCCTCGAGCAAGTGCCTCCATTCTTTAAGGGCCTGCACGATGGCCAATAACTCCCTGTCACCAATCTGATAGTTGCACTCCGCGGAAGACAGTTTCCGGGAGTAAAACCCACAAGGAAGCAGAGGACCCTCTGGTGTTCTACGCTGAGACAGAAGGGCGCCTACTCCCATCTCAGACGCGTCCACCTCGAGGACAAAGGGCAACCCAGGGTTGGGATGCGACAGAATCGGAGCCGACACAAAGGCGGACTTTAGGGCCTCAAAAGCTCGGATGGCCTCGAGCGGCCAGACCTGGGAATTACTGCCCTTCCTGGTCAGATCCGTGAGAGGCTTGGTCCTAATGTCACGGAACCATGAACCAGACGTACAACAAGAGATAAATGAAAATAAGAAGGCTTTATTGAAAATAAAGCTGTAAAGCAAAAGTCCAAACAGATGGTGAAACCGAGCAGAGTCTTTGCGAAGCCAGAGGTCAGGAACCAGAAGGGTAGTCAGACGAAGCCAGGATCAGGAACCAGCAGGGTAGTCAGACGAAGCCAGGATCAGGAACCAGCAGGGTAGTCAGACGAAGCCAGGATCAGGAACCAGCAGGGTAGTCAGACGAAGCCAGGATCAGGAACCAGAAGCAGCAGCAGTCTTAGAAGCATGTGAACACAAGAGGACCAAGCAAGGAACTGAAGCCACAGACCTCCTATATATATGAGCTAGGCATCTAGCTCCTCCCAGGGGAAGGAGGAGCCGCAGGGTGGAAGGCTACAAGAAACCAAGATGGCCGCCAGCACATGTCAAACGAAGGAGAGCAGCAAGCAGGTAAGACCATGACACTAATAAATTCACAGGACAATTTGGAATGATCCTAAAACTGTGTGTGAACATTGACTGGTGCTGGTATGGATGTTGGATCGAGGAGGAGTTTTATAAGATCTGGTCAGTATCCCATTAATTCCCACAGAGGGCTCAGCATTCTCTCTTGGACCACTATAATAATCCTCACATATAGTACTACTAGTAGCAGCACCAGAATCCACAAGAAAAGGGAGAAGACGTCCCTCTATGGTTAACACAATCAGTGGTGATTCCTTATAGTGGTTTGTGATGAGAGTGAATGCTAGGATACTGTCCCCCGGGCATCCTCATTGCGATGTCTGCTGCCCCCAGGCTACAGGAAAACGAGGGGTATTATTCTGGGGCTGGGGCAGTGGTGGGGGAAGATCTCAGATCTGAGCTTGTGGGTAAGGTTGGGTGCCTTGAGCTTGGGTATAATTTGAGGCATGTTGCCTGAGTGGGTAAGGGCATCGACTGATCCAGTGGTCAGTTTTACCACAATTAAAGCAACCTGCAGGACGATTTCTATTATTCCCTCCTCTCCCAGAGCATGGCCCTCTACCCCTTCTTCTGCCACTTCCCCTATTGAGCTGATTTGAGGGACAATTTCTATCCTGAGTTTGGTAATGGGCCTCTTTAGGTCTTACTATTTCAAAACAACCCGCCGTATCTTACTCCAGTAACTTATTTTGGAATTGATCTTTATTAAGACTAGGCCATTCGTAGATCATTTGTTTAACAGTAAGCTGGAGATGTGGCTGTAGATTGGTAAGGAAAGTCTGAATGAGCATAGAATGTATATTATCCTGAATACTCATTCCTGCCACTAGAGTCCAAACTTCATTGAACCTCTTCCAAAAGTCTATAACAGACTCTCCTGATTTTTGTTTACAAGCTACAGCAGTTGGCAATGAGGACCTAGTCTGAAAACACCTCTCCATTTCACACTTAATTTCTTCACACATAGTGTCTATGCCTGCCTCAGTATTTAATTTATAATTTCCAGCCGGCATATTCAGAGGCTCTATAGTGCTTATAGAGGGGATCTTACTCCAATCCCAGGGGAAATTGTGTCCAACTATCCCATCTATTATAAGGCGCATATCCTCCTGATATTCAAATAATGAAATGTCCCAGATGAAGATGAAGAGGGTTTAGGGCAGTGTTTAACAATCTTATTAATATCATCTACTTCAATAGGTTTCTTTAACAAGGTGTCCCCTACAGTCATAAAAAGGAACTGTTCCTCAAGGTCACTGTCCTCATCATGATGAGGTATATGTTCAGGTTTGGGAAAAGACTTTTGTGATCTAAGGCACATGGGAGCTATGACATCCCCAGCACCAACAGCACCAGCCGCTGGATCCTGACCACTCTGATCAGGCATAGGTTGGGGCAACTGCAGAGGTGGCTGCGGGAGCTGGGGTGCTGTAGGTGGTTGGATGTTGGTAGCAGTATATGCAGCCAGTAAATCTAAGTCATCTTTTGAAAGGGATGGATATATCTGTGGGATATTTCCTAAATAGGGAGGATGGGGCTTCTGGAGTGAACCCCTTGTCAATTATTCTTCTAACTCATGTTTCTTTTTATATCCCTCCTGGTTCTCTGCCTTCTGTTTGTTAACCTTTATATTTGGTCTATCATACCAATATGGTGCATAAGTAAGCCAATTTTCCCCTCCCGACTTCATATACTGCATGTCCCACTTGAGGTCTGGACCATAATATGGGTAAGCTTCAGTGTCACCCAAACATAACCCTTTTACCATATCCATATGGAAGGTGTCATTAGCCCCTTCCTGAGGGAAAACAATTATACTCTTCATCCCCTCTGTCCATCCTGCCATATTATCCACCCAGGGAGTAACTAAATAATAATCAGTCCCACAGACCCAAGCTACATAATCCTTACATGTTTCTTCTACATTCGGAGGGGGTGGAGAGACCTTTCCTTGCTTTGCACCCATGTCTTATAACTTAATTGAGACGGAGGCAGAGAAAAACTCTCCCCAGGACTGGCTGTACTGAACCGTGAAGGCTCCGACAATTCCGGTCATCTGGGTCAGAGGACTTATGTCTATGCTCAACTTCCTTCTCAACGGACTGTTAGTATTATCCCTTCAAACCGTCACTTGCTTTCACTAATTTCTGGGTTAGCGGGTTTAACCTCGCCAGAAAAGTGGGGCGTCTTACGGTTATCCAGGACACACACAATAAAGTTAGTACAGTTTTCACAGTATCATTACTTAATGCTTCATAACATAACAAAAAGCAGAAGAAAGCGACAGAAAAGAAGCGATAGAAATTGGGTGACAAGAGAAATCAAGGTGCAGAGACTATTTGAATTCTTCCCAAAAGAATTCCTCTTTTAAATCCTTCCCTAAATAATTTATCTGTTAGACTTGGCCAGTAGTCTATTTATAGTCTATCTTGCCTAAAGATAGATACTATTCCTTTCAGTGTGTCAGTGGTGGATTCAAAATAGAAGCAACACAAAAAATTTCGGAAAGCATCGAAATGTCCCCAGTCTTACTTACCGAATTCCTGTATTTTCTAACCCGGACAGAGCCCCCACCTTGATTCCTTTCTTTGTCCCCGAAGACAGGCCTGGAGAACTATCAATGACACATACAGTATGATGTCAGAAACAGCTCTGAGTTTATTCTTGACCATACAGGCCTTTTATACATCCATACATACAGTCAGGTCCATAAATATTGGGACATCAACACAATTCTAAAATTTTTGGCTCTATACACCACCACAATGGATTTGAAATGAAATGAACAAGATGTGCTTTAACTGCAGACTGTCAGCTTTAATTTGAGGAAATTTACATCCAAATCAGGTGAACAGTGTAGGAATTACAACAGTTTGCATATGTGCCTCCCAATTGTTAAGGAACCAAAGGTAATGGGACAATTGGCTTCTCAGCTGTTCCATGGCCAGGTGTGTGTTATTCCCTCATTATCCCAATTACAATGAGCAGATAAAAGGTCCAGAGTTCATTTCAAGTGTGCTATTTGCATTTGGAATCTGTTGCTGTCAACTCTCAAGATGAGATCCAAAGAGCTGTCACTTCCAGTGAAGCAAGCCATCATTAGGCTGAAAAAATAAAACATACCCATCAGAGAGATAGCAAAAGCATTTGGCGTGGCCAAAACAACTGTTTGGAACATTCTTAAAAAGAAGGAACGCACAGGTGAGCTCAGCAACACCAAAAGACCCGGAAGACCACAGAAAACAACTGTGGTGGATGACCAAATAATTCTTTCCCTGGTGAAGAAAACACCCTTCACAACAGTTGGCCAGATCAAGAGCACTCTTCAGGAGGTAGGTGTATGTGTGTCAAAGTCAACAATCAAGAGAAGACTTCACCAGAGTGAATACAGAGGGTTCACCACAAGATGTAAACCATTGGTGAGCCTCAAAAACAGGAAGTCCAGATTAGAGTTTGCCAAACGACATCTAAAAAAGCCTTCACAGTTCTGGAACAACATCCAATGGACAGATGAGACCAAGATCAACTTGTACCAGAGTGATGGGAAGAGAAGAGTATGGAAAAGGAAAGGAACTGCTCATGATCCTAAGCATACCACCTCATCGTTGAAGCATGGTGGTGGTAGTGTCATGGCATGGGCAAGTATGGCTGCCAATAGAACTGGTTCTCTTGTATTTATTGATGATGTGATTGCTGACAAAAGCAGCAGGATGAACTCTGAAGTGTTTCTGTCAGTGGCGTACCGCCAATATAGGCAGACCACGCCGTTGCTATGGGGCCCGCGGCACAAGGGGGCCCGGAGCGCATGGAAGGCTCCGCCCCCTTTGTCTACTCTGCACAGTTTATTCACAAAGTTGTTTTCCCTCGGGTCCGGACGTCCTGCTCCCCCGACCGCTCCATGATCCGGGCTGCGGGCTCGCTCGTTCCCTGCATTTTACACTGGCCGTTTAGCACAGCAAAGATCCTGCTGCTGATTGGCCAGGCAGCAGGAGCAGGCGCCGCTGAAGCACAGACAGAGGCGTGCAGCCAGAGTAGTATCCTTCTGCTGCGCTCATGTCTGCCTCAATTCATCACAGTAAGTTCAACTGCAGTCCCGACCCCCCCCCCCCCCCCCCCCCTCCTGCTGCTAGACTGAAGGATCGCTCCGTCCGGACAGTGAACAGTGCACATAAACACACTGTTGTCTAGTGTGCCTGTGCCACAGTAAGAGGGGGAGGGGGGCCCTGTAGGCTCGTAGAGATGACTTAGTCAGGAGGACAATGTGCTTGCATCATAAGGGTATTCTTGATGGGGGAGGGCAGCAACAGCAAGCAGTGGTTTTTTGTGTGTGTTTTTTTAAGGGGGGGGGGTCTGTAGGCTAATAGAGGATTCAGGAGGACAATGTGCTCCAGTGTGCCTTCCTCCTACTCCTCACCCCCCCCCCCCCCCCCCCGGGCATTTCGGGGGGCATTATAGGGGTTTTAACTCCTTGACGCTGATGGGGGATATGATTGGTGGCTTTGGGCACACTTAGCATCAGCAGCAAAGAGTTGAAGGGGTTATCCAACCTCTAATGCCCCCCAAAATGCCCGGAGGAGGGTTATGACACAGACAGGAGGAGCGATATGTATGCGTGCTCCTGCCCTGCACTCGCTCAGCTGTGCTCACATACATATCGTGCCCTGTATCCACTGTCCTGTGCCCACTCTGCTAAATCCTAACATAGCCCATCTATGCCCGGCTTTACCAAAGCAGACAGGCAGGAGCAGCGATGTGTGATGTGATCATATTTATTTTATGTATGTGTGTGTGTGTGTGTCTGTCCCTGTGTGTGTGTGTGTGTGTGTGTGTGTCTGTCCCTGTATGTGTGTGTGTGTGTGTGTGTCTGTCCCTGTGTGTGTGTGTGTGTGTCTGTCCCTGTATGTGTGTTTCTGTCCCTGTGTGTCACCATCCATCACTATGCCCATAGTGTTCCTATGTCTTGACACAGGTGCATCAGGACGTTCTGTGCGGGGCAAGAAGAAGAAGAAGATGGAAGAGGAGGCAGCGCCGCCAACATAGAGTCCCGTGGGAGAGACACAGGGAGGCACACTAAGGGCGTAAGTAACACTACCACATTATCTACACTAGTGTTATCTGTGGTTTTACATAGGACTGCAGGTAACACTACCACATTATCTACACTAGTATTATCTGTGGTGTTACATAGGACTGCAGGTAATACTACTACATTTTAGGTAATCAGAGAGCCATCACTGTGTTATCTGTATTCAGAGAGCCATCACTGTGTTATTTGTGCTGTTACATAGGACTACAGGTGACATCTACTACATTATCAGTACTTAGATAGTTATCACTGTGTTATTTGTAGTTTTACATAGGACTGCAGATAAAACTTTTATGGAATATCCACAGAAGTCCCATAGATTCAGATACCACAGGGTTTTGTTCCTACGGCATTCCCTTTACCGCAAAACTGACCTGTGCCCTTCATTCTCTGGGTCAGTACGAATACGTACGAACGTATGTATACATTTCTTTATTGGTAAATGGGGGTGTGGCGGGGGAGGAGCCAGGACAGGAGGTGGGATGGGCCAGGCATGGGTAGTGGGTGGGGTTAGGGGGCCCAATTCATATTCTTGCTATGGGGCCCAGTGATTTCTATGTACGCCCCTGGTTTCTGTCAATATTATCTGCTCATATTCAGCCAAATGCTTCAGAACTCATTGGATGGCGCTTCACAGTGCAGATGGACAATGACCCAAAGCATACTGCAAAAGCAACCAAAGATTTTTTTATGGGAAAGAAGTGGAATGTTATGCAATGGCCAAGTCAATCACCTGACCTGAATCCGATTGAGCATGCATTTCACTTGCTGAAGACAAAACTGAAGGGAAAATGCCCCAAAAACAAGCAGGAACTGAGGACAGTTGCAGTAGAGGCCTGGCAGAACATCACCAGGGATGAAACCCAGCGTCTGGTGATGTCTATGGATTCCAGACTTCAGGCTGTAATTGACTGCAAAGGATTTGCAACCAAGTATTAAAAAGTAAAAGTTTGATTTATGATTATTATTCTGTCCCATTACTTTTGGTTCCTTAACAAGTGGGAGGCACATATGCAAACTGTTGTAATTATTACACCGTTCAGATGATTTGGATGCAAATACTCTCAAATTAATGCTGACAGTCTGCAGTTAAAGCACATCTTGTTTGATTCATTTCAAATCCATTGTAGTGGTGCATAGAGCCAAAAATGTTAAAATTGTGTTGATGTCCCAATATTTATGGCCTTGACTGTACATACAAGAACAGCTGCGGCTCTCATTACAATAGTGCTGACTAGGAACAGTTCCTTATACATACAGAAGGTTAATGCAAATATATATTCACCCTCTAGTATGATGTCACCCAACCTCCTGTCCTTCATTAGAGATGTCGCGTACGTGAATTTACGCAAATGTTCGCGAACGGGCGAACCGCCATAGACTTCAATAAGCAGGCAAATTTTAAAACCCACAGGGACTCTTTCTGGCCACAATAGTGATGGAAAAGTTGTTACAAGAGGACTAACACCTGGACTGTGGCATGCCGGAGGGGGATCCATGGCAAAACTCCCATGGAAAATTACGTAGTTGACGCAGAGTCAGATTGTAATCCATAAAGGGCATAAATCACCTAACATTCCTAAATTTTTTGGAATAACGTGCTTTATAACATCCAGTGTGTGTATACCTGATCGATACAACATCATACCTGATCGTAGTGTAAGGGTTACGCCCGCTTCACAGTGACAGACCAAACTCCCCGTTTAACGCAGCGCAAACAACCGCAAAGAGTTGTTAATAGTTGACACACTCATGACATAAATTTTATTCCTCTATGCGTCAATCTTGGTGTAGGGATGACTGTGCTCGTGCGCACGTTTGGGAGATTGCAGGCGATGGTGGTTTTTCAAAGCCTATGGTCATGCTGAGATAGTTCAGTGACAATTAAGTGACCCAGAAAACAATGATTCTGCAGTGTGGGCCCATTGTTGGCCTAGTAGGCTTTAATGATCACCTTAGATAATCACAAAGAAAATTAATGTTTTTTCTATGAAAAATTATCCAGCCGATCGCTTTTGGTCTTTTCACAATGAAGCAACGACCTTATCATCTGGGGTGTGCCAACATTGCCAACACACTCATAGAGGTGATCGCTTCATTGTGATACGCAAGCCCCTTCACCACAACAAGGTAATGATCACGAAGGGGAATTGACACATGTATGTGCCTATTTTTTTGTTTTGTTTTTGCAGCCACAGTGCCGCACCGGAGGCCAGAAAAATTAGGCATGTACACATGCCTGAAAAATTCGGTACTGTTGCAGCCGCAGCCGCTGATGTTTTCCAGGCAGAAAGTGTACTAAAACATTGCGGCTTGAACCCTAGTTGGTGGCGGAGAAGTCACGCAAGTCATCCGGCATGCAGAGATTAAATACAGCAGCGTGGGGACCATTTTTAGCCCAAGGCATCTCATCAGGCCTTTTTTAGTCAAATGCATCCCCACTGTCAGTCCCTTCGGGATCCATGCCTCATTCATCTTAATAAAGGTGAGGTAATCTAGACTTTTTTGACCTAGGCGACTTCTCTTCTCAGTGACAATACCTCCTGCTGCGCTGAAGGTCCTTTCTGACAGGACACTTGAAGCGGGGCAGGCCAGAAGTTCTATCGCAAATTGGGATAGCTCAGGCCAAAGGTCAAGCCTGCACACCCAGTAGTCAAGGGGTTCATCGCTCCTCAGAGTGTCGATATCTGCAGTTAAGGTGAGGTAGTCTGCTACCTGTCGGTCGAGTCGTTCTTTGAGGGTGGACCCCGAAGGGCTGTGGCGATGCGTAGGACTTAAAAAGCTCTGCATGTCCTCCATCAACAACACATCTGTAAAGCGTCCTGTCCTTGCCGGCATGGTCGTGGTAGGAGGAGGATTACTTTCACCTTTTCCCCTATTAGATTCCCGTTGTGCTGTGTAAACCTTTTCCCCTATTAGATTCCCTTATTCGCTGTGTAAAGCATACTTTTTAACTTGTTTTGGAACTGCTGCATCCTTTCCGATTTGCGGTAATTCGGTAACATTTCAGGCACTTTCTGCTTATACCGGGAGTCTAGTAGCGTGGCCACCCAGTACAGGTCGTTCTCCTACAGCCTTTTTATACGAGGGTCCCTCAACAGGCATGACAGCATGAAAGACCCCATTTGCACAAGGTTGGATGCCGAGCTACTCATGTCCCGTTCCTCGTCCTCACTGATCTCATTGAAGGTCTGTTCTTCCCCCCAGCCACGTACAACACCCCGTGTCCCAGATAGGTGACAACAAGCACCCTGGGAGGCCTGCTGTGGTTGGTCTTACTCCTCCTCAAAGCCACATTCCTCCTCTGATTCCTCTTCCTCAGACTCCTCTTCCAGCGTTGCCGCAGGTCCAGCAAGCGATGATGATAAGACTGTTTCTGGTGGTGATGGTGACCACAACTCTTCCTCTTCACGCTCATCTACGGCCTGAGCCAGCACTCTTCGCAGGGCACGCTCCAGGTAGAAAACAAATGGGATGAGGTTGCTGATGGTGCCTTCGGTGTGACTGACTAGGTTTGTCACCTCCTCAAAAGGACGCATGAGCCTACAGGCATTGCACATGAGCGTCCAGTAACGTGGCAAAAAAATACCCAGCACCGCAGAGGCAGTCCTAGAACCCCGGTCATACAAATATTCGTTGATGGCTTTTTCTTGTTGGAGCAGGCGGTCGAACATTAGGAGTGTTGAATTCCAATGTGTCGAACTGTCGCAAAACAAGCGCCTCACTGGCATGTTGTTTCGCCGCTGAAAAGTGTGCCATGGCAGTGTAGGAATGCCTGAAATGGCCACACACCTTCCTGGCCTGCTTGAGGACGTCCTGTAAGCCTGGGTACTTATACACAAAGCGTTGTACGATCAGATTCAACACGTGCCATGCATCGCACATGTGTCAACTTGCCCAAATTCAATGCCGCCAACAGATTGCTTCCGTTGTTACACACAACTTTGCCGATCTCCAGCAAGACGCAGCAGCAGAAGAGGACTCAGCCGAGGAGGTTAGCGAAGAGGATGGAGTTGGAGCAGTAGAGGAGGTGGCAGCAGGCCTGCCTGCAAGTCGTGGCTGTGTCACCAACTCCGCTGCAGAGCCACGCATTCTATGATTGGCAGCCGTCAGCAGGTTTACCCAATGCGTAGTGTACATGATATACCTGCCCTGACCGTGCTTTGCAGACCAGTTATCAGTGGTCAGATGGACCCTTGCCCCAACACTGTGTGCCAGACATGCCATGGCTTCCTTTTCCACAATAGAGTACAGGTTGGGGATTGCCTTTTGTGAAAAAAAAATTCGTCCAAGTACCTTCCACTACGGTGTCCCAATATCAACAAATTTTTTGAAGGCCTCAGACTCCACCAGCTTGTATGGTAAAAGCTGGCGGGCTAAGAGTTCCGACAAGCCAGCTGTAAGACGCTGGGCAAGGGAGTGACTCTGTGACATTAGCTTCTTATGCTCAAACATTTCCTTAACAGACACCTGACTGTGGGCAGATGAGCAGGAACTGCTGAAGGTGAGAGGCGGAGTGGCGGGTGGTTGAGAGGGGGCAAGGAGGACAGCAGTGGTTGACGTGGCTGAAGATCCTGGACCAGGAGGAGGGTGGTGGCTTTGAGTTTGTATGCTGCTTGTACTCATGTGTTGATCCCATAGGTGTTTGTGATGTGAGATCATGTGCCTTCGCAAAGCAGTTGTACCTAGGTGGGTGGGCACTGGCAGTGGGCACAGTACAGTCAGTGGGCCTGACACTCACTGGCAGGCAACTGCAATTATATTACAGAGGAAAAATGTTATGACTTTTTTTATCTGCAAGGTACTGTGCCACCCTATATGAGCGGTGTGCACACAGTACAGTCTGTGGGCCTGTGGCCTCTCACACACGGGCAGGCAACTGCAATTCATATATAGAAAAAATAAATCAAAGCATACTGATGTACCAGCCCTAAAAAGGGCTTTTTGGGGTGCTGTCAGGACGCTGTCCTTACAGCAGATGAGTCTTTGAGGACTAGAGAGGACACAGAACACTGGCCTAGCTAACGCTTTCCCTATTAATTCAGCAGCAGCACTCTCCTTGCTCTAACTAACACTGCAGCTTCAGAATGAATCTAAGAGGGCTGCCGTCCTTGCTTTTTTATAGGAGGTGGGAGGGTCTGGGAGGGAGGGTATGCTGATTGGCTGGAATGTGTCTGCTGACTGTGAGGTACAGGGTCAAAGTTTGCTCAATGATGACGTATAGGGGGCGGACCAAACATCGGATATGTTCGCCCGCCATGGCGAACAAGCGATGTTCGCCGGCGAATAGTTCGGGACATCTCTATCCTTCATACAGATCATATAGCTTATTCTATTTAACCCTTCAGGAGGGATGGTGAATTTCTCCCTGCAGCTCACGGTCAGACAGCACAGTGCTGCTGTCTGAGAGTGAGCTGTGCCCTTAGTCTCCACACAGTTTTACATCAGGTTTCCATAACAACCCAGACATTTTTGTTCATTGCTGTAGGTCAGCTTTAAAGGGGCAGGGCGCTGTGGATGACACCGTTAAGGGATTAAAGTGCTGTGAAGGTCACAGTTCAGGGGCAGGTAGGGTGGCCATTCAGGCCATCCTCAAAAGACGGACTAAAAAAAAAAACAGGTCCCACTAAGCCACGCCCCCCAATCCGCTGCCGACAAGGATTGAAAAAAATGAAGGTAAAAATCAACTTCTGTCAGCTGCAGGGGATCGAGGGAGGGTGACTTTCTCCCTGCAGCTCATGAACAGGGAGTCTGAAAGCCGGACTGTCTGGCCTAAAACAGGACCTCTGGCCACCCTAGGGGCAGGCTGCTGTGGAGGTCACAGTAAAGGGAACGGTCCGCTATGAAGGTAAGTGTTAAGGGGCAGATTGCTGTAGAGTCCACTGCTAAGGGGACGGGGTGTTGTGGAAATCACTGTTAAGGAGATGGGGTACTATGAAGGGGCGGCCACTGTGGAGGTCACTGTTAAAGGGGTAGGCTGCTGTGAAGGTCACTGTCAAGGGGGCGGGCTGCTGTGGAGGTCACTGATAAGGGGTTGGGCACTGTGGAGGTCTCTGTTAAGGGAACAGGGAACTGTGGAGGTCACAGTTAAGGGGACGGTCTGCTATGGAGGTCAGTGTTAAGGGGTGGGTTGCTGTAAAGGTCAGTGTTAAGGGGGATACTGTCGATATCTTTTATAGACATACACAAACCATAAATGAAATAGATTAAATATACCCGTGCAAAGCCAGGTCCTTCTCCTAGTAAAGATAATTAGCCACTTCCAGAATCGGCCATTTACCCCCTTCCTGACCAGGCCTAATTTTGCAAATCTGACATGTGTCACTTTATGTGGTAATAACATTGGAACTCTTTTACTTATCCAAACCATTCAGAGAATGTTTTCTCGTGACACATGGTGCTTTATGTTAATGGTAAATTTGAGTCATTATGTTTTAACTTTATTTATAAAAAAAATTCACAGTTTTCTTGTAAGATCCTCACCTGTCTCGCACTCCTGTGTGACCAAAAAGGGTCCTCGTGGAGCTGCGGGACAGGTTACACGTGTCTCCATTGATACACCAGCTCAGACACCATTGCGAACCGACGCGGAGAAGTGTTTGCATGTGCGCCGGAGGGGAAGACCGCATGGCTATCGGGGACAGCTTGGCCGAGCTAGTGGCAGTACGCTGCGGCCGAACTGGTCTCCGGTGCCTATTCCATTCCGGTGTCCATGTCTCGCAGAGCCTGTCGTGCATCCGCATTTACATTTGAAAACGGGTTCGCAAGGGGATAAGCGTACGTGCTTCTTATGCGCTTCGCCGACCAGCAAAGGCAATAGCACCTGGCCGCAAGTTCAAAACAGATTAGGGGGCCGGCATTGGTCTAATTGAGTAATGACTGACCAATGCCTTGTACACAAGTGTAGGGCAGGATGACCTATGGGGAGTGGACACTTGGCTCCCTGGGATTTGTTAGAAGGCACATAAAAGGTGGCCTGCCCACTGTTATCCTTCCTTATCTAGGTGCAGGTCAGGTCAGTACTGCTATCTACTGACTGAAGTTTGCTGGGACTCCGTCAGTTCCAGTGGGACCCAGGACACAAGACTTTCCGTGACGCAATCCGTTTACCTGGCAAGTTGCACAGAGACTTATGCACGGATCAGGACTACTCCAGGCTTTCCTTTGTTTTTTGTTTGCCTGATGTTTGCCCAGTGAAGTTTACCTGGACTTTGTTTATTTTGTTAATAAACCCCTTTTACTTCACCCTCACTGGTCTGTTTCGTTGGTGCCTAGCATTACATTTCTAAATTTGAATCTCTCTGCTTTTAAGACGGATAGTGATGCCTCAGAAAATATTCATTAATTAGCATTCCCCTTATGTCTATTTTATGTTGGCATCATTTTGGTAATGTAATTTTATTTTCTTAGGACGCTAGAAGGTTTATAATATTAGAAGCAATTTTAGAAATTTTTAAGAAAATTTCCAAAGTCAACTTTTTTAAGGACCAGTTAAGTTCTGAAGTCACTTTGTGGGGCTTACATAGTGTAAACCCTCCATAAATGACCACATTGTAGAAACTACAGCCCTCAAGTTACTCAAAACTGATTTTACTAAATTTGTTAACCCTTTAGGTGTTCCACAATAACTAAAAGGAAAATGGAGTTGAAATTTCTAAATTTCACTTTTTTGGCAGATTTTCGATTTTAATCCTTTTTTTTTTTTTAACACATCGAGGGTTAACAGCCAAACAAAACGTATTTATTACCCCGATTCTGCGGTTTAGAGAAACACCACACATGTGTTTGTTTATTAACATTTATTACCCTGATGTAAGGGCACACGTCAGGGCGCAGAAGAAAAGGAGTGCCATATGTTTTTTGGAAGGCAGATTTTGCTGAACTGGTTTTTAGATGCCATGTCCCATTTGAAGCCCCCCTGAGGCACCCCTACAGTAGAAACTCCCAAAAAGTGACCTCATTTTGGAAACTAGGGGATAAGGTGCCAGTTTTATTGGTACTATTTTGGGGTACATATGATTTTTAATTGCTCTATATAAAAAAGAATTGAGGTAAGGTAACAAAAAAAAGGCTGTTTTTTTAAATTTTTTACAATATTCATCTGACAGGGTAGATCATGGCTATTTTTATATAGCACCGAATAGAAAGAAGAAACTCCCACGGCGCAAATATCAATCTTTGATGATGACACAAACTTGATTTAATGACTAAGGGTACTTTCACACTTGTGGCAGGACGGATCCGACAGGCTGTTCATCCTGTCAGATCCGTCCTTCCGCTATTTTGCCGTGCCGCCGCTCCGTTCCCATTCACTATAATGGGGACGGGGGCGGAGCTCCAGCGCAGCACAGCAGTGCAGAGCGAAAGGCCGCCGGACTAAAAGTCCTGCATGTCCGACTTTTTAGTCCGATGGCCTCTCACCGCGAACTGCCGTACTGCGCCGGAGCTCCGGCTCGTCTCCATTATAGTCAATGGGGACGGAGCTGCGGTCCGGCAGCACGGCGAAATAGCGGAAGGACCAGGGGCGTACATAGAAATCCTTGGGCCCCATAGCAAGAATCTTAATGGGGCCCCACTAACTCCGTCCACTGGCCCATCCCACCACCTGCCCTGGCTTCTCCCCTGCCATACCCCCAGCAGTTGCAGCCGTGTAGACATTAGGAGCTACTTTCACACTTGCGTTTCTATTTTCCGGTATTGAGATCCGTCATAGGGTCTCAATACCGGGAAAAAACCCGCTTTTGATTGTCCCCATTCATTGTCTGAGGGCACTGTCCACTATAAGCAGCACACAGGGGGTGCTATGGTGGTGCTGGCATAATAGTATACCAGTGCCAACATAGCCCCCCTTGCCTTATGAACTGTCAGAACCTCCTAATGCATACCTCAGCTGCTGCAGAACATATAAAGCTTCGTTCACATCTGTGTTGGGGCCTCATTCGTGGATCAGGTCATAAATGCTGGACACAATTTTATAGCCTGGAAGATGGAAACCTGACAGATCTCATCATAGTCAGCGAGATCCGTCAGGTGTTGTCGTCCATGAAGTGCCAGATCCGGAAATGCAGTGATTTTCGTTGTTGTGCTCCTATGACGGCAGAACAGCGACCGTCACCAGCATAGAAGTGAACAAGTAATACACACCTCAGCTGCTGCAGAACATTATAATAGTGACAAGGGAACTACAAGTCTCATCATCACCAGATTATTATTGGAAATTAGGGAGCAACACAGGGAGAGGTGAAAGTGGAGAGAACTACAACTCCCAGCATGTCCAGGCTGTTATGATCAGATACAAGTAGATATTACACAGAGTATAAGGCCGGGTTCATATCACCGTTTAGTTTTCAAATCTTCTGATCCGTCAGATAAACAGAAAAATAAAGGAAAAAAAATGATCCTGTATTTCAAGCATCAGTTCTGCACATTTGGCATCCGTTTATGCCATTTCTGTCGGAGATCCGTTATTTTAGACAGAAAAAAGTCCTGCATGCAAAACGGAAAACTAAACTGTGATGAGAATCCAGCCTAAGAAAAGAGAACTACAACTCTCAGCATGTCCAGATTATAGGACATCATCTAGTTGTACCAGGTAAGAGCTTTAAAAAGAAATAACTATAACCCCCAGTATGGCCAGACTTATTATGGGTCATCAGTATACATTCCAAAGAGAGGGTATAAGAGGAGAGAACTACAACTCCCAGCATTACCAGCCTGTACTAGGGCAAACGTTTAAATTACATTGAGAAACATATAATACGACAAAACTACAACTCCCAGCTTTTCTAGGATGTTATGTTATCCCAGAACACCACTAACCTCTCCTTCAGGCACCACACAGAAGCTCCGCCCCCTCACAGTGATATGCCACAGGTCTTTCACCAGTCCTCTGCACTGGTCACATGATGATGACATCACCAAAGGTCCTTTAGACTTCTGCTGCTCTGCTATTCATTGGCTTCCTGCACTGGTCACATGGTTGATGACATCACCAAAGGTCCTTCGCCACCTCTTACTTTCTCAGGTAGCCATACAAGTGTAATTAGTGGGCGGGGCCTATCCTCCACTGCGGGCCCCCTTCCCCCAGGGGCCCCATAGCAGCTGCGTGGTCTGCCTCTATTGGAGGTACGCCACTGGGAAGGACGGATCCGACAGGGTGAAAAGCCTGTCGGATCAGTCCTGCCGCAAGTGTGAAAGTACTCTTAGCATGTGGTACAGCTCGTTTCGTGGCAGAAAACACCCCTTCATCAGGTAGAAACTGCTCATACCAGTTGGGTATGAGCAGTTTGTACCTGATGAAGGGGTGTTTTCTGACCCGAAACACGTTGTACCACCTGCTAAGTCATTAAATCAAGTTTGTGTCATCATCAAAGATTGATATTTGCGCCGTGGGAGTTTCTTCTTTCTATTTGGTTCTATCCGCCTTCTTAGGGATTCCAGGCATCCCTACATGGAAGTGCGTACATCCCTGGCTGCATGACCATCTGCCTTGAGGGCCTATTACACCCCTTTCAAGTCTTCAGTAGTGTTGTGCCTATTGATCGCACAACCCACTAAGGTGAGCCTCCAATCTGGAGTACTTTATGTTTGTTTATTTAATTGGACTGTACTACCCTATGGTGCGCCTTTTGTGTTTTTCATAGAGAAACACCGCCTGTTAAGTTGAATTTTTATATAGCAGGTTGTTATGGACGCAATGATATCAAATATGTCTACTTTGTTTGTTTCAGTTTTACATAATAAAGCATTTTTTTTATTTTTTATTATGTTTTTGTGTCTCCATTTTCTGAATGCCATATTTATTCTTATTATTTTTTCTGCCAATTGTCTTGTGCAGGGGCTTGTTTTTTGCAGGAAGAAGTAATGGATGTGGCGCACAGTACTCACTAAGACCAAATTGAGGTGCACTCAGAAAAGAGGACTCACCCTATCCTCTTGAATTCATATACGTTAAACAAAAAAGAACCTGGGCACTCTCTAGATAATCGGACCACAAAGAATTTATTACTACACAAATAAATTAAAACACAAGTTAATTAAAATGTCCGCTTCCCATACTGTAATATAAACGTCCTATAGATACTCCTAAGGCCTCATGCACACGAACGTTTTTTTTCACGGTCCGCAAAAACAGGGTCCGTAGGTCCGTGATCCGTGACCGTTTTTTCGTCCGTGGGTCTTCCTTGATTTTTGGCGGATCCACGGACATGAAAAAAAAAGTCATTTTGGTGTCCGCCTGGCCGTGCGGAGCCAAACGGATCCGTCCTGAATTACAATGCAAGTCAATGGGGACGGATCCGTTTGAAGTTGACACAATATGGTGCCATTTCAAACGGATCCGTCCCCATTGACTTTCAATGTAAAGTCCGGAGTCCCTTTTATACCATCAGATCGGAGTTTTCTCCAATCCGATGGTATATTTTAACTTGAAGCGTCCCCATCACCATGGGAACGCCTCTATGTTAGAATATACTGTCGGATATGAGTTAGATCGTGAAACCTCATTTCCGACAGTATATTCTAACACAGAGGCGTTCCCATGGTGATGGGGACGCTTCTAGTTAGAATATACTACAAACTGTGTACATGACTGCCCCCTGCTGCCTAGCAGCATCCGATCTCTTACAGGGGGCCGTGATCAGCACAATTAACCCCTCAGGTGCCGCACCTGAAGGGGTTAATTGTACTATCATATCCCCCTGTAAGAGATCAGGGCTGCCAGGCAGCAGGGGGCAGACCCCCCCCCCTCCCCAGTTTGAATATCATTGGTGGCCAGTGCGCCCCCCCCCCCTTCCTCCCTCCATTGTAATAAATCGTTGGTGGCACAGTGTGCGCCCCCCCCCCTTCCTCCCTCTATTGTAATAATTCGTTGGTGGCACAGTGTGCCCCCCCCCCGCCTCCCCCCCCCTTCCTCCCTCTATTGTAATAATTCGTTGGTGGCACAGTGTGCGCCCCCCCCCCCCCCCCTTCCTCCCTCTATTGTAATAAATCGTTGGTGGCAATCATTGGCCCCCCTCCCTCTATAGCATTAACAACATTGGTGGCCAGTGTGCGGCCTCCCATCTTGCGCCCCCCCCCCCCGATCATTGGTGGCAGCGGGTTACTAGCAATAGTACAAGATTCATACTTACCTGGGAGCTGTGATGTTCGTGTCCGGCCGGGAGCCCCTCCTACTGGTAAGTGACGGTTCATTTAGCAATGCGCCGCACAGACCTGTCACTGTCACTTACCAGTAGGTGGAGCTCCCGGCCGGACACGAACATCGCAGCAGCAGGTAAGTATTAATCTTCTACTATTGTACTATTGCTAAGTAACCATGGCAACGAGGACTGTAGTAGCGTCCTGGTTGCCATGGTTACCGATCGGAGCCCCAGCGATTAAACTGGGACTCCGATCGGAACTCCGCTGCCACCAATGATGATGGGGGGGAGGGGGGGGGGAGATGGGAGGCTGCACACTGGCCACCAACGTTGTTAATGCTATAGGGGGGGGGGGGGCAATGGGGGGCGCACACGGTGCCACCAACGATTTATTACAATAGAGGGAGGAAGGGGGGGGGGGCGCACACTGTGCCACCAACGAATTATTACAATAGAGGGAGGGAGGGGGCGCACACTGTGCCACCAACGAATTATTACAATAGAGGGAGGGGGGGGGGGGGGCCGCACTGGCCACCAATGATATTCAAACTGGGGAGGGGGGGGGAGGGTCTGCCCCCTGCTGCCTGGCAGCCCTGATCTCTTACAGGGGGATATGATAGTACAATTAACCCTTTCAGGTGCAGCACCTGAAGGGGTTAATTGTGCTGATCAAGGCCCCCTGTAAGAGATCGGGTGCTGCCAGGCAGCAGGGGGCAGTCTTGTACACAGTTTGTAGTGTATTCTAACTAGAAGCGTCCCCATCACCATGGGAACGCTTCTGTGTTAGAATATACTGTCGGTTCTGAGTTTTCACGAAGTGAAAACTCAGCTTTGAAAAAGCTTTATGCAGACGGATCTTCGGATCCGTCTGTATAAAAACTAACCTACGGCCACGGATCACGGACGCGGATGCCAATCTTGTGTGCATCCGTGTTCTTTCACGGACCCATTGACTTGAATGGGTCCGTAAACCGTTGGCCGTGAAAAAAATAGGACAGGTCCTATTTTTTTCACGGCCAGGAAACACGGATCACGGATGCGGCTGCAAAACGGTGCATTTTCCGATTTTTCCACGGACCCATTGAAAGTCAATGGGTCCGCGAAAAAAAACGGAAAACGGCACAACGGCCACGGGTGCACACAACGGTCGTGTGCATGAGGCCTAAGAGACAGGAATATTACATATCATCGGAAAAATCCTAAAAGTATAAATAGTATGGAGGCAAATGCAAGATCAAATAGCCACAAGTCACAAAATAATATTCAGCAAAACAATAACGTCAATGAGGTGGATGGGTTCCAATTGATAAATAATCCCAAATATAATTAATACTGTCAAAAATATCCTGGAAAAAAAATCTATGAATCTTCCTGATATAATGTCACAAATAGTATCCTGTATGCCAAATGGAAACAATGTGTACATACACACAGAGGTAGCGGCGTCCCGCTATATAAACTCGCCAGCGGCGTCCCACTGGGGAAAACTTTCTTGTGCTCCTTGTGACAGCTTGCCAGAAGAATAAGAACGGTCTTACCGTGTAAATGAATGTTCCACAACTGATCAGCTAGATGGTCCTATGTTTGTTAGACCAGTGTTCACGAGCGTCTCTCGTCCCCGTTCTCCCGCGCTGGTGGTTTGTTTGGCACGTGCAGCTAGACTGCGGCTTGTGTGGTTAGTCTTGCGCTGTATAGTTCAACCTTCCATTCGCACGGCAGATGGTATTTTAAAGATACGGCAGGCTAGTCACATACATCGGATGGCCATACAATTTGGGGTCCTGGCTAAATGCGTTTCGGGGTATCTGGTCACCCCTTCCTCAGTAGCTACTGACCAGATACCCCGAAACGCGTTTAGCCAGGACCCCAAATTTTATGGCCATCTGATGTATGTGACTAGCCTGCCGTATATTTAAAATACCGTCCGCCGCGCGAATGGAAGGCTGAACTATACAGCGCAAGACTAACCACACAAGCCGGAGTCTAGCTGCACGTGCCAAACAAACCACCAGCGCGGGAGAACGGGGACGAGAGACGCTCGTGAACACTGGTCTGACAAACATAGGAGCATCTAGCTGAGCAGTTGTGGGACATTCATTTACACGGTAAGACCGTTCTTATTCTTCCGGCAGCCTGTCACAAGGAGCACAAGAAAGTTTTCCCCAGTGGGACGCCGCTGGCGACTTTATATAGCAGGACACCGCTACCTCTGTGTGTATGTACACATTGTTTCCATTTGGCATACAGGATACTATTTGTGACATTATAATCAGGAACATTCATTGATTTTTTTTCCAGGATATTTTTGACAGTATTAATTATATTTGGGACTATTTATCAATTGGAACCCATCCACCTCATTGACATTATTGTTTTGCTGAATATTATTTTGTGACTTGTGGCTATTTGATCTTGCATTTGCCTCCATACTATTTATACCTTTAGGATTTTTCAATGATATGTAATAATATTCCTGTCTCTTAGGAGTATCTATAGGACGTTTATATTACAGTATGGGAAGCGGACATTTTAATTAACTTGTGTTTTAATTTATTTGTGTAGTAATAAATTCTTTGTGGTCCGATTATCTAGAGAGTGCCCAGGTTCTTTTTTGTTTTTTGCAGGAAGAGTTGAAATTTTTATTGGTACCATTTTTAGGTACATATGTTTTTTTGTCATTCATTATTACACTTTATGGAGCAAGGTGACCCAAAAAATTGGTTGTTTTAGCACAGTTTTTATTTATTTATTTTTACAACGTTCACCTGAGGGGTTAGGTCATGTAACATTTTTATAGAGCAGATCATTACAGACGTGGCAATACCTAATATGTATTGTTCTGTCCTCCTTATGTGTGAAGGTACATAGCTTGACAGACAGCTAAACCTTATCCCGGCAATAAATTGACAATAGAGTAGCGTCCAACTTTATCTTTATTGCAAGGATGTAAATCAGTGTGCGGTAAAACTGGGGAACAGAAAAAACAATGCACTTACTAATAGGGTCTGACAAATAGTAATGCATATACAACAGAGATGCATATCTAACCAGAGCCTGTTTCCCATCTGCATAACAAGCATGGTCCCTAGCTTCTAATAATAAGCTGCTATAAAGGAAAGGAGAAAGATATGCAAATACATAAAAAAAACAGAAGCAAACAGGCTGTAATGTGGCTATGTGACATACCAGCGATGCTACTGTGAGCTTAGATGTGGAGGATGTCTCAAGAGGCTTCCAAGCCATGTGCTATCCTAAGGCAGTGATGACTGTGAATGAAGAAAATGGCTGCTATGTGCAGGGATGATGATGTCACTAAGATAAGGAAGCTGAAGTAGACCAAACTTGTAGTATGAATAGCTGCAATTGTATGTAAAACGGGCACTAGATGGTGCTGTTACACAATGACTAGGAAATTATACAGAAAACATATTAACTATGTATGAAAGTTATGCATAAATTAACAATAAACTTGCTGAAGGCAGGACACTCCCCGTCTGGTATCTATAGGATACCACATTAAGTCACTTCTGAAGAGAGCAACAAAATCCGTTCAGTAATGGGTCTGAGGAAGAGTTTAGGCTCATGTTGCCTGCAAACTTTAACTTCCACCTTTCTGACCTTCCCATCTTCACTTGGGAACACCTTGGTTATCAGTCCCGAAGGCCAGTCATTTCTTTTCGACTGAGGGTCTTTGACAAGGACAACATTACCAACTTCCATGTTGGGTTTGCTGGTTTGCCATTTATTCCAGGCATGTATTGTGGAGAGGTATTGTTTCCTCCATTTATTCCAGAAGGCATCTGCTAAGGGGTCAAGTCTCCTGAGGGAACTGTCTTTAGGAACACCCTTTTGATTTCGGATAAGTCCAAGTTCTTGAGCATAAACTTTGTGTTAAATACAACGGATGATAATGTCTCGTGCCTGTGTGAGCTCGTCCACTGTATGAGCCTTGTTACAGTAATGCCAACCTTTGCAGTGCTCTGATCCTGTGGGTGTGGTTCTGAAAGATTTGGCTATGTGGATCAAGCCAGCTATAGCTCTGTTCAGTGATTTTAGACAGAAAAAAGTCCTGCATGCAAAACGGAAAACTAAACTGTGATGAGAATCCAGCCTAAGAAAAGAGAACTACAACTCTCAGCATGTCCAGATTATAGGACATCATCTAGTTGTACCAGGTAAGAGCTTTAAAAAGAAATAACTATAACCCCCAGTATGGCCAGACTTATTATGGGTCATCAGTATACATTCCAAAGAGAGGGTATAAGAGGAGAGAACTACAACTCCCAGCATTACCAGCCTGTACTAGGGCAAACGTTTAAATTACATTGAGAAACATATAATACGACAAAACTACAACTCCCAGCTTTTCTAGGATGTTATGTTATCCCAGAACACCACTAACCTCTCCTTCAGGCACCACACAGAAGCTCCGCCCCCTCACAGTGATATGCCACAGGTCTTTCACCAGTCCTCTGCACTGGTCACATGATGATGACATCACCAAAGGTCCTTTAGACTTCTGCTGCTCCGCTTCCCATACTGTAATATAAACGTCCTATAGATACTCCTAAGAGACAGGAATATTACATATCATCGGAAAAATCCTAAAAGTATAAATAGTATGGAGGCAAATGCAAGATCAAATAGCCACAAGTCACAAAATAATATTCAGCAAAACAATAACGTCAATGAGGTGGATGGGTTCCAATTGATAAATAATCCCAAATATAATTAATACTGTCAAAAATATCCTGGAAAAAAAATCTATGAATCTTCCTGATATAATGTCACAAATAGTATCCTGTATGCCAAATGGAAACAATGTGTACATACACACAGAGGTAGCGGCGTCCCGCTATATAAACTCGCCAGCGGCGTCCCACTGGGGAAAACTTTCTTGTGCTCCTTGTGACAGCTTGCCAGAAGAATAAGAACGGTCTTACCGTGTAAATGAATGTTCCACAACTGATCAGCTAGATGGTCCTATGTTTGTTAGACCAGTGTTCACGAGCGTCTCTCGTCCCCGTTCTCCCGCGCTGGTGGTTTGTTTGGCACGTGCAGCTAGACTGCGGCTTGTGTGGTTAGTCTTGCGCTGTATAGTTCAACCTTCCATTCGCACGGCAGATGGTATTTTAAAGATACGGCAGGCTAGTCACATACATCGGATGGCCATACAATTTGGGGTCCTGGCTAAATGCGTTTCGGGGTATCTGGTCACCCCTTCCTCAGTAGCTACTGACCAGATACCCCGAAACGCGTTTAGCCAGGACCCCAAATTTTATGGCCATCTGATGTATGTGACTAGCCTGCCGTATATTTAAAATACCGTCCGCCGCGCGAATGGAAGGCTGAACTATACAGCGCAAGACTAACCACACAAGCCGGAGTCTAGCTGCACGTGCCAAACAAACCACCAGCGCGGGAGAACGGGGACGAGAGACGCTCGTGAACACTGGTCTGACAAACATAGGAGCATCTAGCTGAGCAGTTGTGGGACATTCATTTACACGGTAAGACCGTTCTTATTCTTCCGGCAGCCTGTCACAAGGAGCACAAGAAAGTTTTCCCCAGTGGGACGCCGCTGGCGACTTTATATAGCAGGACACCGCTACCTCTGTGTGTATGTACACATTGTTTCCATTTGGCATACAGGATACTATTTGTGACATTATAATCAGGAACATTCATTGATTTTTTTTCCAGGATATTTTTGACAGTATTAATTATATTTGGGACTATTTATCAATTGGAACCCATCCACCTCATTGACATTATTGTTTTGCTGAATATTATTTTGTGACTTGTGGCTATTTGATCTTGCATTTGCCTCCATACTATTTATACCTTTAGGATTTTTCAATGATATGTAATAATATTCCTGTCTCTTAGGAGTATCTATAGGACGTTTATATTACAGTATGGGAAGCGGACATTTTAATTAACTTGTGTTTTAATTTATTTGTGTAGTAATAAATTCTTTGTGGTCCGATTATCTAGAGAGTGCCCAGGTTCTTTTTTGTTTTTTGCAGGAAGAGTTGAAATTTTTATTGGTACCATTTTTAGGTACATATGTTTTTTTGTCATTCATTATTACACTTTATGGAGCAAGGTGACCCAAAAAATTGGTTGTTTTAGCACAGTTTTTATTTATTTATTTTTACAACGTTCACCTGAGGGGTTAGGTCATGTAACATTTTTATAGAGCAGATCATTACAGACGTGGCAATACCTAATATGTATTGTTCTGTCCTCCTTATGTGTGAAGGTACATAGCTTGACAGACAGCTAAACCTTATCCCGGCAATAAATTGACAATAGAGTAGCGTCCAACTTTATCTTTATTGCAAGGATGTAAATCAGTGTGCGGTAAAACTGGGGAACAGAAAAAACAATGCACTTACTAATAGGGTCTGACAAATAGTAATGCATATACAACAGAGATGCATATCTAACCAGAGCCTGTTTCCCATCTGCATAACAAGCATGGTCCCTAGCTTCTAATAATAAGCTGCTATAAAGGAAAGGAGAAAGATATGCAAATACATAAAAAAAACAGAAGCAAACAGGCTGTAATGTGGCTATGTGACATACCAGCGATGCTACTGTGAGCTTAGATGTGGAGGATGTCTCAAGAGGCTTCCAAGCCATGTGCTATCCTAAGGCAGTGATGACTGTGAATGAAGAAAATGGCTGCTATGTGCAGGGATGATGATGTCACTAAGATAAGGAAGCTGAAGTAGACCAAACTTGTAGTATGAATAGCTGCAATTGTATGTAAAACGGGCACTAGATGGTGCTGTTACACAATGACTAGGAAATTATACAGAAAACATATTAACTATGTATGAAAGTTATGCATAAATTAACAATAAACTTGCTGAAGGCAGGACACTCCCCGTCTGGTATCTATAGGATACCACATTAAGTCACTTCTGAAGAGAGCAACAAAATCCGTTCAGTAATGGGTCTGAGGAAGAGTTTAGGCTCATGTTGCCTGCAAACTTTAACTTCCACCTTTCTGACCTTCCCATCTTCACTTGGGAACACCTTGGTTATCAGTCCCGAAGGCCAGTCATTTCTTTTCGACTGAGGGTCTTTGACAAGGACAACATTACCAACTTCCATGTTGGGTTTGCTGGTTTGCCATTTATTCCAGGCATGTATTGTGGAGAGGTATTGTTTCCTCCATTTATTCCAGAAGGCATCTGCTAAGGGGTCAAGTCTCCTGAGGGAACTGTCTTTAGGAACACCCTTTTGATTTCGGATAAGTCCAAGTTCTTGAGCATAAACTTTGTGTTAAATACAACGGATGATAATGTCTCGTGCCTGTGTGAGCTCGTCCACTGTATGAGCCTTGTTACAGTAATGCCAACCTTTGCAGTGCTCTGATCCTGTGGGTGTGGTTCTGAAAGATTTGGCTATGTGGATCAAGCCAGCTATAGCTCTGTTCAGTGATCTCCGCGTAGAAAACTTGTTGAATCGTTTGGATCCAAGGTCTCTGTTAGAAACTTTTGTGGTGAGTACAGAAACATGAGGACGAATCTCTGCATCAACATTTGCTTCTGGTAGTTCAAATTTGTCTGTCTTTCTGAAGAATGCCAAGGACAGGTTGGTAAAGGAATGGTGGTCCTGTGAGCAATGTGGCATCCTTAAGGTGGGCTGCAGGAATGGCTCTTGTAGCATGGTCTGCAGGGTTGAGGTCAGTTGGTACATAGTGCCACTGGGTAGGCTGTATAGACCTCCTGATTCTTTGAACTCTGTTATGAACATAGACATAAAATCTCCTAGTCTCATTGTAAATGTAGCCCAACACTACTTGGCTGTCCATATAAAATACTGTACTATCAAGATTTACATCTATTTCAGACACAACAAGATCTGCTTGCTCTACTGCTAGAACAGCAGCACAAGGTTCCAATCTTGGTATGGTAAGCTCAGGACTTGGTGCCAGCTTTGCCTATTGTAAAGCCAATTTGGACCTGGCCTTTAATGTTTATAGTTTTAAGGTAAGCAACTACAGCGATTGCGTTTACTGAGGCATCACAAAACACACACAGCTGCTTGGACTGAACCTCAGCAGGAGAGAGGTGAGCATATGGCCTATGTATACACATGTTAGATAATGCTTTTAGAGAGTCTCTCCATGTTACCCATAGTGCCTCTTTCTCTGAGGGAAGTGGCGAATCCCAAAGGGAAGTGGCGAATCCCAATCACATACATCTGTGGTTAGCTCCCTGAGCAGAATCGTACCTTGGATGATCACAGGGGCTGCAAATCCAAGTGGATTGTATAGACTGTTAATGGTGGACAGGACTCCATGTCGTGTGAAGGGTTTCTGTTCTTGGTCAACCTAAAAGGTAAAGGTGTCAGACTTGAGGTCCCAGCTGAGCCCTAGGCTGCGCTGCATGGGTAATGGGTCTGTTGCCAAGTCTAGAACCTTCAAATCACTGGCATGATCTTGAGTAGGAAAGGCCTCCATAACAACTTTGTTGTTTGAAGCTATCTTATGCAGCCTGAGGTTTGAACAGGAAAGCATACTTTGAGTCCTTTTGAGTAGACCGATTGTGGCCTCTGGTGAGGGAAGCGACTTTACGCCATCATCTACATAGAAGTCTCTTTCAACAAACTTCTTAACGTCCTCTCCATAGACTTTTTCACCTTCTTGGGCAGAAAGTCTGAGTCCATAAATAGCGACTGCAGGAGATTGGCTGTTGCCAAAAACATGCACCTTCATGCGATATTTGATGATGTCTTGGGTAGGGTTGTTTTTGAACCAAAAAAAATCTAAAGAAGTTCCTGTGCTCTTCTTTAACTAGGAAACAATAGAACATTTGTTGTATGTCGGCAACTACAGCAATGGGTTCTTTGCGGAATCTGATGAGGACACCAAGAAGTGTGTTGTTGAGGTCTGGTCCTGTCAAAAGAACATCATTGAGGGAGACTCCCTCATATTGTAAACTAGAGTCAAATACCACTCGGATTTGTCCTGGCTTCTTGGGGTGGTAAACGCCAAAGATTGGTAAGTACCAGCATTCTTCTTTTTCTTTTAGGGGTGGAGTTACTTCTGCATGACTGTTCTCCAATATCTTGTCCATGAATAAGAAAAAATGTTCCATCATTTCTGGTCTTTTCTGAAAGGGCGTTGGAGTGAACAGAAGCGCTTAAAGGCTTGATCTCTGTTGTTGGAAAGACGGCATCTCTGTTTTGAAAGGTAGCGGTGCAACCCAGGTGTTCATTATATCCTTGAAGAATCCTTGCTCCATTATGATTAAGAAGGCCTCTTCTTCAATAGAGGGAGCTACCTTGTAGTCTTCCTTTGTCCTCTGGAACACCTTCCACCCCAAGTGGTCTTGGTCTTCACCACTTTTGCTAAGCATACATCACCTATTATGACCCACCCAAGCTTCTGGGCATATGGAGAATCGTGAGGACCGTTTATTTATTTCCTCACCTTGTGGACTCTTATGATATCTCTTCCTAGCAAAGGTATTATTTGGGCCTCTGGGTCGAGTGCAGGTATGAGATGTGCTATGGATTTTAGATGTCCATGATGTAATGCTGCCACAGGTGTAGTAATCTCTTCTCTATTGTTTGGCATCTGATTGCATTCGATCAAGGTAGGTAATGGTAGGAATGCTTCACCATTTATGGATTCGATTTGAAAGCCAGTAGCTCTTCTGCCTTTTTCTTCACTCACACCTGTGCAAGTTTTAAGTGAATATGGAGAGCTGTGTCCTTTAATATTGAAGATATCAAAGAAAGTCGAGTTAGCAAGAGATCTATTACTCTGATCATCAAGGATTACATACAACCTTACCGCTTTCTCTTTATGTCCAATAGGATAAACTGTGACAAGACAGATCTTGGAGCAAGAGTTATTGCTAAGACCTTTTCCGCAGACTTCGGTGCACTGGGGTGTCACTTCAGGAGGTACTGTGTCTCTCTCCTCCCCGCTGTGCTCTACAGCCTGTTCTGAGGGTGTGAAAGTCCATGGAGCT
Source organism: Bufo bufo (assembly GCF_905171765.1). NCBI lineage: Eukaryota > Metazoa > Chordata > Amphibia > Anura > Bufonidae > Bufo > Bufo bufo. The sequence goes on along the minus strand of NC_053391.1, from coordinate 336,825,154 downwards.
GGCCCAGGGTGTAAGGATGTATTGTGCTCTTCGCGGTTGCATTCAGAGCATTTGATGTTTATGGTACAGTCTTTTGCAAGATGACAGTTTGATGCACAACACCTGTAACAAATTGGGTTCTCCTTGAGGAAAGTTTTGCGGTCCCTGAGATGTTTATCTCTAAATCCTCTGCATTTCAGCAATGAGTGTGGCTTCTTATGTAGGGGACATTCTCTTCATCGGTCTTTTGTTGAGATCTTCTCAGTCTCTGAGGTACGGTAGGTTTTGTTTGAGGGGTCTTTGGAAGATACACTGGTCTTGTGTACTGCAACAGGTGTACCTTTTATGTTATGTTACGGAGTAAGACAGGCCTACCTGGTTTGGGGTAAGTGGCATCAAACATTGAGAGGTCAAAGCTGGGATCATTCCTAGTCTTTGCTTGCTGGTGCACGAAGTCCACAAAGAAAAAGAATGGAGGAAATGGGACATTGTGCTGTTGCTTGTACCTGGAACCTTGAGCAATCCACTTCTCTTGCAGGTTATACGGCAGTTTTTGTACTATGATGTTTACACCACGGGCAGTATCTAAGAAAGCCAGACCTTGTAAATCTCCTTCAGCTTTGGCAACTTGGAGCTCTGTCAGCAGGTCACTCAGCTCTCTCAGTTTCTGGAACCCTTTGTTCTGGATTTTGGGGAAATCCTCAATTCTTTTGAAGAGTGCGTTCTCTATCACTTCTGGTGAGCCGTAACAGTCTTCAAGTCTCTCCCATATCATGTTTAACCCAGTGCTTGGGTAGTTAATATTAATGGCTCTAATCCATTTTGCATGCTCTACCGATTCGTTTTCTAGCCACTTGACAAGAAGATCAATTTCCTCACATGCAGACAGATCTAGGACTCTTATTGTTTTTCTGAATGATGATCGCCATGACCTATAGCTTTCAGCTCTGTTATCAAACTTGGAGAGCCCCTTGGTTATTAACTCACGTCGGGCAAGGAATTTTAGGAACTCTGACATACCTGGTTCTTTGTTTGGTGGATTGTTGCTGTAGTACCAAATACATACTAGAAGTGCACAAATCGTCCAACAACATACCAGAGGGGGGATCAATGGCACAAATTCCAACAAAAAATATGTATTTTAATCAGGGGCCATTTTTATGCATCTTAAAGGGAAACTGTCAAAAATGTGCTTTGCTGGAGCCTAGAAATTTTTTATTTTAGACCAAGGGAGTACAGGCCCCAAACATTAGGCATTCACTGGATAGAAAACATCAAGTGATTATGTGGCTGGAGGTATATTCGACGGACATTAGATATCAATTTTACTGCAGGCCAGTGGACTATAGGCCCCAAAAATTATTCATTCACCGTACACCATATAACAATTTTACTGTTGGCCAGTTAGATTACAGGCCCCAAAAATTATGCATTCACCGTACATAAAAGATCAAGTGATTATGTGTCTGGAGGTATATAAGACGGTCGATGAATATCAATTTTACTGCAGGCCAGTGGACTACAGGCCCCAAAAATTATTCATTCATTGGACAGAAAACATCAAGTGATTATGTGGCTGGAGGTATATTAGACGGTCATTGGATATCAATTTTGCTGTTGGCCAGTTAGATTACAGGCCCCAAAAATTATGCATTCACCGTACAGAAAAGATCAAGTGATAATGTGGCTGGAGGTTTATTAGACGGTCATGGATATCAATTTTACTGCAGGCTAGTGGACTACAGGCGCCAAACATTATTCACTAACCGGACAGAAAACATCAAGTGATTATGTGGCTGGAGATATATTAGACGTTCATTGGATATCAATTTTACTGCAGGCCAGTGGACTACAGGCACCAAAAATTATCCACTAACCGGACAGAAAACATCAAGTGATTATGTGGCTAAAGGTATATTAGACGGTCAATGAATATCAATTTTACTGCAGACAGGTCCCAAACATTAGGCATTTACCGTACAAAAAACATCAGGTATATTAGAAGTTCATTGGATAACAATTTTACTTCAGGCCAGTGGAGTACAGGCCCCAAACATTATTCATTCAACGTATAGTGATGAGCGGCAGGGGCAATATTCGAATTTGCAATATTTCGCGAATATTTGGGCGAATATTCGCCATATATTCGAGAATTCGCGAATTCGTGATCTCCAGGCATTGTTTTCTTGATTGCAAAAAATTTGCATAAATATTTTCGCATAAAAATTTGCATGAACTGGTATTTAAAAAAAAATCGAATATTCGCAATTACGAATATATTTTGCGGTATTCTAAATATTCACGAATTCTCGAAGTGCCGATATTCGCGATTAAAATTCGCAATTCGAATATTCATGATCAACACTATCAACGTACAGAAAGAACAAGTGATTATGTGGCTGGAGGTACATTAGACGGTCAATGAATATCAATTTTACTGCAGGCCAGTACAAATATATGTCAAATACTTATGCTTAAAAGAACAAAAAATATAAAATTGGATTAAAAACATGGCTAACGAAATCCCCCTCTTGAAAAAACCTGAAATGATAATACTTGAAATTCTATAACACGTGGTCATCACAGGTGTTGAATTCCTCCGTGGCCCCAAACATTAGGCATTCACCGGACAGAAAAGGCCTTTTATGCCGCTGTATTTACATAAGACAGGGACCATTATTTGTTCAGAGTGGTGGCGGATATGTGTCGAATGAGTCTGTCCGCTTTTATCTCTGAAGCTGGAACCCACATTCTCTCTTCGGAACCATAACCTCTCCAGTGTACCAGGTACTGAAGAGAGCGGCGAACATATCGTGAGTCAACAATCTTTTCCACCTGAAACTCAAGACTGCCATCAACAACCACCGGTGGAGGCGGTAGTGGCAATGGTTCAGGAGGTTCTACATATCTCTTAAGCAGAGATCTGTGGAAGACATTATGGATCCTTAGAGTCTGAGGTAGCTCCAGACGAAAAGCCACCGGGTTAATGATCTTAATTACTCTATAAGAACCAATAAATCTCGGACCTAATTTCCATGAGGGAACCTTCAACTTGATATTTCTGGTAGACAACCACACCAAGTCATTCACCCCAAGGTCCGGACCTTCAGAGCGCCTCCTATCAGCCACACGTTTGTATCTACCACCCATTCTCTTCAAACTTTCTTGCACACTCTGCCACACTGAAGAAAGTGAAGACGCAAATCGTTCCTCCTCGGGAATCCCAGACGGCCCCCCCTCACTAAACGTACAAAACTGAGGATGGAAACCATACGCACCAAAAAATGGTGACTTATCGGTGGATTCTTGACGACGATTATTAATGGCAAACTCGGCTAACGGTAAATAAGATGACCATTCCTCCTGATTTTCGGAAACAAAGCATCTCAAATATGTCTCTAGGTTTTGATTGGTACGTTCAGTCTGACCGTTGGACTGTGGATGGAAAGATGAAGAAAACGACAGATGAACCCCTAAACGAGAACAAAAAGCTTTCCAAAATTTAGAAACGAATTGGGTACCACGATCCGAAACAATATCGGAAGGGACCCCGTGAAGCTTCACGATGTGGTCAATAAAAACCTGAGCCAGTGTGTTAGCATTAGGCAACAAAGTGCACCATTTTACTGAATCTGTCAACAACTACAAGAATAACAGTTTTCCCCGCTGATACTGGTAGATCCGTAATGAAATCCATTGATAGGTGCGTCCAAGGCCTGTTGGGGATGGCTAGAGGTAAAAGACTCCCTGCCGGACGAGTATGATCTACCTTCGAACGAGCACAGGTAGCACATGCAGACACAAAATTCAACACCTCCTGGCGCCACTTAGGCCACCAGAACCGACGAGACACTAATTCAGAGGTTGCCCTACTACCTGGGTGTCCTGCCAGTGTGGAGTTATGGTGTTCTTTTAGTATCTCCAGGCGTAAATTTTCTGGCACAAACAGTTTACCCGAGGGGCAGGAGGCCGGGGCGTCCCCCTGAGCTTCCAACACCCTCCCCTCTAAACCTGAGTGTAATGCAGAGACCACCACCCCCTTTTGCAAAATGGGCTCTGGTACCTCAACATCACCCCCTCCAGGAAAACTTCGAGACAATGCATCCGCCTTAGTATTTTTTGACCCCGGGCGATAGATTATTACAAAATTAAACCTAGTAAAAAATAACGACAACCGAGCCTGTCTAGGGGTGAGACGTTTAGCAGACTCCAGATATAATAAGTTTTTGTGATCAGTAATCACCGTGACGGGATGAACCGCCCCCTCCAAAAAATTACGCCACTCCTCAAAAGCCAACTTAATAGCCAAAAGTTCCCTGTTGCCAATATCATAGTTCCTTTCTGCAGTAGACAATTTCTTCGAAAAGAAAGCACACGGACGCCATTCACCAGGGGACAGGCCCTGAGATAGTACCGCTCCCACCCCCACCTCTGATGCGTCAACCTCTACAATAAAAGGAAGCGAGACATCTGGCTGTACGAGAATAGGGGCCGAGGTGAATCTCTCCTTCAGAGATGCAAAGGCAGTTTTGGCTGCATGTGACCATTTGGAAAAATCGGATCCCTTTCGGGTCATGTCCGTCAGTGGTTTGACCACCAAGGAATAGTTCTTTATAAATTTTCTATAAAAGTTGGCAAACCCCAGGAAGCGTTGCAATGCCTTCAGGTTCTCAGGCAGATCCCAGTCTATAATCGCCCGGACTTTCTCTGGATCCATGCGGAAACCTGAATCTGACAACACATACCCCAGAAATGGCAGTTCTTTTACGGCGAACACACATTTTTCTAACTTAGCAAACAATTTGTTGGCCCTTAATATCTGCAGCACTTGTCTCACATGGATCTTATGTGTATCCAGATCCGGGGAATAGACCAGGATGTCATCAAGATATATCACAACAAATCTCCCGATAAGGTGACTAAAAATATCGTTGACAAAATGTTGGAATACTGCAGGCGCATTAGTAAGACCAAATGGCATGACCAGATTTTCATAATGCCCTTCCGGAGTATTAAAAGCCGTCTTCCACTCATCCCCCTCTTTGATGCGAACCAGGTTATAGGCTCCTCTGAGATCCATTTTGGAGAACCATTTAGCACCAGCAACCTGATTAAAGAGGTCGGGAATGAGAGGAAGAGGATAGGGATCTCGGATAGTTATCCGGTTTAATTCCCAGAAATCCAGGCAAGGACGTAGGCCCCCATCTTTCTTTTTAACGAAAAAGAACCCTGCAGCCACAGGTGAAGAAGAGGGTCTGATGTGTCCCTTAGCCAAACTCTCCGAAATATAATCTTTCATAGCCTTCCTCTCCGGGCCGGAAAGATTATATAACCGGGTTTTAGGTAGTTTTGCCCCAGGTAATAGATTAATCGGGCAATCATATGAACGATGAGGTGGTAACCCCTGACAACCCTTCTCAGAGAACACATCCATAAAATCTGACAGAAAGGCAGGTAAAGATGTTACAGAGAGTGTAGAGCACCTACTACTCAAGCAGTTGTCCTTACAATGTTCACTCCACTCCACAATCTCCCCGGCCTGCCAATCCACCACTGGATTGTGAGTTACCAGCCAGGGAAGCCCCAATACCATAGGAGGGCCAAGTCGTTCCATAATGTATCAGTAGCCCACCTACGGAATTCGGAACAATATAGTTCAGCAGACCGGTTCTCTTGCTGAAGTCTACGTAGCTTAGACTCAGCCAGTGAGACCCTGTCCGGGTCATCATATACGAGACCCAGGGCTTCAAAAAACTCCTCCACTGATCGTAAGGCCAGAGAGTCTGATGGTAGGGAGAAAGCCCAAGCCTGTGGATCTCCTTGCAGGAGAGAAATTACAATGCCCACCTGTTGTTCCTCACCGCCGGAGGATCTAGGGCGTAACCTGAAGAACAATTTGCAAGCTTCTCTGAAGGTTACAAATTGGTCTCTCCCTCCTGAGAACCTATCAGGTAAAGCCACTTTTGGCTCAGGAGTACCTTGGTTTCCCGTAGCAACGGTGGAACCCAAGGATGGCTGCTGCTGCTGCAGCACTGTTGCTTTTAATCCTGCCACTTCAAGGGATAATCCCTGTAATTGTTTTGCCAAAACCGTAACCGGATCCATAGTGGAACAGAAAAATACAAAGCAAAACAGCAAGCAAAAAAAAAAAAAAAAAAAGAAATGTCACTTTTTTTTAATTTTTTTTTTTAAATGGCCAGATATACTGTCACGACCGCTATCCCAGCAGCAGTCGTGACGCACCAGACGGAGGGGAAGGGGGACCCTTATCTACGGATGGGAATAGTATGGCCATTCCTGAATAACCCTAAGCTGGCACCTGTCTGCCCTGATACCCTAGACGGGGTGTGAACCCGTGCGGCGAGCAGGATGCCTAAACCCTCAGTCACCCTAACAAGCCTAGAGTGGGGAAAGGTCGATGGGAGCACTAGTCACCATCACTCATGTCTAGGAGAACAGCAAGGGAAGACAGCAACAAACAAACTATAGCAGAGATAGACTTATCCAGTCACGAGCAGAGAAGGCGATCACAATCACGACAGTCCACGCCGGACAAGAGCTCCACAGCAACACCATCAAACGATCTCCTTCAAAGGTCAGAATAGAACTGGAAGTAAGGACTCACCTTAGAAGGATGCCTACAAACTCCCAGTCAGGACAAAAAGGTTCACAAGGCAAAACCCGGATGACATACCCTGAACCATGGAGCAAACTCACAAGCTATCGCGAGTAGCAAGTCGCTGCGACCTTCTCCTCCCAGACCTGTCTGGATCAGTCACAGTCGTGACAGGTTGGCTGCAAGAATGATCTCATATACAAAGTGACCAACACATCTTCAAACCGCCCTATTCTTGCATGCGCTGTAGGATTGGTAACCGCAATTGTTTCTCTGTGGGTGGAAATTCCTCTGGGGTTCTAAAAGCTGGTCCAACGTTTAGGGCTACCTTGGAGACATGAAAATGGTTACAGGACTCCAATTATGGTATTCCTGTCCCCTCTCCTATTGTGAAAATTAGGGGCGTATTAGACCTAGCCTCTGAAGATTTGAAAAAATGTATACCTCTCCCACTCCGCCACTCAACAATCCCTATCAGGTCAGTGTTCAATGACTCTGGAACTTTGTTGGAAGGTGAGGCCTTTTTATCAGCTATCCAAGCACATGCAACTAACCCCTTTGTCATCTCCATTTTATGGAACTACATCTCCAAAAACATACCATACCGTTCTCTAATCAGACCTCTCACGTGGTTTGAATCCCTGATACAGAACCAATCCCCCCCAAGCAAACCTATTTCGCAAATTTACTAAAGAATTAGCTCACCTATTCTGCCGCCCAAACCGGCTTACATTAATCATTGGGAGAAAGATCTGAACCACACGTTTTCCCCTGAAGAACTTTCCCACATACTCTTGAAACCTCATATTTCCTCTCGATGTGTGAGGATCCAGGAGAACGGTTATAAGGTCTCAACAAGGTGGTATAAGACACCGGATATAACTTGTAGATATGGTAAGGGGGGCTCGGATGTATGTCAACGCTGCGGTGAAAAAAAGGGAACCTTATACCACATATGGTGGACGTGCCCACTTATCCACAATTGGTGGGAAAAAAATATTCTCAAGGAGCAACAAAATCTGTAATTCAGCTATTTTGCTGTCTCCTCAATTAGCTCTCCTATGTTCCCATTCATCGGACACACCCCTTAGGATTCCTCCATAATCTAACAAGTTAATAATGGCGGCACGTCTTCTAGTACCGAGATATTGGCTCTCTACTAATATCCTCTCAGATGATCAATGGATCTGTAAGGTAGATACTATTTACAGCCTGGGAAAACAGGACACATGCTAAGGTCAAAGTTGCCTGGAAGGAGTGGGAATCGTATAGGAATTTTAAATAAAATTGCTACTCAACATTAGCATTACATCATCTATATGATTTTTACTTCAATCAGAAGGTCTGTTCATTAATTGTTATATCTTAACATCAACCTGAATGCACTAACATCAACCATACTGCCTGATCATTAATTGTAATGTCTTAACATCAACTATAATGCCCTAACATTAGTATATATGTCTGATTAGTATTTGTATTGTCTATAAAATGGCTATCTATTGTCAATTTGATGTAACATCTACTAATTGTATTGTTTTTGTACGGCCTCTTTTGGCAGTTATACCGTACAATATTCTGTAATTTTTATTGTCTTAATAAAAATTCTTAAAAAATAAAAAATAATTACCCTGTGCCAAAGTCCCTATAGAAGAGCAATATTTGTGGAAGCAGGTATATTGCAGGCCTCAATCAGTATATTGTGGAAGCCGGTATATCAATCCCCTCTATCAGAATTTTGTGGAAACAGGTATATAGAACCCCTTAAAGGGAACCTGTCACCAGTTTTATGGTGTCCTAACTAAGGGCAACATAAATAAGTGACTTTCTTTAATTGACCCAGTCAATCTGCCAACATCTTGTATTGAAAAGCTCCAGCTCATAATGATGAGTCCTGAATATTCATGAGATCCTGACTCTTCCCGCCTACCTGCTGCTGATTGACAGTTATTTTCCATATGAATCAGGAGCAGGTGGGCAGGGGAGTGGCTATAGCTCTGAATAAAAAAAAACACGCTGGACTCACTGACATCACGCTGGACTCAAATCAGCTGATTAACATGCGGCATGTGGCATCTGGCATCTTTGTGTGTATATTATGAGGTAACCATCTGTCACACCAGTAAGTGAATAAATCTAAGGCACTTTTTAGTAGTTAATGATTGTATATAATTAGTTAGATTATAATCAAATATCCACATGACAGGTTCCCTTTAATGAGCATTTGCTGGAAGCTGGTAAATCAAACCCCTTAATCAATATTTGTTGGAAGCCGGTGTATCGCAGGCCTCAATCAATATTTGGTGAAAGCTGGTATATCAATACCCTGTATCAGACTTTTGTGGAAACAGGTATATAGAACCCAATAATGAGTATTTGCTGGAAGCTGGTAAATCAAACCCCTTAATCAATATTTGGTGGAAGCTGGTGTATCGCAGGCCTCAATCAATATTTGGTGGAAGCCGGTATATCAATCCCCTCTATTAGTATTTTGTGGAAACTGGTATATAGAACCCAATAATGAGTATTTGCAGGAAGCTGGTAAATCAAACCCCTTAATCAATATTTGGTGGAAGCTGGTGTATCGCAGGCCTCAATCAATATTTGGTGGAAGCCAGTATATCAATCCCCTCTATTAGTATTTTGTGGAAACAGGTACCGTATTTTTTGCCGTATAAGACGCACTTTTTTCCCCCCAAAAGTGGTGGGAAAATAGCAGTGCGTCTTATACGGCGAATGCTGCCGATTTTGTCGGGTTTTCAATGATACACGATGCCGTGCGGTGGGTGTATCAGCTGTGAGGGAGGCGGGACTGGGGGCCGGCATCTGCTTTTAAAATGACAGCGGGGCCCGTGCAGTGACTGTGTTCTACTACACGGGCCCCGCTCACTGTATGATCCTATGTCTAATAGTTACCGTAATTGTAATTGTATGTAATCAGGAGCGCTGTGTATTGCTGGTACTTACAACTAGAAGCGGTAGGTACTGGTAGCAGAGAGGAGGGAGGAGGGAGGAGGCAGGCCGGGAGGACGGAAGCTGGCAGCGTGAGTCATACGTCATGCGGCTGCGCCGCCCACTTTATGAATGAATGAAGCAGGCGGCGTGGACGCATGACGTATGACTCACGCTGCCAGCGCCCGTCCTCCCGGCCTGCCTTCTCCCTCCTCTCTGCTACCTACCGCTTCTAGTTGTAAGTACCGGCAATACACAGCGCTCCTGATTACATACAATTACAATTACGGTAACTATTAGACATAGGATCATACAGTGAGCGGGGCCCGTGTAGTAGAATACAGTCACTGCACGGGCCCCGCTGTCATTATAAAAGCAGATGCCGGCCCCCAGCGTGTATTGAGGGTCATTCACTACAGGGACACTTATGGAGGGGATCTGTGGATGACACATAGCATAAGATGCTATATATGTGTCATCCACAGATCCCCCCCATAACTGTCATACACAGATCCTCATAACAGTGCCATCCAGAGATCCCCCATAAGTGTCACCCAGAGATCCCCCATAAGTGTCACCCAGAGATCCCCCATAAGTGTCACCCACAGATCCCCCATAAGTGTCACCCACAGATCCCCCATAACAGTGCGCCATCCACAGATCCCCTATAACAGTGCCATCCACAGACCACAATTAGTTCAAAACCCACCAAAAGCACACCTTTTGGTTCAAAATATTTTTTTTCTTATTTTCCTCCTCAAAAACCTAGGTGCGTCTTATAGGCCGGTGCGTCTTATAGGGCGAAAAATACGGTATATAGAACCCATGAGTATTTGCTGGAAGCTGGTAAATCAAACCCTTAATCAATGTTTGGTGGAAGCCGGTGTATCACAAGCATCATTCAATATTTGGTGAAAGCTGTTATATCAATCCCCTCTATCAGTATTTTGTGGAAACAGGTATATAGAACCCAATAATGAGTATTTGCTTGAAGCTGGTATAAACCCCTTAATCAATATTTGGTGAAAGCTAGTGTATCGCAGGCCTCAATCTATATTTGGTGGAAGCCGGTGTATCACACCCCTCAATCAATATTTTGTGGAAGCAAGTGTATCGCACCCCTTAATCCGTTTTTTGGGGTGCAACAGATATATCACACCAGTTACAATTAGTTATTCCAATAGCGTTTGTCCCTCTATCTACTGTAACTGCAGTATTGCAGCAGAACCGCTCACCACTGCTGCACAATACAAATGCACTATAATATACTTTCTATGTTAGAAGGTATATTATAAGTACTGTATATCACACCACTCAGTATGTCACACCTATCGATAGCACACCTATACCAGTCCTTAAAAGGACTTTTGTGGCCCTATTAGCTAGCATTTGGTGTCCCTAACAGTTTGTCTCTGCTCCACACAGCAACCTCTCCCTACACTGGCAAAAAACAGAATGTAAAATGACTGCCAGATCGGGTTTATTTATAGGGTAGGGGGTATGTCCATGTGCTGAAATGTCTCAATTGGCTGTCCTGTCCCACCTGATGGATGTGTCATGGGTCAAAGTTTGGCGCTATGCAAAATAATATGGCGCGTGCAAATATCGCCATATGTTCGCATGTTTTGCGAATCGCGAACGAGCAAAGTTTGATGCGAAATGACCGCCAGGCAATCTCTAGTGATTAAGTAGCAATATAGATCTGTAGCTCCCACAATCCTCAGTATCTTTGCCCTCCTTATGAAGGATTGTAATGTGTGCTCTTAGGGCCTGTGGTGGTAGGGATGTGCCCCGAAGGAGTGAATTACATACCTTCAAGAAATGTGACATCAATTGCTTCCTAAATCTCTTGTAATATATTATTGCCACCCTATCTGGACCCGGGCTTTTCCCAGAGGGAGTGGAGTTTAGCACTTTTTCCAATTCACTGAGCTTAAATGATGTTAATAGGGACTCTTGTTCCGTTGTGGACAAGCTGGGAGACTTAATGGAATGAAGAAAAGAAGATATTAGTGAAGTTGATGGGTCAGTAGTTATATGTTCATCAGTCGCTTGTGCTGAAAGATTGTATAATTTGGCATAGTATTCCTGAAATGCTTTTGCTATAGATGGAGTGGTGGTGGTTCTGTGAGACCCAAGTGGTTTAATTGCAGATACAAAGGTTTTTACCCTTCTCTTTTTTATAAGGTGAGACATTATTGTATCCCCTACAGCAGGGGTACTCAACTAGTTTTATTAAAGGTCCACATACCTGGGTCTGCAGTCAGGTGAAGGTCCGAGCTGAACGCCAACAGTAAAGATGCCATGCGATCATGTGATCCATGCGCTTGGGGCGCTCTGAAGTTATAGTGCAGCGCCCTGGGTAAGTCCCAGAATTAGTAATGGCCACATTAGTGGCCAGTAAGAATAATGCCCCCAGTAAGAATAATGTCCCCATTAGTGCCCCCAGTAAGAGTAATGCCCCCATTAGTGCCCCCCTTCTCTGCTTTTGCAAAAAAAATAAAAAATTAATTAGCATTCACCTGGCTGCGGTGAACATTCGCTGCTGACAGCAAGCTCAGGACCGGTGCTCCAACGTGATGACGTCTTGTAGGTCCTGTCCTGAGCTTCTAGTCAGCAGGGAGTGTTCTCCACAGCATGAGCAAATGGAGGTGGAGGTACCGTAATTTTATTTATTTTTTTACTAGCACAAGTAGCGGTGGAGGTAAAGGCTGTACTAATGGGCGTTCCATGATGGAAGCGCTCATTAGTAAGGGTACTTTCACACTTGCAGCAGGACGGATCCGACAGGCTGCTCACCCTGTCAGATCCATCTTGGCACTACTTCGCCGTGCCGCTGCTCTGTGCCCATCGACTATAATGGGGATGGGGGCAGAGCTACGGCGCAGCACGGTGAGAGGCCGCCAGACTAAAAGTACTACATGTCCAACTTTTTCGTCTGGTGGCCTCACGCCGTGCACTGCCATGCTGCGCCGCAGCTCCACTCCCGCTATAGTCAATGGGGAGTGTCAGTCCGGTGAAATAGCGGCAGGACGGATCTGACAGGGTGAACAGCCTGTCAGATCCGTCCTGCCGCAAGTGTGAAAGTACCTTAACAGTCCTTACAGGAAAGTTCTGGCACTGGCAAGGGAACTAAAATACCAGCCTTGCTGGTGAACTACTGGCCGGGTGGCAACCCAAGCTACAGAACAGACATATGATAGTTTTGTTCCGCATCCAACTCCCATTATTGGGGGATTGGATGCGGACCCCTTAATTTCAATGGGGCCACAAGAGATGCAGACAGCACACTGTGTGCTGTCTGCATCTTTTTCCGCTCCATTGAAACTAAGGGGTCCGCATCCAATGCCCCAGGTTACCTTTAATTTTAAAGAAGATGGCCCAGGAGAGATGGGAACACGACACTGACTGGAGTCCTTTCCTGCCTCTCTGTAGCCCTCTCCACGCTGCCCTTCCTTCCCAAATGTGACATTTATTTCATTGGTGGCAGTGGTGATGTCCCTCCCCTCTCCAGCAGCACATAAGTGTCCTTTGGAGCTTGAAGCTCCCTTACGTGCTGCCGCTGCTGCAGGGGAGGAGGGACCTGTGAGCGCACTGAGGGAGAAAGCGCTGGTGCCTGCATGTGGAGGGAGCCGTCTCTCACTGCGCCCCTGGGGCCTGAAGAAGTGTGTAGATAAGCTCCTCCTCCTGCACGTACCAGAGTGTGCAGGAGAGGAGGAGCGCTACATGTGGAGGGAGCCCTGTCTCACTGCGCTCTAGGACAGGAGGAAGTGCGCCGGTAAGCTCCTCCTCCTGCACGTACCAGAGTGTGCAAGAGAGGAGTAGCGCTACATGTGGAGGGAGCCCTGTCTCACTGCGCTCTGGGACAGGAGGAAGTGCGCCGGTAAGCTCCTCCTCCTGCACGGTACAGTGTGCAGGAGAGGAGGAGCGCTCTCAAGGATGGCCGGGGTCCGGACAACTGGCGGCCGCGGTCCGTATTTGGACCGCGGTCCGCCAGTTGAGTACCCCTGCCCTATAGTTACATGGGCCTAATATTTATATTACAAAAGCTGCAGGGATTCAGCTGCCTTGATGTTGAACAGATCCTTGACTTTTTGTCTGCGTGTGATAAATGCTGTTAGATGTGTTACAGATTGAGAGGTCTTATGAAAACTTTCCAGTGTTGGAATTTGGGCCATGGGGGAGTTAAGTTCTTTCATACGTTGTATTTTAATGTGGGTGCCCAACGCTATAAGTTCTCCTCTAATGTATGATTTATGTGCCTTCCAGACCATAGGCTTGGATATTTCGGGGCTAAGATTGAGACTAAAATATTTGTCTAATGCTCAGGTCTTGTATATGTACTGGTGATTCTAATAAGGTGTTGTTGAGTCTCCATGACCATGCTCTGAGAGGTAAGCATTTAAGTGAGAGAGACATCAGAACAGGTGCATGGTCAGAGATGATCTACTTTGCAAATTGACTGTATGTGAAGCTCAGACAGAAATAAATAATCAATGTGATGATATGATTTATGTACTGTGGAGAAGTAGGTAAAATCCATCTCAGAAGGTTGTGTAAGCCTCCACATATCAATCTAGTGAGCTTCTACTTTCGCCATTTTTAGTTTCAGCATTTGTCTCTTTGAGACTCTATCCATTGTTAGTGCTGACGGATCCAAGGATACATTGAATTCCCCCCCTACAATTATCACCCTCTCAGCACACTCCTTCAGTGTCTTCAAGACATTTACTATCCATGAAATTTGGTTCTTATTGGGTGTGTAAACCCTGTATAATTAACAGTCTACATTCTGGATCTACATAAGATTTTGTTAATTTAAAGGGAATAGAGTCTCTAATTGCTATCGATACACCTCTAGATGCCGATGAGTGGGTAGAATTAAACCACTGGGAGTGTGCCGATGAGGAGAGCTTGGAATACGATTATGGCGGAAGTGAGTCTCCTGCCAGAGCACAATGCCAGCTTTTTGCTTGTATAGTAAACTGAACACTTGCCTACGTTTTTGCGGGGCATTTAGACCATTGACATTATGTGACCAGATATGTAGTTCAGCCATCATACATTAGTGTGCTACATAATAGTAGAGCACCGCCACAGGTTCTAAAAAACTGAAACAAATATACATAAAAAATAGAATTGGCATTCAGTTATTCTGAATTGCATTGCAAGAAATGTGGGAAGTACAAAAAGTGCATCTGTCGCCCAGGGTGAGCAATGCAGTAAGGCCTCAGCAGTCAGGATCTGGGATAATTATACAATTTAACAATTTGGGGGATGCTCACCAGCTGTTCTGGAGCCCAGCCCACTGTCCACCCCTCAGTGCAAGTTTAAACCTAAATAAAAAAATGAAAATTGGCTGGCTCACAGTAATTTGCATTTAATTTAGCCAGTACATACGGTATCTTAAAATAAAATACATAAACTTCACATTCATAAAAAAATACCTATAAATAAAAGTTCATTTTATATACTGTCCTTTTAAATGCAGAGCTCTGGCATAAAAATAAGTAAAAATAAAAATTCTAAATAGCAGCTTGTTTATAGTTTCTTTGATCTGTGGCGTGTGGTTTATAGTACCATTGGTTTCTCCCTCTGTTATCAATAGTATTCAGTGATCTGAATGGATAATAGACTTATAACACATTCTGTTGACTGTTTAAATGTATCCACATTCATAGACAGATCGCTGCAGCAGTCTAGGTTAGTTGTTGCCACATGTGTACGTGCTTTGTTAGTTATACATTCAGTCAGTCCGCAACTGATTTAGCCAATGTGTTACTCACGGTTGCGACCAGTCTGCCCGCTCTCTCTGCGGCTTGTCTCTTGAGTTGTTACTTTAGTTGTGCCGATCTTTCTTGCTCATCTCCCAGCGCATGCGCACTCAACCCGTCGGGACGCCAGAAGCTTATAGAAGTCTTTTCTTTGCCTTGGTACTATTATGCCTCTATCCACACCGCCAGTTCAGTAACTGCCAACCAGACATGTTTCAGAACTTTACAGTTCCTTTCTTAGTGGTACAGAAAAAATGCATTTTTTTCTATACCACTGAGTCTCCCGGTGCCATCTTGTTTCTGCATGCCGGAGAAGTTCCTTGCTTCTTTAGGAATTTTTCCATCTCTGGCTGATTCGTTCTAGCTCTCGGTGTTCTGTGTCTGTTCTCTGACTGTTCCCGAGCAGTTTTCACCATGTTTTGTAGGGTGTGCGCCCGTTATTCTGGAATAGGCAGCAGCTGCAGTGAGGAGCTCTGTAATCAGGCAGCCATCACAGTGCGTGGCTAGCTCCGCCCCTCCTTTGTAATTAAAATGTCCTCTTATAGTGTTCCCCCCAGAAAAAAAAACATATACATATGTGGTATTGTTATAATAATACTGACCTATGGAATAATTGCACAGATCAGTTTTTTCTGCATAGGGAATGCCATAGGGACAAAACAATTAAAACAGTGGCGGAATTGCATTTTTTTCCCAATTCCATCCCATGTGGAATTTGTTTCTGCTTTTCACTACATTGTATGCCATATTAAATTGTGGCATTATAAAGAACAACTTCCCACAAAAAACAAGCCCTCATATGGCTATGTGAACAGAAAAATAAAAACATTTATGGCTCTGTGAAGACAGTCAAAGAAAACTGAAAATGCAAAAACAATATAGTTTTTATAGTTCCCCAGTAGTTATAGTGCTCCCTGTAGTGGTAGTGTCCCCACCAGTTAATACGTATAAAAAATTACAAACCAATCCTACAACCCAATATGTACAGGCACTCAAGAGCATTTTATATCAAGCAAAAGAGAGCAATCTGATCACAAAAGAAGAGCTCAAAGTGTTGTACAAATCGAATCCAGTACTTGCAACATTTTATGCAATTCCCAAGATTCATAAAAAGAGGCATCCGGTCCCAGGAAGACCTATAGTGTCTGGGAATGAGAGCTTATGTGAGGGGATCAGTGGCTACGTCGATGAAGTGATATCCTCATTTGTCCCCAGTCTAACATCACATCTGAAAGACACGAAAGATGTGTTGATTAAATTGCAGAATATACATGTCGAAAAAGGAACGTATCTAGCAAGCCTAGACGTTGAGGCACTATATACGAGCATACAGCATCCTAAAGGTTTAGATGCAGTAAAATACTATCTGGACACAAAGGGCACCCAGTTTAAAGCACATAATGAGTTTGTTCTATCACTTCTACAATTTCTACTCACCCACAATTATTTTATTTTTGACGGCGACTATTA
Organism: Bufo bufo; assembly: GCF_905171765.1. Classification (NCBI taxonomy): domain Eukaryota; kingdom Metazoa; phylum Chordata; class Amphibia; order Anura; family Bufonidae; genus Bufo; species Bufo bufo. Next base: position 336,808,363 of record NC_053391.1, on the reverse strand, counting down.
TTTTCAGATCACTGGTACTGCAATGGGCACGAAATGCGCACCAAATTTTGCTAATCTTTTTTTAGGGTGGTGGGAAGATAGGATAGTATTTACAGATGCACACAATCAATTCACCAAATACATCACTTATTGGGGCCGTTATATCGATGACGTTATAATTTTGTGGGAAGGCACGGCACAGCAATTTGAAGAATTCACAAAAATCCTTAATATAAACACAATCGGATTAAAATTCACTGGAGAAATCCATCAAACAAGACTCAATTTTCTGGATTTAGCCCTTAATCTATCAGAAGATGGCACAATAACAACAGAAATTTATAGAAAGCCCACGTCAAGCAATAGTCTTCTCCACTGGACAAGTTACCATCCAACACCTCTAAAAAAAGGTATTCCAGTGGGTCAGTATGTAAGAGCTAGAATGAACTGTTCTACAGAAGAGGCATTCGAACGTGAAAGCAAAACCTTATATCAAAAGTTTCTTGAACGCGGATACCCAAAGAAAGTATTACACAAAGCCTATAGGAAGGCAAAGGAAATAAATAGAAACAACCTTCTAATGGACCGAAAAACAACAAGCACAGAAAAAATTGTGCGCTGCATAGGCACATATGATATAAAACATCAGGAGGTAAGTAAGATCCTCAGCATATACTGGAACATCCTAAGACTAGATCAGGATATTGAAAGCGTAATAACAAAATATCCCTCAATAACATATCGAAGAGGACAAAATCTCAGAGAACAGCTAGTACATAGCCATTATCAGTGGAATTTTCCAGCAGAAGGCAAAACCACATGGCTAACCACCAAAGGGTCCTACCCATGTGGCAATTGCCAATTCTGCAGTAAAATGCAAGCTTGTAAAGAATCCGTTAATCCGGTAGATCATAAAAAATACAAATATCAAAACATTTACTGATATCAATCTAAAAACAGACACTACCCTATCAAGACATGTAATAGCAGAACACTATGGAAAAAGTGACAGTCTAAAAATATGGGGGATAACCAAAATTAAATCTGGCCCCAGACAAGGGGATATAGACAGAAAACTACAGCAGGAAGAAACCCGCTGGATATACAGGCTCAAAAGCCTTTCACCTCTAGGCCTGAATGAAGGTTTCACCTATGCGTCATTCCTGTAATAATCCAATAGCAAAGATATTATGATAATCAAAACACAAAAAAAATATATCATTATTCCAATAGACCTTCTAAAAGTTTTTTAAAAAAACTGAGAAACTGCAAAATATTAGAGAGAAAAAAATAAAATAAATAAATAAATAAATAAAAAATAAAATTATAAAATTATGAGAAATAAATATAGATTATATTACCTCTCAATGATCCAGCAATGTAAATTCATCTATAAGAAAAAATAAGAAAAGAAACATAAATAAACCTACATAGATAATAAGATGAGTCAGTATAAGTAGTATAGTCTCTAAACAAACCTGTAAGGACAGAAAACATACATAAAACTTGATAATATGATATAATAAGAAAAGTGACATTAAAATCTTTTCAAAAAATAAAATATAATATAAAATAAATAGTAGTGCAGCACAACATAGGTGCAGAATTCCTACCATAGGTAAATATTTAGAGCCGCAAGCGCCAGCTAGTAAATAAACCATCTGAAAATAAGCTATTGACATTATAGAATATATGTAAAACACCTAACTGACTGAATCTGACAAAAAATCCTAAGTGCAGAGACATGCGCAGGAGAAGAAAACATCATGAGGATTCCACAGGTTAGATACCGGAACAGCTGTCAGCTACAAGTTCTAAGTGTCAAGACATGCGCGAGATCATGGGAACATCGCGCGACCTCTGACGCCACTGCAAACTAAACCACAACCAATAGAATTAAGTGTTACAATCACACATCAAAAAAGAGACAAATTCATTGGCCGCTGAATTACTGACGTCACCAAACCGGAGGTAATAAATATAACTAATTTTGCCGAACTCAGCGCAGACTGCCCGATCCCCTGAAGACGCCATGTATATGGCGAAACATGTCGGTAGGCAGTAACCAGATTTTAGATCACAGCCGACCTTATTATAGTGTGCTAGCTACTGAGTAGCTGTGAGGCAGGATAAAGAATATATGCGCCGACAGCAGTGACAAAACAGATAAGGTGAACAGGGCTATGAAGGCAATTAGACCTCAGCCAGTGTAGCGCATTCACAGCCGGCAGCTACAAAGTAGCACAAATGTAGCAACAGTAGCTAGCGAGCCGAGAAGAAACCAGCAGGCAGCGAACCTGCCAATGAGCTATTGTTGCAATTCCACGAGTGTGCTACTGAGTAGCTGCGAGATAGAATAACGAATATATGCGCCATCAGCAGTGATCGGATAGATAAGGCAATTGAGGCTATGAAAATAAATAGACCTCAGCCAGTGTAGAGCACTCACAGCCGCAAGCTACTAAGTGGCAGTAAATGTAGCAACAATAGCTAGCAAGCCGAGAAGTAACTAGCAGGCAGCAAAGCTACCAATGTGCTACCATTAAAACTCCAAGAGTCTATATATAGAGACAGATAGGCAGCCACACAAGACTGCCACTCTAATACAAATAGAGAACATCAAGGAACAAATATAAGTTAAGCACACTACTGGCCGACTGATGAAAGTTTTAAAACTTAGTAGGTTAGGATTAAATATTCACTCAATACTATTTTTAAAAAAATCACTATTAAAAGTTAAATCTTATTTAAGTAAGCCGAGACTAATAAATGCACCTGTCAAGAGTAGGCAATCAATAGTCATCTGACTAAATGTAAATAAAACCCACCAGTTAATGCCCCACTTTAGTGCCTCAGCAAGTATAATGCCCCCCTATATTGCCTCAGTAGTAGTAATGCTCTTATAGTGCTCCAGTAATTATAATGACCTCAATAGTGCCCCAATAGTTATAATGCTTCCCTGTAGTGCCCTAGTAGTTTAATGGCATCCTGTGAGCAATAGGTAATATACCCTTCTGTAGTGCCCTAGTAGTAATAAGGTCCTCCTGTGTTGCCCTCAATAGGAATAATACCTTCCTGTAGTGCCCCAGTGATAATAATGCCATCCTGTGGTCCTGTACTTGCAGAGCCACCTTATAGTTATAACCCATCAGCCACCCCCATAGTACCTCCAGCATGTACAGTGAGGAACAGAAGTATTTGAACACCCTGCGATTTTGCAAGTTCTCCCACTTTTAAATCATGGAGGGATCTGAAATTCATATTGTAGGTGCATTACCACTCTGAGAGACAGAATTTACAAAAAAAATTCAGGAGATCACAATATATGATTTTTAAAGAATGTATTTGTCTTGCATTGCTGAACATAAGTATTTGAACACCTGAGAAACAGCAAGAATTCTGGCTCTCAAAGACCTGTTACTGTGCCTTAAAAAAGTCCACCTCTACTCCACTCCACTCATTAATCTAACTTAGTAGCACCTGTCTACGGTCTTTAAAGACCCCTGTCCACCCCACAGTCAGTTAGACGCCAACTACTACCATGGGCAAGACCAAAGAGCAGTCAAAAGACACCAGAGACAAAATTGTGGACCTCCACAAGGCTGGAAAGGGCTATGGGGCAATTGCCAAGCAGCTTGTTGAAAATAGATCAACTGTTGGAGCAATTGTTAGAAAATGGAACAGGCTAAAGACGACTGTCAGTCTCCCTCAGACTGGGGCTCCATGCAAGATCTCACCTTGTGGGGTATCCCTGATAATAAGAAAGGTGAGGAATCAGCCCAGAACTACAAGAAAAGGGCTATGGGGCAATTGCCAAGCAGCTTGTTGAAAATAGATCAACTGTTGGAGCAATTGTTAGAAAATGGAACAGGCTAAAGACGACTGTCAGTCTCCCTCAGACTGGGGCTCTATGCAAGATCTCACCTTGTGGGGTATCCCTGATAATAAGAAAGGTGAGGAATCAGCCCAGAACTACAAGGTAGGAGCTGGTCAATGACATGAAGAGAGCTTTGACCACAGTTTCAAAGGTCACTGTCGGTAGAACACTACGCTGTCATGGTTTCAAATCATGCATTGCACTGAAGGTTCCCCTGCTCAAGTCATCACATGTCCAGGCCCATCTGAAGTTTGCCAATGGCCATCTGGATGATCCAGAGGAGGCATGGGAGAAAGTCATGTGGTAAGATAAGACAAAAGAAGAACTTTTTGGTCTAAACTTCTCTCGTCGTGTTTGGAGATAAAAGAAGGATGAGTTGCATCCAAAGAACATCATTGCTACTGTGAAGCATGGGGGTGGTAACATCATGCTTTGGGGTTGCTTTTCTGCGAAGGGAACAGTACAACTGCACTGTATTAATGAGAGGATGAATGGGGCCATTTATTGTGAGATTTTGAGCAACAACCTTCTTCCCTCAGTCAGAGCATTGAAGATGGGTCGTGGCTAGAGTTAAGCGAACACCTGGATGTTCGGGTTCGAGAAGTTCGGCCGAACTTCCCGGAAATGTTCGGGTTCGGGATCCGAACCCGACTCGAACTTCGTCCCGAACCCGAACCCCATTGAAGTCAATGGGGACCCGAACTTTTCGGCACTAAAAAGGCTGTAAAACAGCCCAGGAAAGGGCTAGAGGGCTGCAAAAGGCAGCAAAATGTAGTTAAATCCCCTGCAAACAAATGTGAAAAGGGAAATGAATTAAAATAAAAATAAAATAAATAAAAATTAACCAATATCAATTGGAGAGAGGTCCCATAGCAGAGAATCAGGCTTCATGTCAGCAGAGAATCCGTCTTCATGTCATAGCAGAGAATCAGGCTTCACGTCACCCAACATTGGAACAGTCCATTGTCAGATATTTAGGCCCCGGCACCCAGACAGAGGAGAGAGGTCCCATAACATAGAATCTGGCTTCATGTCTGCAGAGAATCAGTATTCATGTCATAGCAGAGAATCAGGATTCACGTCAGCCAAAACTGGAACAGTCCATTGTCATATATTTAGGCCCCGGCACTTAGACAGAGGAGAGAGGTCCCATAACAGAGATTCAGGCTTCATGTCTGCTGAGAATCAGTCTTCATGTCATAGCAGAGAATCAGGCTTCACGTCAGCCAAAACTGGAACAGTCCATTGTCATATATTTAGGCCCCGGCACCCAGACAGAGGAGAGAGGTCCCATAACAGAGATTCAGGCTTCATGTCTGCAGAGAATCAGTCTTCATGTCATAGCAGAGAATCAGGCATCACGTCAGCCAAAACTGGAACAGTCCATTGTCATATATTTAGGCCCCGGCACCCAGACAGAGGAGAGAGGTCCCATAACAGAGATTCCGGCTTAATGTCAGCAGAGAATCAGTCTTCATGTCATAGCATAGAATCAGGCTTCACGTCAGCCAAAACTGGAACAGTCCATTGTCAGATATTTAGGCCCCGGCACTCAGAAAGAGAAGAGAGGTCCCATAGCAGAGATTCAGGCTTCATGTCATAGCAGAGAATCATGCTTCACGTCACCCAAAACTGGAACAGTCCATTGTCACATATTTAGGCCCTGGCACCCAGACAGAGGAGAGAGGTCCCATAGCAGAGATTCAGGCTTCATGTCATAGCAGAGAATCATGCTTCACGTCACCCAACACTGGAACAGGCCACTGTCAGATATTTTTAGGCCCTGGCACCCAGACAGAGGAGAGGTTCATTCAACTTTGGGTTGCCCCGCAATATAATGGTAAAATGAAAATAAAAATAGGATTGAATGAGGAAGTGCCCTGGAGTACAATAATATATGGTTAAGGGGAGGTAGTTAATGTCTAATCTGCACAAGAAATGGACAGGTCCTGTGGGATCCATGCCTGGTTCATTTTTATGAACGTCAGCTTGTCCATATTGGCTGTAGACAGGCGGCTGCGTTTGTCTGTAATGACGCCCCCTGCCGTGCTGAATACACGTTCAGACAAAACGCTGGCTGCCGGGCAGGCCAGCACCTCCAAGGCATAAAAGGCTAGCTCTGGCCACGTGGACAATTTGGAGACCCAGAAGTTGAATGAGGCCGAACCATCAGTCAGTACGTGGAGGGGTGTGCACACGTACTGTTCCACCATGTTAGTGAAATGTTGCCTCCTGCTAACACGTTCCGTATCAGGTGGTGGTGCAGTTTGCTGTGGCATGTTGACAAAACTTTTCCACATCTCTGCCATGCTAACCCTGCCCTCAGAGGAGCTGGCCGTGACACAGCTGCGTTGGCGACCTCTTGCTCCTCTTCTGTCTTCGCCTTGGGCATCCACTTGTTCACCTGTGACATTTAAGAATGCTCTCAGTAGCGAGTCTACCAATGTGTGCTTGTACTCGCGCATCTTCCTATCATGCTCCAGTGCAGGAAGTAAGGTGGGCACATTTTCTTTGTACCGGGGATCCAGCAGGGTGGCAACCCAGTAGTCCGCACACGTTAAAATGTGGGCAACTCTGCTGTCGTTGCGCAGGCACTGCAGCATGTAGTCGCTCATGTGTGCTAGGCTGCCCAGAGGTAAGGACAAGCTGTCCTCTGTGGGAGGCGTATCGTCATCGTCCTGCGTTTCCCCCCAGCCAAGCACCAGTGATGGGCCCGAGCTGCGTTGGGTGTCACCCCGCTGTGAACATGCTTCATCCTCATCCTCGTCCTCCTCGTCCTCCAGTAGTGGTCCCTGTCTGGCCACATTTGTACCTGGCCTCTGCTGTTGCAAAAAACCTCCCTCTGAGTCACTTCGAAGAGACTGGCCTGAAAGTGCTAAAAATGACCCCTCTTTCTTCATCGCCCTAAGTGTTTTCTCAAGGAGACATAGAAGTGGTATTGTAACGCTGATAACGGCGTCATCGCCACTGGCCATGTTGGTGGAGTACTCGAAACAGCGCAACAGGGCAACAGCACCACTTCACCACCAATGACTGGGCCATGTTGGTGGAGTACTCGAAACAGCGCAACAGCACCACTTCACCACCAATGACTGGGCCTCCATGCGAGACCTTCGCATGGAGGCCCAGTCATTGGTGGTGAAGTGGTGCTGTTCCGCAGTGCGACTGACCCATGTGTGCTGCAGCTCAAACTCCCCTATGGCCTGCTGCTGCTCGCACAGTCTGTCCAGCATGTGCAATGTGGAGTTCCACCTGGTGGGCACGTCGCATATGAGGCGGTGAGCGGGAAGGCCGAAGTTACGCTGTAGCGCAGACAGGCGAGCAGCGGCAGGATGTGAACGCTGAAAGCGCGCACAGACGGCCCGCACTTTATGCAGCAGCTCTGACATGTCGGGGTAGTTGTGAATGAACTTCTGCACCACCAAATTCAGCACATGCGCCAGGCAAGGGATGTGCGTCAAACCGGCTAGTCCCAGAGCTGCAACGAGATTTCGCCCATTATCGCACACCACCAGGCCAGGCTTGAGGCCCACCGGCAGCAACCACTCGTCGGTCTGTTGTTCTATACCCTGCCACAAGTCCTGTGTGGTGTGGGGCCTGTCCCCCAAACATATGAGTTTCAGAATGGCCTGCTGACGTTTACCCCGGGCTGTGCTGAAGTTGGTGGTGAAGGTGTGTGGCTGACTGGATGAGCAGGTGGAAGAAGAGGAGGAGGAAGCAGAGGAGGAGGCAACAGGAGGCAAAAAATGTTGCCCTGCGATCCTTGGCAGCGGAAGGACGTGCGCCAAACAGCTCTTCGCCTGGGGCCAAGCCGCCACTACATTTACCCAGTGTGCAGTTAGGGAGATATAGCGTCCCTGGCCGTGCTTACTGGTCCACGTATCTGTGGTTAGGTGGACCTTGCCACAGATGGCGTTGCGCAGTGCACACTTGATTTTATCGGATACTTGGTTGTGCAGGGAAGGCACGGCTCTCTTGGAGAAGTAGTGGCGGCTGGGAACAACATACTGTGGGACAGCAAGTGACATGAGCTGTTTGAAGCTGTCTGTGTCCACCAGCCTGAATGACAGCATTTCATAGGCCAGTAGTTTAGAAATGCTGGCATTCAGGGCCAGGGATAGAGGGTGGCTAGGTGGGAATTTACGCTTTCTCTCAAATGTTTGTGAGATGGAGAGCTGAACGCTGCCGTGTGACATGGTTGAGATGCTTGGTGACGGAGGTGGTGGTGGTGTTGGTGGTACATCCTCTGTTTGCAGGGCGGCAGGTGCCAACGTTTCTCCAGAGGCGGAGGAAGAGGCTGAGGCGGCAGCAGCAGAAGAGGTAGCAGGGGGAGCCTGAGTGAGTTCCTTGTTTTTAAGGTGTTTACTCCACTGCAGTTCATGCTTTGCATGCAGGTGCCTGGTCATGCAGGTTGTGCTAAGGTTCAGAACGTTAATGCCTCGCTTCAGGCTCTGATGGCACAGCGTGCAAACCACTCGGGTCTTGTCGTCAGCACATTGTTTGAAGAAGTGCCATGCCAGGGAACTCCTTGAAGCTGCCTTTGGGGTGCTAGGTCCCAGATGGCGGTGGCCAATAGCAGACGGACTCTCTTAGTGGCGGGTGTTCTGCTTTTGCCCACTGCTCCCTCTTTTGCCACGCTGTTGGCTCGGTCTCACCACTGCCTCTTCCTCCGAATTCTGAAAGTCAGTGGCACGACCTTCATTCCATGTGGGGTCTAGGACCTCATCGTCCCCTGCATCGTCTTCCACCCAGTCTTCCTCCCTGACCTCCTGTTCAGTCTGCACACTGCAGAAAGATGCAGCAGTTGGCACCTGTGTTTCGTCATCATCAGAGACATGCTGAGGTGGTATTCCCATGTCCTCATCATTAGGAAACATAAGTGGTTGTGCGTTAGTGCATTCTATCTCTTCCACCCCTGGGGAAGGGCTAGGTGGATGCCCTTGGGAAACCCTGCCAGCAGAGTCTTCAAACCGCATAAGAGACTGTTGCATAACTTGAGGCTCAGACAGTTTCCCTGATATGCATGGGGGTGATGTGACAGACTGATGGGCTTGTTTTTCATGCGCCATCTGTGTGCTTTCTGCAGAAGACTGGGTGGGAGATAATGTGAACGTGCTGGATCCACTATCGGCCACCCAATTGACTAATGCCTGTACCTGCTCAGGCCTTACCATCCTTAGAACGGCATTGGGCCCCACCAAATATCGCTGTAAATTCTGCTGGCTACTGGGACCTGAGGTAGTTGGTTCACTAGGACGTGTGGCTGTGGCAGAACGGCCACGTCCTCTCCCAGCACCAGAGGGTCCACTAACACCACCACGACCATGTCCGCATCCGCGTCCCTTACTAGATGTTTTCCTCATTGTTACCGTTCACCACAATAAGAAAAAATTTATTTGGCTCAATGTATTGAATTCAAATTCAGGCCTTTTTTTACAGGCACCTAACACTATCTGGCTATCTATTTAGGTACCGTATTACACTAATACAGGCACAACAGTAACGACAGATTTGGCTGAATATAAATTGTAGGCCTAGTATTTAGGCGCTGGATGACAGGTATCCCTTTTACGGACAGAATTAGACTTGGAGATGCACGGTAGCATGTGAAGTTATTGAGGATGACCCTATCCGCACCTTCAATCTAATATACCCTTTTATGGATAGATTTAACCTTGGCCTGATAGTAATTCCCTAAATTTGTGGTTTCTGCTCTAAGTTGGGAATTGTATTTCAACCCAGAACAAAAACTGTGCTTTGGCAGACACTAAATAGATTGACCAGCCACAGCAGTATCAACAGATTTAGCTGAATATAAATTGTAGGCCTAGTGTTTAGGCGCTGGATGACCGGTATACGTTTACGGACAGAATTAGACTTGGAGATGCACAGTAGCGTGTGAAGTTATTGAGGATGACCCTATCCGCACCTTCAATCTAATATACCCTTTTATGGATCAATTTAAACTTGGCCTGATGCAGCAGAAAAAAAATATTTAGGGAATTGCTAAGTTGGGAATTGTATTCAACCCAGAACAAAAACTGTGCTTTGGCGGACACTAAATGAATTGACCAGCCTCAGCAATAAACACAGATTTAGCTGAATATAAATTTTAGGCCTATTATTTAGGCACTGGGTGACAGGTATACGTTTACGGACAGAATTAAACTTGGAAATGCACGGTAGCGTGTGAAGTTATTGAGGATGACACTATCCGCACCTTAAATCTAATATACCCTTTTATGGATCGATTTAAACTTGGCCTGATACAGCAGAAAAAAATTATTTAGGGAATTGCTAAGTTGGGAATTGTATTCAACCCAGAACAAAAACTGTGCTTTGGCGGACACTAAATGAATTGACCAGCCTCAGCAATAAACACAGATTTAGCTGAATATAAATTTTAGGCCTATTATTTAGGCGCTGGGTAAAAGGTATACGTTTACGGACAGAATTAAACTTGGAAATGCACGGTAGCGTGTGAAGTTATTGAGGATGACACTATCCGCACCTTAAATTTAATATACCCTTTTATGGATCAATTTAAATTTGGCCTGATACAGCAGAAAAAAAATATTTAGGGAATTGCTAAGTTGGGAATTGTATTCAACCCAGAACAAAAACTGTGCTTCGGCAGACAGCAGACAGTATTACAATTGGCTAGCCACAGCTGAAACACCAGATTTAGGGTACTGCTATTTTGGCAATTGTATTTTACCCCTCAATAAAATAGCAAGCACAGCCAAGCCCCTGATGTAGGATATAGCAAAAAAATAACCACACTATTGATGGTTAAATGGACAAGACACAAAATGGCCGCCGATCACCCAAGAAAAAAGTGACATAAAAACGCTCTGGGCAGCCTAAAAACAGTGAGCAATTAAATAGCAGCAGTTCAATGATCCACAGCTGTAGATCGATCACTGAATTAAGTGTTTTTGCAGAGTTAATCACTGTCTAATCTGGCCTTAACAGCAGCTGCAACCTCTCCCTACACTGATCAGAGCAGAGTGACGTGCGACGCTACGTGACTCCAGCTTAAATAGAGGCTGGGTCACATGCTGCACTGGCCAATCACAGCCATGCCAATAGTAGGCATGGCTGTGATGGCCTCTTGGGGCAAGTAGTATGACGCTTGTTGATTGGCTGCTTTGCAGCCTTTCAAAAAGCGCCAAGAAAGCGCCGAACACCGAACCCGAACCCGGACTTTTACAAAAATGTTCGGGTTCGGGTCCGTGTCACGGACACCCCAAAATTCGGTACGAACCCGAACTATACAGTTCAGGTTCGCTCATCCCTAGTCGTGGCTAGGTTTTCCAAAATGACAACGACCCGAAGCACACAGACAGGATAACCAAGGAGTGGCTCTGTAAGAAGCATATCAAGGAGTGGCCTAGCCAGTCTCCAGACCTAGATCCAATAGAACATCTTTGGAGGGAGCTGAAACTCTGTTGCTCAGCGACAGCCCCGAATCATGACAGATCTAGAGGAGATCTGTGTGGAGGAGTGGGCCAAAATCCCTGTTGCAGTGTGTGCAAACCTGGTCAAGAACTACCGGAAACGTTTGACCTCTGTAATTGCAAACAAAGGCTTCTGTACCAAATATTAACACTGATTTCTCAGGTGTTCAAATACTTATGTTCAGCAGTGCAAGATAAATAAATTATTGAAAAATCATACAATGTGATTTCCTGATTTATTTATTTTTTTATTTTTTTATTCTGTCTCTCAGAGTGGGAATGCACCTATAATGTGAATTTCAGATCCCTCCATGATTTCTAAGTGGGAGAACTTGCAAAATCACAGGGTGTTCAAATACTTCTGTTCCTCACTGTATATTGCCTTGTTTAGTGCCCCTTATAGTTATAAAGCACATTCTTTATAGTGACTCTAGTGGGCGTAATGGCCATTTTAGTGCCCTCAGCATTTAAAAAGCCCCCACTGTAGACACACAAAAGAAAAAAGAAAAAAAAAAAATGAAAGAAAATACTCACTTGACTTCCCACTGTCTGAAGCTGTGGCTCAGCATCACACCACCTGTGTCTTGGAGCAGACCTGCACAATTACATCATCATGCTGTCTGAGACCCGATGCAGATGGTTGCTTGAGTGAGCGACAATAGTAATTCAACTCTATAGCAGTCCTTAACTTGCTCGAGTGAAGCGTTACGATGACGATACAGTTGTATAGCCAGTGGCCATATCATTCGGGGCCCTGTTTTGACCTGACAATGACCCTGCTATCCTAGAGGGATGGGAATTTTTTCCCTCAATTTCTGGGAAAGTGGTATCTGGCTGTAGTAAATATATATAAAAGCAACTTGGTAGTTTGTTGGCCTAATTTCACTGGAGGATTGTTTAGAGGTATAGCATAGGGTCAGCTGATTTAGTTGCTGGCTAAAGCCTATGCTGTAAATATACTATGGTGTGGGATAGGGGATATAATAAACATATATTTTCACTTAAACATACTTTTACAGGTTTTGATACCGTTAACATGTGAACTACACATAGTGAGTGAGTCTTGGGCATAAAACCAATATTAGTAATATTCATGCCTTTCAATTACATGACAGAAAATCAGTCAAAAAGCTTGGAGAGATTCTAGATCTGGAACATATATACACTATGACCAGGGGCGGACTGACCATTCGGGCACTCGGGCATAGACCGAGGGCCCGCAGCCACTAGGGGGCCCGCTCACTCCTGCAGCCAGATATCACAATAACTTTTATTTAGCGGTGTACTAAGGGGGGGGAGGTCGTGGGGGGCAGTCCTCCCCGGGTGCCGGCTCTCACGGTGGTGCCAGAAGCAATGAGCGCTTCCATCAATACAGATGGAAGCGCTCATTGCTGGAGCGCAGGGAGCTGTCACTCACCGCTCAGCTCCCTGCGCTCCTCCCCTCCTTCAGGCCGGCGGCGCACAGAATGGTGAGACAGGAAGACTTCTCCCCGATCCAGCATGCTGGCACGAATCGCGCTGCTGGCCTGTGTGGGCGGAGCCTGCAGCCCGGGAGTCTGCATAAGCTCCGCCCACACAGTGCTGCAGAGAGATCTGTGCCTGCAGGGGAGAGAGGAGTATGAGCTTCAGGAATCGGACAAGGTAAGTAGTTAATGTGTTTTTTTTGTTTTGTTTTTTAACACAGAGGGGGCACAATTGTCATTGCTAATGTGAAGGGGGCACAATGGGCATTTCTACTCTGGAGGGGGCACAATGGGCATTTCTTCTCTGGATGGGGCACAATGGGCATTGCTAATGTGAAGGGGGCACAATGGGCATTTCTACTCTGGAGGGGGCACAATGGGCATTTCTTTTCTGGAGGGGCACAATGGCATTGCTAATGTGAAGGGGGCACAATGGGCATTTCTACTCTGGAGGGGGCACAGTGCACAGAGGGCATTACTACACTGAATGGTGCACAGAGGTCATTACTACTATGAAGTGGCACAGAGGGCATTATTACTGTGAAGGGGGCACAATGGGCATTACTAGCACAGAGGGCATTACTACTATTAAGGGGGCACAATTGGGATTTCTACTATAGAGGGGACATAGGGGGCATTATTACTGTGAAGGGGGCACAATGGACATTATTACTGTGCTGGGGTACAATGGGCATTACTACTATTAAGGGGCATTATTACTGTGAAGGAGGCACAATGGGGATTTTCTACTGTGAGCGGAGCACAAAGAGGGCATTATAACTGTGAAGGGGCACAGATAGGGAATTAATACTGTGAAAGGGCCACAGAGAGGGCATAACTACAGTGAGAGGGGCACAATGAGGGCATAACTACTATGAAGGGGGCACAATGAAAGGATAAGTACTTTAAGGGGGTACAGTGTGTGCATCACAACTGTTAGGGGGCACAATGTGGGCATAACTTCTGTTAGGGGGCACACATCTGTACAAAACTACTGTGAAGGTTGTACAAGGAGGGCAATACTACTGTGAGGGGGTACGATTTTAAAAAAAAAGTATTGTGGGTGCCATAGAAAGGACCCGCCCGGGTGCCAAACAACCTTGGCACGCCACTGTTTTTACTAAATAATACATTTTACTCCCTGGAAAAATTCCCCCACATTCATCAGTGCAGTGAGCACTGTGAACGGCACGGGCAGGGCAGCGATGCTACCTGTGCCTGAAATAACCAATAATAAAGCTCCTTACAGCAATGAGCTTTGTTATTGGTTGGGTATTGGCGATATAGGTCGGGTCAGGCAGGGAAAGCCGGTGAGAGCTGGAAGGAGGAGAAGCCCGCTCCCGAAAGTGGCTGTATTAAGGAGAGCGGGGCGTGCTGCCCAAGGACCCTGGGGAGCAGCAGACTCATGTGACTGGACTGGTCTGAGAGAAAAGCTGACCCTGGGCCTGTGACCCCCCCCATCCTTCCCGACCATGTTGTTGTGGCAGTGAAAAGCACGGCCTGTTAGTCTTCAAGTGAATGATTCCCCCCTCCCCCTATCATGGTTCCATCCAGTCTCACAGTTCTCTGCTCCCCCCTCCTCCTGTCACCCCACTAGTGACCCTGCTCCCCCCTCCTCCTGTCACCCCACTAGTGACCCTGCTCCCTCCTCCTGTCACCTCATTAGTGACACTGCTCCCCCTCCTCCTGTCACCCCATTAGTGATCCTGCTCCCCCCTCCTCCTGTCCCCCCTAGTGACCCTGCTCCCCCCTCCTCCTGTCCCCCCTAGTGACCCTGCTCCTGTCACCTCACTAGTGACCCTGCTTCCCCCACCTCCTGTCAACCCATTAGTGACCCTGATTCCCCCACCTCCTGTCACCCCACTAGTGACCCTGCTCCCCTCCTCCTCCTGTCCCACCCTAGTGACCCTGCTCCCCCTCCTCCTGTCACCTCACTAGTGACCCTGCTCCCCCCACTAGTGACCCTGCTTCCCCTCCTCCTGTCACCCCACTATTGACCCTGCTCCCCCTCCTGATGTCACCCCACTAGTGACCCTGCTCCCCCCTCCTCCTGTCACCCCACTAGTAACCCTGCTCCCCTCCACTAGTGACCCTGTGTGTTCCTGTACGGAGAGGAGCCTGGCTGGAGTGTGGTGAGGCCTAACTGTGTGTCTGTCCGTGTGTGTGTGTGTGTCTGTTTGTGTGTGTGTCTGTCCCTGTGTGTGTGTTTGTGTGTCCCTGTGTGTGTGTGTCTGTCCCTGTGTGTGTGTGTCTGTCTGTGTGTCTGTCCCTGTGTGTGTGTGTCTGTCCCTGTGTTTCACTATCACCATGTCCACCATGTTCCTATTTCTTGACGCAGCTGCATCAGGACGTTCTGTGCGGAACAATAAGAAGAAGATGGAAGAGGAGGCAGCGCCGCCAGCATGGAGTCGATGGGAGAGACACAGGGAGGCACACTAAGGACATAGGTAACACTACCACATTATAAGGACTAGTGCTATCTGTGTTTTTACATAGGACTGCAGGTAACACTACCACATTATCATCACTATTGTTATCTGTGGTTTTACATAGGACTGCAGGTAACACTACTACATTTTCTGTACTCAGAGAGCCATTACTGTGTTATCTGTGTTGTTACATAGGACTGCAGGGGACATCTACTATATTATCTGTACTCAGAGAGTTATCACTGTATAGGGGGGCCCACTAAGACTTTATCGTCCAAGGGCCCACATGAGCCTTGATCCAGTGCGATGCAATATGTGGGTGGGGCTGTGGGTGGGTGTGGCTTGAGGGTGTGCGGGGACACAGGGGCCCCATAATCCCCTATTGCTCGGGGGGCCCATGAATTGTCAGTCCGCCTCTGACTATGACACAATTAGTTTTTAACACTACATACCAATTAATTTTCCAGTGTCACTTACAGTTTTTAGCAGCCAGCTTGCTGGAGTATTAGCCCCACCACAAAGTTATTGTGCCTCCTACAAGAATTTTGAGTATTGCGCTGGAGATTATACAGCCAGTACATCTAGGATTATTTCACAGTTTTGTGATATGTCAGCCAAGCAGGCAGGTGCACAGAACAAAAGTTGTAAATATGGAATTACGGTCCTATTATATCCCAGGGGCTTGCTGCGTGTCACAGAAAAACCACATCAAAGCTCTAATTTATTTCCCAATCCTCCTTTATCCCAAGTTTATAACTGAGCAGCTCAGCCTCAGCTACAAAAGAAAAAAATAAACCATTCTAATACATTGTAGACAATATCTAACTTGAGTCATGCATAACCCTTTCATTCTCAGGGTATTGCAATATGGGAATCATGGCAGATTTTTCTGTTACCAGCAAAACAGTACTTTAGTCAGTAGTTTGGTAGAAAATAGATGCCAGATTGCTTTGCAAAATTTATTACTGTTGTATATACATCACACTGTATTCTGGTGCAATAAATTTTGATAGTAGCTTTCAAAAGCTTATGCTAAAAACCAAGGGCATCCTTTACTGTACCTATAGGGGCTGTTATCTATATCAACTATCCTCATTGCACACATCTATGCCTACTTGTTATGGACAGGTATTACGGACAATGGTTGTGAATCCACTTACCAACTAACTGGTTTGGTGTTGGGCTAGACCTGAGGGCATTATCCTGGTGGTGTTCTGGTTTTATATGGAATATGGAATTCTCAGTAGAGAAGCCACCATACCACTACCTATTGGTGTAGTTGGCAGCTGACCAAGGGAAGTCAGAGACACTAGTGCAAAGAACCAGGCAGAATGCAGGCGAATCCAAAGACAGAATGATCAGGAACCCAGACATATAGACTACAAAAAACAGACAGACTACAGGAACTCATACAGACATGCTGGATACTGGACGGCAGTGATCAAGATTTCTAGGTGAAAGTAAGCACATGACACTCACCCACACAAACTTTGCCTTGTGACATATTCAGCTGGGCCATATCCAAAATGACGGTTCCAAGAGTCTTTGGAACATTACATTCTGTACATTCTATATTTTTTGTGTGTCAATAAACCCATGTATATTGGATTATCTTGATATAAATTATACCAATGTTTCAGATCACCAATATTGATTATTATATTCACTAGGTACATTACACAACAGATTGATTTTGCTTAGTCTACATTCACACTTGCGTTCAGAGCGGATCCGTCTGCCTTCTGCACAGACGGATCCTCTCCTATAATGCAGACGTTTGGATCCGTTCAGAACGGATCCGTCTGCATTATAGTTTAGAAAAAATTCTAAGTCTGAAAGTTGTTCTTTCAATGTAAAGTCTGGACGGATCCGTTTGAAAATTGAGCCATACTGTGTCAACTTCAAACGGATCCGTCCCCATTGACTTCCATTGTAAGTCTGCACGGATCCGTTTGCCTCCGCACGGCCAGGCGGACACTCGAACGCTGCAAGCTGCGTTCAGGTGTCCGCTTGCTGAGTGGAGCGGAGGCTGAACGCGTCCAGACTGATGCATTCTCAGCGGATCCGCATCCACTCAGAATGCATTAGGGCAGTATGGATGCGTTCGGGGCCGCTTGTGAGCCCCTTCAAATGGAGCTCACAAGCGGAGCCCCGAACGCTAGTGTGAAAGTAGCCTAATTTGTGTCAAACTGTAAACGTTTGTTCTATATACCATAAGTATATATGTTATGTATGTTTGCATATATGTTATACATGTTTACAAATACAGTGATATCTTAAACTTGCTTAACTGTTTACAGTAACAGTAATTTTACCAGGGGTGCCCAAACTTTTGCATGCCACTGTATATGTTATATACTGTATGTAATAGACTCTTCAAAATACAGAACCATGTTCTATTCCTGAAATGGTTGAATTCAGCACAGATCCATACAATGAAGCCTTTTATCGTGCAGAACTAAATCCTATTTCTTTGATACACACACAATACAGAAGTGTTGCTAGCAAAGGCCATTTAATCATTACCTGCAGTAGTGTAACCTATAGTTGTAGAAACCACTCAGCTATATGTACTGATCTTTATACAAGATTCTATTGTCAACTGTACACATCTTTATACAAAACTCTATTGTCAATTCAAAAGCTATGTAAAAGTATTTGATGTCACCAACAGTTATGTATCCATCAAAAATAGCACAAACTGTGATTACTGTCTTATTCTGAATGTGTTTGAAGTTATACAGCAGGTGTCTCAAACTCGCCCGGATGTATGGGCCACACATAGAAAACGAATATAGTTGACAAAGTAGTATCCCAGACCTGGGGGTGCTTAAAATTGTATATTGTTATGTTATGTATTTTCCTGTTTGTGTTTGGCCATTACTACCAGCAAGGAAGGTTGGCAAAGATTGGCAGGAACAGGGTTAACCACCCTGTTCCTCCCCTCTTTGTAGGAGTGGGCTGGTCCTGCTTCCTGCCAAGAGGGGGAGTTCCTGTTCCATTCCAAATTGTCCTCGAGTAAAGCCTTGCAAGGCCAGACAGCAGAGTGACCTGCTACTTCTGCATCTACTGACACTGATGTAAAGTGAGAGAATACAGTCAAGCTACCCATCACCAAACAACCATTAGGTCAGTATCATCTAAGTGCTTTATTTCCACCAACCAACCAGTCTCCATATCTTTGCTGGTGCCAAAGATGAAATTCACTTAAAGCCCACTGCTAGTGTATGTATTTAAAGTTCTATGTTGCACTTAGTAAAACAGACTTTGTTACATTTAACCAGCATTCTGCCCTGCCTCTATGCTGGTTGAGGCATTGGTGTACATTTTGGCCAAAGCGTAATAAGCCACTCACCACGTCAAGGTCGCCTCTATGGAGTGGTCCCTAACACTAGTTCCTACCTGTTTATGGGCCATGACAGCCACACAAAGTCCAGGGAATGCAGGTCAGCATGCACGCCAAGCACACTCTGCTTTTAACCCCGTCCGGTGCCATTACAGCTTTCATCGGATCCAGGGATGCAAGTACCAACATGCACGCTGAGCCCACCATATACTTCTCCTGGAGCCAAATGGCTACTGGTAGGTTCTATATAAGCAGACTCAGTTTTATACTGACTTTAAAACCAGCCTCCAGGACAGATTGACTGGTCAGGTGTGCATGACTGCATGGAGATCGCCACGCCTCCAATATATACTACAAAGAAAAAATGTGGGTGATTGAGTCAGCACAATCCTGTATGTGGTACACATCACTATGGCAAAATACATATACAAACGCAAAATACAAATGTGATAGCACTCTGCAACCAGCATTCTGCCCTGCCTCTATGCTGGATGAGGCATTGGTGTACATTTTGGCCAAAGCGTAATAAGCCACTCACCACGTCAAGGTCGCCTCTATGGTGGGCTCAGCGTGCATGTTGGTACTTGCATCCCTGGATCCGATGAAAGCTGTAATGGCACCGGACGGGGTTAAAAGCAGAGTGTGCTTGGAGTGCATGCTGACCTGCATTCCTTGGACTTTGTGTGGATGTCATGGCCCATAAACAGGTAGGAACTAGTGTTAGGGACCACTCCATAGAGGCGACCTTGACGTGGTGAGTGGCTTATTACGCTTTGGCCAAAATGTACACCAATGCCGCATCCAGCATAGAGGCAGGGCAGAATGCTGGTTGCAGTGTGCTATCACATTTGTATTTTGCGTTTGTATATGTATTTCGCCATAGTGATGTGCACCACATACAGGGTTGTGCTGACTCAATCACCCACATTTTTTCTTTGTTACATTTAACTCTGGCCTCATTCTTCAGTACTATAATTTTACTGCACCAATCCCCAGGGAGCAATGACCTGAGGGTTTATACCATGACACAACATTTCATCAGGGCCATTACCACTCCTATCCTATACCATGGCTCTTCAGGGGGTCATATGTGACCCTAAAATAGACTTTATTGCCTTGCAGCAGGAAATCCAGTGGAAGCTACAGTCATATCATGGTAACAAGACTCCATGTGGGTGTTTCACATTCGTCATCACTTGCTACAAAGGCCCAAAAATACAGGGGTTGATTGGCCATCTTGGTTCCGCACCACGTGTGCCGACGCATCGAAACACGGCCCCCCCAAGAGTGGGAAACCAGAGAGAATGCCCAGCCGTGGTATAGGCAAGACATATCTAATGCTTCGCTGGGTGCGGGAGTCTGGTGCCTTCAACTTGGCACCTGTTTATTTTACAAAGACTAAAGGGCCTTCAGGCCAGAAGAGCCTTCTGTGCTTGGGATGAAGAGTTTGTCCATAGCTAGAAGCTGCAGTCTTGTTAACGTGCTGGAAATTAAGTCAGAAGAGTCCACCATGTACTTAAGATGGCGGAATTACTACCCAGCTTGGAATACGTGCTGCCGTCACTGTCTCCGGTGAGCGAGATATGAGAAGAAGAGGAGACATAATGAGGGTTTATTCGTATTGCGGTTCTATTCAACCCATGAGTCATCCAAGAGGGAAAGGCTGCCAACAAGCATTTTGCCCATGCAACTCTCCATATAGCAGTGGACTATGGGTACCCAGGCCTGACACCCCAGCCAAGCTCATGGTGATTTCCATTTTCACTGGGTTGGGGCATTCCTATACTCTGCTTCGAAAAAGCCTGGAGGATACGAACTGGGTTACAAGTGGTTATGACCCACCACTTCCCCCTCTCTGTGAAGGTAAAATCCTGAATCCTGTTTTGCTGGTCACAGATACCAACCTTGCAATTCCAGTTCCCACCACAGGGGTTAGACAAAACAGCCATACTATTAAAATATAAAAAAAAAAAAATGATCCCATACCGTGAATGACATAACGAAAAGAAAAAAATGATTCACCGTTTTTTTTTCATCACTTTACTTCCAAAAAAATTTAATAAAAGTGATCAAAAAGTCATATTCACCCCAAAATGGTATTAGCAATAACAAAATATCCCACAAAAAATGAGCCCTCACACATCTACATGGACCAAAAAAAATGATGGGGGTGGGAATATGGTTAAGACAAGATTTTTTTTTTTCAAAAGTTCTTATTTGTTTCAGTATTAAAATGCAAGAAAAACTGTGTTGTATCACTGTAATTATACTGACCTGGAGAATGAAGAGCGCAAGTCAATTTTACCGTATTGTGAAGGCCGTAAAAACAAAACCTGCAAACCTGTAGTGGAATTGCATTTTCTTTTTCAAATTCCACCCTATTTGGAATTAATTTCCTGCTTCCAACTACATTGTATGCAATACTAAATGGTGGCATTAGAACATACAACTTGCCCTGCAAAAAACAAGCACTCATATGGCTATGTGAACGGAAAAATAAAAAAGTTATGGCTCCAAGAAGAAAGTGAAAAACTAAAATACAAAAATGGAAAATTACTGAGTCAGGAAAGGATTAATGATCTGGCAGAGCCTAACTGCAGCACTTTTATGGACTAATCAGAGAGCAGTGGCGTACTGCCCATAGAGGCAGACCACGCCATTGCTATGGGGCCCGCGGCACTGGGGGGCCCGGAGCGCAGAGACATGCGGCTGCTTTTCTTCTAAGGCTCAGCCAACTCTTCTTCCTCAATCTCCGCCGCCAGCCAGCCGCCCCCCCGCCCGGAGTCTAACCTGATCTCCTGACTTGATCCTGACCTGACTGCTGCGGAATCAGGATAAAACCAGCCTGCAACTGCAAGTAGCGCTCGCTGGCCAAACAGCACAAGGCAACTCTGTTGAGGCAGCTGCTGATTGGCCAGTGTGCGGCGTGCGCAAGGGAGGCGGGAGAATCGGTTCGCCGTCGCCAGTGTGCCTGAGGAGCAGAGCTGCAGAGGAGACGAAGTCAGAACTTGAAGCACCCTGTCGGACTGTCCCACTCCCTGGCCTGAACGCAGAGAGCAGACTCAGTCAGCACAGCAGAGACAAGGTATGATGATAATGTCAGACTCAGATACCATTTTACTCAGAGATTGTCAGACACTGACAGCCTGACAGGCCAGGCACAGGCAGCAAGAGAGAGGAGGGGTGGGGAGGGGGACAGCCAGGACAGGGTGGTACATGCTTCAATCCCACTCCAGTGAGTCCTGTTGTCCTCTATGAGCCCCAAAATGCCTATGGGGGAGAAGTAGGAAGAAAGCACACTGTCCTGAGAATTTTGGGGGGCATTAGGGGTTGGGGGGGGGGGGGGGGCTCATAGAGGACAGTGTGCTTTCCTCCTACACCTACACCTACTCCTTCCTAACAAACCCCCTCCCCCGGGCATTTTGGAGGGCATTAGGGGTTGGATATTAACCCCTCTAACTCCTTGCTGCTAATGCTGAGTGTGCACTTAGCTACCAAATGATATTTCACCAACCAGCCAAACCACCCCCCCCACACACACACACACACACACAAACACACACAAACACATGCGCATATGTGCACACTCAGCATCAGCAGCAAGGAGTTAAAGGGGTTTAAAGAGTTAAGGAGTTTAAAGAGTTAAGTTTTAAGGAGTTAAAGGGGTGCAAATACATGTACATTTTATACGTTACAGCAACAAAGTTAGTTAATAATAAAATAAAAATGTTTATCCCTAACAGTTTCAGTAGGTCATGTATAAATTTATTTAATGGGGGTGTGGCATGGGAGGAACCAGGTCAAGAAGTGGGAGGGGCCATGGTGGGTAGTGGGCGGGGTTAAGGGGCCCAATTCAGATTTTTTGCTATGGGGCCCAGTGATTTCTATGTACGCCCCTGTCAGAGAGGTTTGCATTTGCACAAATCATTCTCTTCTTGCCTACACCGATCTGTATAATCAAAGGCAGGCAGCAGGGCAGGCTGAACAATTTGTTCATGAAACTAAGGGAGGAAGCCTGTACTCAAAGGAAATGAAAACTCTAAGTTCAGCTTAAGGACCTTTGATGATGTCATCAATGGGAGGAGCCAGAATAGAAATACGTTACAGCCGACACTAATATGGGATTTTTATTAACCCTTTCACCCCGAATTTTTTAGATTTGGGTTTTCATTTTTCACTCCCTGCCTTTCCCGAACCATAACTTTTTTATTTTTTCATTTACATAGCTTTATGAGGGCTTATTTTTTTGTGGGACAAGTTGTAGTTTGTAATGTCACCATTTAATATTGCATATTGTGTAATGGGCAGCTGGAAAAAAAATGGGCTGAAATTGAAAACAAAATACAATTCTGCAACAGATTTATTGGTTTTGTTTTTAAGGCATTCCCTATGCGGTAAAACTGACCTGTTACTTTCATTCTCTGAGTCAGTACAATTATGACAATACCACTTTATGCAGTTTTTCTTGCATTTTAATACTGAAAAATAATAAAAACCTTAAAAAAATTAAGTTTTCATTGGCATATTCTGACCCCTATAATTTTTTTTGTGTACAGAGCTGCGTGAGGGCTCATTTTTTTGTGAAGAAATTTGTACTTTTCATTGATACCATTTTGGATTAGTGATGAGCAGCATAGGCAATATTCGTTTTTGGGATATTTAGCAAATTTTTGGCCTAATATTCGCCATAGATTCACAAATTCTAGAATTCGTGATCTCCAGTCATTATTTTCTTGATTGTGAAAATCGGCAATGTAATATGCGCGTATTGCGCGCACAATACAGGCGTGGCTCACTTTTGCAACATTTTTCAAGCTGCTAGAAGTTTCCTGAGACTGGAGAAAATGCACAGTACAGAATTTCCTATCACACTACCTAACACCCTGCACTGGAACCTGTCAGCTACAATATATCACTATCTAAGGCTACTTTCACACCTGCGTTCGGTGCAGATCCGTCTTGTATCTGCACAGATGGATCCGCACCGATAATGCAAACGCTTTTATCCGTTCAGAATGGATCCGTCCTGATTACATTGAAAGTTAATGGGGGACGGATCCCTTTTCAATTGCACCATATTGTGTCAGTGAAAACGGATCTATCCCCATTGACTTTAAAGAGGACCTTTCACTAGAATAAAAAATCTAAAGTAAGCATACAGACATGGAAAGCGGCGCCCAGGGATCTCCCTGCACTTCCTATTATCCCTGGGCGCCGCTCCGTTCTCCCGGTATAGGCTCCGATATCTTCATATGTTCGGCTCAACTGGGTGGAGCCTGCCGGCGTCTCCTTCTCCCAGGCTGTAGCACTGGCCAATCACAGCGCTCAGCTCATAGCCTGAGAGTTTTTTTTTTTCTCTCAGGCTATGAGCTGAGCGCTGCGATTGGCCAGCTCTACAGCCTGGGGGAAGGAGACGCCGGCAGGCTCTACCCAGTTGAGCCTAAAATATGAAGATACCGGAGCCTATACCGGGAGAACGGAGCGGCGCCCAGGGATAATAGTAAGGGCAGGGAGATCCCTGGGAGCCGCTCTCCATGTCTGTATGCTTAGTTTATATTTTTCAAACATTTTCCCTTTCAGATGCCGTGGTCAAATGTGACCACAGCATCTGTGCAATCCGTAAGCGGAAGTCGCGCACTTCCGCTCTGGTAACAGCGTTCCCCGGTTGAGATCGGGGAACCTTTTACATTGATCTAATAGGCTGAAGCCCACTTCCTGCTCTAATTACCGCCCCATATCCCTACTCAATGTAGACCTAAAACTCCTAGCTAAAATGCTCGCCCTTCGCCCGAATAACTTTCTTCCCTCGTTAATCCATCCGGACCAGGTGGGCTTTGTCAAGGGACTTGAGGGCAAAGATAACACCACCAAAGTCCTAAACTCCCTTTACTACGCCACCCATAAAATTACACTCCTGATTGGCACGGACGCTGAGAAAGCTTTTGATAGAGTTGATTGGTCTTATATCCGTTCTACCTTACAAAAATTCCAAATTCCAGACTCTTTCAATAACTCAGTCTTTTCGATGTATGCCCAATCCTCAGCGTCCATGTCAGTTAATGGAATCCTTTCCTCTGGCTTCCCAATCAGGAACGGGGCCAGACAGGGATGTCCCCTTTCCCCCCTTATTTTCGTCCTTGTTATGGAAACCCTCCTACAAGCTTTGAGACAGGAAGAAAACATTCGAGGCCTACAAGTTGAGGGAATAGAATTCAAATTAGCTGCTTTTGCAGATGATCTAATAATTACAACTAACCCCTCTAAGTCCATGCCCATCATTCTCTCACTATTGAGCCAATTTGGATCCCTATCTAATTTCAAAGTTAACCCTACCAAATCCCAGGTCTTACACATGGGACTATCCTGCACAACTCTCACTTACATAGAAACATAGAAACATAGAATGTGTCGGCAGATAAGAACCATTCGGCCCATCTAGTCTGCCCAATATACTGAATACTATGGATAGCCCCCGGCCCTATCTTATATGAAGGATGGCCTTATGCCTATCCCATGCATGCTTAAACCCCTTCACTGTATTTGCAGCTACCACTTCTGCAGGAAGGCTATTCCATGCATCCACTACTCTCTCAGTAAAGTAATACTTCCTTATATTACTGTTAAACCTTTGCCCCTCTAATTTAAAACTGTGTCCTCTTGTGGTAGTTTTTCTTCTTTTAAATATGCTCTCTTCCTTTACCGAGTTGATTCCCTTTATGTATTTAAAAGTTTCTATCATATCCCCTCTGTCTCTTCTTTCTTCCAAGCTATACATATTAAGGTCCTTTAACCTTTCCTGGTAAGTTTTATCCTGCAATCCATGTACTAGTTTAGTAGCTCTTCTCTGAACTCTCTCTAGAGTATCTATATCCTTCTGGAGATATGGCCTCCAGTACTGCGCACAATACTCCAAGTGAGGTCTCACCAGTGTTCTGTACAGCGGCATAAGCACTTCACTCTTTCTACTGCTTATACCTCTCCCTATACATCCAAGCATTCTGCTGGCATTTCGTGCTGCTCTATTACATTGTCTTCCCACCTTTAAGTCTTCTGAAATAATTACTCCTAAATCCCTTTCCTCAGATACTGAGGTCAGGACTGTGTCAAATATTCTATATTCTGCCCTTGGGTTTTTACGCCCCAGGTGCATTATCTTGCACTTATCCACATTAAATTTCAGTTTCCAGAGTTCTGACCATTCTTCTAGTTTTCCTAAATCCTTTTCCATTTGGCGTTTCCCTCCAGGAACATCAACCCTGTTACATATCTTTGTGTCATCAGCAAAAAGACAAACCTTACCAGCGAGGCCTTTTGCAATATCACTTATGAAGATATTAAACAAAATCGGTCCCAGTACAGATCCCTGTGGAACCCCACTGGTAACATTACCTTGTTTTGAATGTTCTCCATTGACTACAACCCTCTGTTGTCTGTCACTCAGCCACTGCCTAATCCACTCAACAATATGGGAGTCCATGCTCAATGACTGCAGTTTATTGATAAGTCTTCTATGTGGGACAGTGTCAAAAGCCTTACTAAAATCTAGATATGCGATGTCAACTGCACCTCCACCGTCTATTATTTTATTCACCCAGTCAAAAAAATCTATAAGATTTGTTTGACATGATCTCCCTGAAGTAAACCCATGTTGTTTTTCATCTTGAAATCCGTGGGATTTTAGATGTTCCACAATCCTATCCTTTAATAGGGTTTCCATTAATTTGCCTACTATTGATGTCAGACTCACTGGTCTATAGTTGCTCGATTCCTCCCTACTACCTTTCTTGTGAATGGGCACGACATTTGCCAATTTCCAATCTTCCGGGACGACTCCTGTTACTAATGATTGGTTAAATAAATCTGTTAACGGTTTTGCCAGCTCACCACTAAGCTCTTTTAATAATTTTGGGTGTATCTCATCAGGCCCCTGTGACTTATCTGTCTTCACCTTAGACAGCAAACTTAGAACATCTTCCTCTGTAAAGATACATGCATCAAACGATTTAATAGTCATTCTTTCTAGTGGAGGTCCTTCTCCTTTTTCTTTTGTAAAAACTTCCCTCAAGGCTTCCACCCCTTTTAATTGGGACACCCAACAATTAACATACTTAGGCGTTAAACTTACCCCCCATTTATCCGATCTTTATGCTCTAAATTATAAACCCCTATTATCATCCATTATTGCCCAACTGGACTCATTAAACTTCCCCTTCTTATCTTGGTTTGGGAGAAAAAACCTACTTATGTCCCTAATAATGCCAAGACTCACATATTTAATGCAGACCCTCCCAATAGAACTGCCCAACTCATTTTTCAGTCTTTTGAACAAACATATCCGAAAATTCATACGGCAAGGTAGGGCTCCTCGCATCTCCTTCTCTACACTTTCCAAGCCAAAAAAAGCCGGTGGGATAGGACTGCCAGACCCTGAAGTGTACATGAGATTCATCCTTCTATCCAGGATAGTTGACTGGATTAGGTCTCCCTCCACCAAGACATGGCTTGTCCTTGAAAATTCATTTCTAAATACTTCCCTACGGGCCCTTCTATTTTCGGGTAAACCCCCTCCCAGTCTGCGCCTTATTCCTAACTCTATGATTAGGAACACTCTAAAAGCTTGGAGATGGTTTTCAGCCAGAGAAGGATCTATATCCCTACCTTCCCCATTGCTGCTTACTAGAGATATAGTCTCCCTAGCTCCTAGAGAACTTAGAGAATGCTTTTCCCTCTCCCTGCGATCTTCTGACACTCCCATAGGGGAGTTAATAGACTCAGATGGGACCCTACCCCCTGACCAAAAACTATGTGAGCTCCTTAAAATAAAAAATTGCAACCCCATCCCACTGAGATTCCTTAAAACAGAAATCCTCTCTTCCCTTAAAAACACCCCGTCCCATAGAGAACTTTCCTGGTTCGAAAAACTACTGAGCACTACCCTTTATTCCTCCAAACCTATCTCCACAATATATAGGAATCTGAAATCTCCAGTTTTTGATCCCAAACCAGCCATAGTGGGATTGTGGGAGAGAGATCTACAACGCTCCTTGTCAGATTCAGAGATCTCCTCCATGTTGATTGCTCCGCATAGGATCTCCAGATGCACCCGAACACAAGAAAATAGTTACAAGATCCTATCTCGCTGGTATAAAACCCCAGACAAAACTTGCCTTTATAACAAAGACTCTTCTGACCTTTGTTGGAGATGTAAAACAGAAAAGGGCTCCTATTTTCATATCTGGTGGTCCTGCAGTGTGATCAAAACGTGGTGGGAAGAGACAGTGAGAATTACAAACAGAATATGTCAAACTGATATTGCTTGTACCCCAGAATTAACTCTCCTCACATTGGGGACCCAAAAAATCCCCCAAAATAAGGCATCCTTTTTCTCTTTTATGCTGAGTTCCACCAGATTACTCCTCCCAAGATTCTGGCTTACCTCAGACACCCCCAGTCTTGAGAGTTGGTATACTAAGATAGATCAGATATATAGACTGGAAGAGATCTCTCATTGGGAGCTAAGAACAAGGTCTGTTTTTCTTAATATATGGAACCCCTGGAAAAAATTCAGGCATTACTCATAACACTCACATGTAAACTGCCTTGTATCTCGGAATACTATGGATTCTCCCTTCTGTCTAGATGACCCCCCCTTCTTTTTTCTTTCTTTGATCATTAAAGTGCACCGTCTTCTAATCTTATGCTGTCATATCAACATTCCATATGCATGCATATCTCACGATTTGTAACATTGTTGGCGAACATACTCTACTATGAATATGTCTATGCAATACATGTGATATATATACCTGTAATGTTATTTGTTTTTTCATGTGTTTTTTATGAAAATAAAAACTATCAATAAAAAAAAAAAATACCCAATTATTTTTTTTGAAAAAGTGATCAAAAAGTCACACACACTTCAAATTGGTATCACTGAAAAGAACAGATCTTCCCGCAAAAAATGAGCCCTCACAACGCCCCATACACATAACTACATAAAAGTTATAGGGGTCAGAATATGGTTATAAACAATTTTTTTTCCCCTCAAAAGGTTTTATTTTTACAGTATTAAAACACAAGAAAAATTATACAAGTGTGCTATCGTTGTAACTGTACTGACCTGAATGAATATAACAGGTCAATTTTACCGCATAGAGTACAGTGTAAAAAAATATATAAAAACCTTTATCAGAATTGCGTTTTTTTCCCAATTCTACCCCATTTGGAATTTTTTTCCCGCTCCCTATTACATGGTATGCAACCGTAAATGGTGCCATTAGAAAGTACAACTTGTCACGCAAAAAATAAGCCCTCATAAGGCTATGTGAATGGAAAAATAAAAAAGTTAGGACTATGGGAAGGAGGGGAGTGAAAAACGAAAACGCAAAAATGGAAAATCCCAGGGTCCTTAAGTGGTTAAAATCTAGACGTGTCAGGCAAATTCCGAGTTCATATTTGGAATCAGCGCGCTCATTTTAGTATAAATCACATGTTTTTCTCTCAGTAGCAAAATCATTGTTAATATATTAGATTATAATTAGAGATAAGCAAAGTTATGAAAAATTTAATTCGGGTGCTTCACTGAACTTCAACAAGAAATGTGACTCGTTACAAATTGCTTTGTCACAAATTGCTTTCTATTGTATGGAGTGGGCACAATGATGGGGAACGGTGATCATGCCAACCCCATAATTTAACCCCTTTAGATGCTGCGTTCAATGTTGATCGCGGCATCTGTGACTTGCATGGAGCTGTTCAGGGGTTAAAAAAAATTATACTCACCTCATCCATTTGCGGAAAGGCCGTCCGCTCCTGTCACTGTGTGCGTCCGGCGTGATTACGTGGTGCGATCATCACGCTCGCTGCAGGTCCTTTGGCGTTTTTTTTTTTCAATCAAGACGGGAGCGGACGGCCTTTCTGTGAGCAAGTGTATGAGGCGAGTATAATTTTTTTATTTTTTTGCCACCATTTTAGGGAAAATTGATTAATTACAACGAAGCATGAAGAAATTCAGCTTCGCAGTGAAACAAATTTTTCCAGAAAGTCCACTTCGGATACTTCGATTTGCTAATTATCATGTGTCATAATAACACCTGTTGTTTCTATTACTTTAATGTGTTGCAATTATATCTGTCTTTCCCACTTAAAATTGATTAATCAAACCTTAAAATACAATACCAGTTTTGTTTTCTGTTATTTCCCAATCTTTGCTAGACAGATCAGAGCTCTACATTTTGCCAACATAACCATCTGGTCCTATTTTTGAATGCCAATAGCCACTGAACAAAACAGTGGGTACCGGCAAAGAAATAATACCTGCAAGTTCCAGGCGATCTGTGTGAAATCATCAGAAATGCTTCTCACTTCACTACAAACAGTGTCACCAGCATCTAATTAGTTTGATGAAGTAAAATGTCAGGAAGAATTGGAAGCCAGGGTGTGTTAATAAATCATTCTGTGCTTCCTGCTTTGTCTTTATCTCTGCCTTGCCGGTTCATGATCACTATTAGATTAGATTAAATTTACATTGGTTATGTCAGAGACAGAGTTTACCCTATCTGTGTCACAATGCCTCTGCATGTAATTAATTTTAGTAGGTGTGATTTTTACAAAATACTCTTGCCACTACTGTATAACGATCAAATAATACCAATGAAATGAAAAATGTTAGCATACTTATTTTTAATAAATTATTTGTCCTATTGAATTACACATAAAAATAAATGCCAAGCAAACACACTGCAATAGACCTACCCTGAAGGGTCATTGTGTGGCCTCTTGCACACAAACATATTTTCATTCCGTTTCCATTCAGTTTTTTTTTTGCGGACAGTATACGGAACCAATGGGTCTGCCAAAAAAAAAAAAACGTAAGGTTTTCTGTGTGCATTCCGTTTCTGTATTTCCGTTCCGCAAAAAAATAGAACATGTCCTATTATTGTCCGCATTACAGACAAGGATAGTACTGTTCTATTAGGTGCCAGCTGTTCCGTTCCGCAAAATATGGAATGCACATTTTAGGGATCAGTTTTTTGTGAACAGCAAAATACATACGGTGGTGTGCAAGAGGCCTAAGACTGAGGAATTCAAAGAACACCAAAGAAAGAATCTTTGTATCATGCAAAATCCCTTCAGTCCATGCATTAGGTGTAACACATTGTATCAGTTTTCCTGGAGTGTCACTTTAGAGGCATGTACAATATTTCAGCAATTGGAAATGGATGAGAAGAAATAGGCTACAATTACTTAGTAGGTATTGTACAGACCTAGATAACATCTACACTAAGAACTCTCTACCTTTCTTTGTAGAAGCCAGGATATGATGCTGTCTTTAGGGTCTCACACCAATCCTTTTGGCTAGAGATGAGCAAAGCTTTTAAAAATTCGATTTGGTCACTTTGCCGAATAAAAAAAAAAAAAATCAATCTGATCCAAATTATTTTATCATGAAGTGCGTTAAATCAGGTCTATCCCTGCCTGCAAGTAAACATTAGGGAGAATGTATCCTGGTGTACATCACTGTGCAGTGCAGCAACATACATAACTAGTCCTTTCTGGTAGCAAAACAGTTACTATGCGTCTGAATGACAGGCAGATCACATGTATTATCGTGCAAGCCACCAACATGCCTAGCTAACCCCTAGCTAAACCAAAGAAAAAGCATATAGCATGCTTCAGTAAAGCGAAAAAAAAAAGGTGAGTGTCAAACACACAGAACATGTGCAGATCTATTCACGATACCTAATCCGAGAGTATGCTTGGCTCCTGAATTTGTATCACAATAAGTGATAGAAAAGACTGACTAAATAACAGAAGTGTGAACGCCGTAGAGGTCAATGTTAGCATTATGTCTAATTTATTGGTGTGCAGTGGCCCAAAATTCAAGTAGTGCCCCATGACAGAGGGGGGGATGTCAGCAGTAAGGCTATGTTCACATCACTGATTATTTTTCTGTTTTTCTGATCTATTTGAAGAAAATCCCAAAAGAAGCTGACCCTGTAGTTCAAGCATCCGCCTTCACACCATCAGTATTTTGGTCAGCATTTGCTCAGTATTGGTAAGGGAAAAACAGGAGGACTTAAATGGCCTCTATCACATGGTCAGTATCGGCCAGTTTTTTTGCATCAGTATTTGTTCAGTATTGGTAAGGCAAAAACAGGAGTGGGTCCAAAACAGGGCTAACAAGAGATTGAAATATTGGCTTCTCTTTTGTGTTTTTGAGCCACTCCTGCTTTTAGCTTCAAAATCATGACCAAATTCTGATATTAAATACTGACCATGTGATAACGGCCTTCTGGATGCTCAAACGACAGGACACTTTTTTTTTGTTATTTTTCTGTTCTGCTGGATCAGAAGCGGAAATATAAATGGTGGTCTCAACCTGGTCAAACAGGGACACTAGTGGCCCCGTAACAGACAGGTGAGGGTGGCAACAGCATGAAGACTCACAATAGTGGCCCCATAACAGAGTGGTGAGAGGGCAACAGCATGAACAGTCACAATAGTGGTCCCATAATAGAGTGGTGAAGGTGGCAACAGCATGAAGAGTCTTAATAGAGGCCCTGAAACAGAGTGGGGAGGGTGGGCAACAGCACTGGTAGTAACAGCACAAGATGGTGGCAGATCACAGTAGGGACAGATGGCAGTAGAGGCAGCAGTCTTGTGACATCAGGCTGGGTACAGCATCAGAATAGCGGCAGCAGGATGTGGACAGATGTAACAGGCCATTTATCACAATATTCTGGTGTGGCAGCACACTACACTCAGATCATTACTTTCTAAATGATCTAATCTGTTTTATCAGACACCTGTCTAGAAATCCTGGATGATCCAGGCCTGATTCATCTTTATAAAGGTTAGTCAATCAACATTTAGTGTTAAAAGGCGCGTTCTCTTTGG
Source organism: Bufo bufo (assembly GCF_905171765.1). Classification (NCBI taxonomy): domain Eukaryota; kingdom Metazoa; phylum Chordata; class Amphibia; order Anura; family Bufonidae; genus Bufo; species Bufo bufo. The sequence goes on along the minus strand of NC_053391.1, from coordinate 336,775,910 downwards.
GGTAACTATGCCATCTAGTCCAATAAACACCCGCTCTGATGCCACACTACTGGCCAGGCATAAAAGCTTGCCCAGGAACAAATGTGGCTAGTTGCAGCCACAATTCAAGTTTGGCTACTCAGTAGAGTTGAGCGAACACCTGGATGTTCGGGTTCGAGAAGTTCGGCCGAACTTCCCGGAAATGTTCGGGTTCGGGATCCGAACCCGACCCAAACTTCGTCCCGAACCCGAACCCCATTGAAGTCAATGGGGACCCGAACTTTTAGCACTAAAAAGGCTGTAAAACAGCCCAGGAAAGAGCTAGAGGGCTGCAAAAGTCAGCAACATGTAGGTAAATCCCCTGCAAACAAATGTGGATAGGGAAATGAATAAAAATAAAAATAAAATAAATAAAAATTAACCAATATCAATTGGACAGAGGTCCCATAGCAGAGAATCTGGCTTCACGTCAGCAGAGAATCAGTCTCTTCATGCCATAGCAGAGAATCTGGCTTCACGTCACCCACCACTGTAACAGTCCATTGTCATATATTTAGGCCCCGGCACCCAGGCAGAGGAGAGAGGTCCCGTAACAGAGAATCTGGCTTCATGTCAGCAGAGAATCAGTCTGCATGTCATAGCAGAGAATCATGCTTTACGTCACCCAACACTGGAACAGTCCATTGTCAGATATTTAGGCCCAGACACCCAGGTAGAGGAGAAAGGTCCCGTAACAGAGAATCTGGCTTCATGTCAGCAGAGAATCAGTCTGCATGTCATAGCAGAGAATCAGGCTTTACGTCACCCAACACTGTAACAGTCCATTGTCAGATATTTAGGCCCAGGCACCCAGGCAGAGGAGAGAGGTCCCGTAACAGAGAATTTGGCTTCATGTCAGCAGAGAATCAGTCTGCATGTCCTAGCAGAGAATCATGCTTTACGTCACCCAACACTGGAACAGTCCATTGTCAGATATTTAGGCCCAGGCACCCAGGCAGAGGAGAGAGGTCCCGTAACAGAGAATCTGGCTTCCTGTCAGCAGAGAATCAGTCTGCATGTCCTAGCAGAGAATCATGCTTTACGTCAAATTCACCAAATTCAGCACATGCACCAGGCAAGGGATGTGCGTCAAACCGGCTAGTCCCAGAGCTGCAACGAGATTTTGCCCATTATCGCACACCACCAGGCCAGGCTTAAGGCTCACCGGCAGCAACCACTCGTCGGTCTGTTGTTCTATACCCCGCCACAACTCCTGCGCGGTGTGGGGCCTGTCCCCCAAACATATGAGTTTCAGAACGGCCTGCTGACGTTTACCCCGGGCTGTGCTGAAGTTGGTGGTGAAGGTGTGTGGCTGACTGGATGAGCAGGTGGAAGAAGAGGAGGAGGAAGCTGAGTAGGAGGAGGAGGAGACAGGAGGCAAAGAATGTTGCCCTGCGATCCTTGGCGGCGGAAGGACGTGCGCCAAACGGCTCTCCGCCTGGGGCCCAGCCGCCACTACATTTACCCAGTGTGCAGTTAGGGAGATATAGCGTCCCTGGCAGTGCTTACTGGTCCACGTATCTGTGGTTAGGTGGACCTTGCCACAGATGGCGTTGCGCAGTGCACACTTGATTTTATCGGATACTTGGTTGTGCAGGGAAGGCACGGCTCTCTTAGAGAAGTAGTGCCGGCTGGGAACAACATACTGTGGGACAAAAAGCAACATGAGCTGTTTGAAGCTGTCTGTGTCCACCAGCCTAAATGACAGCATTTCATAGGCCAGTAGTTTAGAAATGCTGGCATTCAGGGCCAGGGATCGAGGGTGGCTAGGTGGGAATTTACGCTTTCTCTCAGATGTTTGTGAGATGGAGAGCTGAACGCTGCCGTGTGACATGGTTGAGATGCTTGGTGACGCAGGTGTTGGTGTTGGTGGTACATCCCATGTTTGCTGGGCGGCAGGTGCCAACGTTCCTCCAGAGGCGGAGGAAGAGGCAGAGGCGGCGGCAGCAGCAGAAGAGGCCGAGGCGGCAGCAGCAGAAGAGGTAGCAGGGGGAGCCTGAGTGACTTCCTTGTTTTTAAGGTGTTTACTCCACTGCAGTTCATGCTTTGCATGCAGGTGCCTGGTCATGCAGGTTGTGCTAAGGTTCAGAACGTTAATGCCTCGCTTCAGGCTCTGATGGCACAGCGTGCAAACCACTCGGGTCTTGTCGTCAGCACATTGTTTGAAGAAGTGCCATGCCAGGGAACTCCTTGAAGCTGCCTTTGGGGTGCTCGGTCCCAGATGGCGGCGGTCAGTAGCAGGCGGAGTCTCTTGGCGGCGGGTGTTCTGCTTTTGCCCACTGCTCCCTCTTTGTCTTTTGCTACGCTGTTGGTTCGGTCTCACCACTGCCTCTTCCTCCGAACTGTGAAAGTCAGTGGCACGACCTTCATTCCATGTGGGGTCTAGGACCTCATCGTCCCCTGCATCATCTTCCACCCAGTCTTGATCCCTGACCTCCTGTTCAGTCTGCACACTGCAGAAAGACGCAGCAGTTGGCACCTGTGTTTCGTCATCATCAGAGACGTGCTGAGGTGGTATTCCCATGTCCTCATCATCAGGAAACATAAGTGGTTGTGCGTTAGTGCATTCTATCTCTTCCACCCCTGGGGAAGGGCTAGGTGGATGCCCTTGGGAAACCCTGGCAGCAGAGTCTTCAAACAGCATAAGAGACTGCTGCATAACTTTAGGCTCAGACAGTTTCCCTGATATGCATGGGGGTGATGTGACAGACTTATGGGCTTGGTTTTCATGCGCCATCTGTGCGCTTTCTGCAGAAGACTGGGTGGGAGATAATGTGAACGTGCTGGATGCACTGTCGGCCACCCAATTGACTAATGCCTGTACCTGCTCAGGCCTTACCATCCTTAGAACGGCATTGGGCCCCACCAAATATCCCTGTAAATTCTGGCGGCTACTGGGACCTGAGGTAGTTGGTACACTAGGACGTGTGGCTGTGGCAGAACGGCCACGTCCTCTCCCAGCACCAGAGGTTCCACTAACACCACCACGACCATGTCCACATCCGCGTCCCTTACTAGATGTTTTCCTCATTGTTACCGTTCACCACAATAAGAAAAATATTATTCGGGCCAATGTATTGAATTAAAATTCAGGCCTTTTTTTACAGACACCTAACACTATCTGGCTATCTATTTAGGTACCGTATTACACTAATACAGGCACACCAGTAATGACAGATTTAGCTGAATATAAATGTGAGGCCTATTTTTAGGCGCTGTGTGACAGGTATACGTTTAATCACAGAATTAGACTTGTATCTGCACTGTAGCGTGTGTGTTAAGTTTTTCAGAATGACCCTATCAGCACCTTGAATCTAATCTACCCTTTTAGGGATAGATTTAAAGTAGGTCTGATACAGCAGAAACCACTAATTTTGAGAATTGCAAATTTGGGAATTGTTTTTCAACCCAGAACAAAAACTGTGCTTTTACGGTCACTAAAAATAACTTGACCAGCTAAAACAGTACTGATTTGGATGAATATAAATGTCAGGCCTATTTTTTAGGCGCTGGGTGACATGCTCAACTTGCCCCTGATGTAGTATATGGCCAAAAAATAACCACACTATTGATGGTTAAATGCACTTGGGTGACACAGGCTCAGCCTGCACCTGATGTAGTATATGGCCAAAAAAAACCCACACTATTGATGGTTAAATGCACTTGATGAAAGCTTGACCCTGATGTAGGATATAGCAAAAAAAAAACACACTATTGATGGTTAAATGCACTTGGGTGACACAGGTTCAGCCTGCACCTGATGTAGTATATGGCCAAAAAATAACCACACTATTGATGGTTAAATGCACTTGATGAAAGCTTGACCCTGATGTAGGATATAGCAAAAAATAACCACACTATTGATGGTTAAATGCACTTGGTGGTAGCTTGTGCTGGCGCACCACAAGCCACAAAATGGCCGCCGATCACACCAGAAAAAAGTGACTGAAAAACGCTCTGGGCAGCCTAAAAACACTGAGCAATTGAATAGAAGCAGTTCAATGATCCACAGCTGGAGATCGATCACTGAATGAAGTCTTTTGGAGGAGTTAATCTGCCTATTCTCGCCCTAACGTCGCAGCTGCAACCTCTCCCTACGCTTGTATCAGCAGAGTGACGTGCAGCGCTACGTGACCCAAGCTTATATAGAGGCTGGGTCACATGCTGCACTGGCCAATCACAGCCATGCCAATAGTAGGCATGGCTGTGATGGCCTCTTAGGGCAAGTAGTATGACGCTTGTTGATTGGCTGCTTTGCAGCCTTTCAAAAAGTGCCAAGAAAGCGCCGAACACCGAACCCGAACCCGGACTTTTACGAAAATGTTCGGGTCCGTGTCACGGACACCCCAAAATTCGGTACGAACCCGAACTATACAGTTCGGGTTCGCTCATCCCTAGTAGGGAGTTTAAAAAAAACTTTTCAGAGACCCAAAAGTCCTTTTAAGGACTGTTGTGTGTGGCAGCAATATCAATTTTTAGCACATTCTGCGCTAAATAGTGTGCAATAGTTAGGCCGCTGCAAACAGCTACATTATCTGCGCTATATCTCCTGTGTAACGTGTGCGCATCCCAAAAGTATCTGTGACATTAAGTGTACTTTTTCCGTAGACTGTGTCCGCTGCGGACAGTGACATTAGCTGCGCTACATCTCCTGTTTAACGTGTGCACATCCATAAAATATCATTGATATCCAGTGTACTTTTTCTGTAGTCGGTGTCCGTTGCGGACAGTAACATTACCTGGGGTACATCTCCTGTGTAACGTTTCCACATCCCAAGTACCTTTGACATTCCCTGTAATTTTATATTAGCTGACATCAGCGACATTATCTGCTGTATTTCTCCTTTGTAATGTGTGCACATCCAAAAAATATCAGTGACATCCAGTGTACTTTTTCAGTAGACGCGTCCGCTGCGGACAGTGACATTACCTGGGGTACATCTCCTGTGTAACGTTTCCACATCCCAAATACCTGTGACATTCCCTGTAATTTTATACTAGCCGCTGATGACATCAGCGACATTATCTGCGGTATTTCTCCTGTGTAACGTTTCCGCATCCCAAATACCTGTGACATTCACTGTAATTTTATATTAGCCGCTGCTGACATCTGCGCTATATCTCCTGTGTGACGTTTCCACATCCCAAATACCTTTTTTAATTTTTTTGTTCATACACTTACAAATCCTAAGCTACTGTACGTGTGACATACTTTCAAACATATAATATGAAGAAGGCGAGCAGTAAGGGACAGGGAAGTGGGTATGATGCTGATGGTGCACGCAGAGGCCGTGGCCCTGGGCGCGTTGAAACTGTGCCTGCTGCCAGAGCACAAGTAAAACAATCATCCATGATACCTAGCTTCATGTCCCAGTTTGCAGTGCGGTGCAGGACAATGTTCTCAAAGTCAGACCAGTGGGACCAGGTGGTCGGTTGGATTGCAGCAGATAATGCTTCCAGTCAGTTAAGCACCAGCCTATCTAGTCTCAGTAGCCAAGAATTTGGTCAACACATTCTTCGACCTGATCCTCCTTCCTCCCACCATGGAGAGTCTTTCCAAACAAGTGATCCCACACTCAGAGCTCTATTCAGCGCCATTCCTTCATTTGGGCCTCTGGGACATGAGATCTTGTGCCCTGATTCCCTAACTCTTGAGCATCCACAGTCACAAGAACATGATGGTGGGGATCGGCAATTAGTGTTCACTATGTGGATGCTGATGATGAGACACAGTTGCCAATAAATCAATGGCAATTAGTGTCTCAAGAGGACAGGGGCGTTGCTAGGGTCTCAAAAGATCTGGGGCCCAAGCCCCAATGCATATGGCCCAATTCTCTAAGTGGACCAATATTCCTTTGTTTACTGTCCTCAGAAAATATAATTCCTCAGCCCCTCCAACATACAGTCCCATATAAATAACCTTATTTCCCTCCTCAGCCATAGAGTCCCATGTAAATACCATCACACCATCTATCCAGCTCCCTCCAATATACAGTCCCATGTAAATATCACACCATCTCTCCTGCCCCCTCCAATATACAGTTGCAAGAAAAAGTATGTGAACCTTTTGGAATGATATGGATTTCTGTACAAATTGGTCATAAAATGTGATCTGATCTTCATCTAAGTCACAACAATAGACAATCACAGTCTGCTTAAACTAATAACACACAAAGAATTAAATGTTACCATGTTTTTATTGACCACACCATGTAAACATTCACAGTGCAGGTGGAAAAAGTATGTGAACTCTTGGATTTAATAACTGGTTGAACCTCCTTTGGCAGCAATAACTTCAACCAAACGTTTCCTGTAGTTGCAGATCAGACGTGCACAACGGTCAGGAGTAATTCTTGACCATTCCTCTTTACAGAACTGTTTCAGTTCAGCAATATTATTGGGATGTCTGGTGCGAATCGCTTTCTTGAGGTCATGTCACAACATCTCAATCGGGTTGAGGTCAGCACTCTGACTGGGCCACTCCAGAAGGCGTATTTTCTTCTGTTTAAGCCATTCTGTTGTCGATTTACTTCTATGCTTTGGGTCGTTGTCTTGTTGCAACACCCAACTTCTGTAGATCTTCAGCTGTTGGACAGATGGCCTTAAGTTCTCCTGCAAAATGTCTTGATAAACTTGAGAATTCATTTTTCCTTCGATGATAGCAATCCGTCCAGGCCATGACGCAGCAAAGCAGCCCCAAACCATGATGCCCCCACCACCATACTTCACAGTTGGGATGAGGTTTTGATGTTGGTGTGCTGTGCCTCTTTTTCTCCACACATAGTGTTGTGTGTTTCTTCCAAAAAACTCAACTTTGGTTTCATCTGTCCACAGAATATTTTGCCAGTACTGCTGTGGTACATTCAGGTGCTCTTGTGCAAACTGTAAACGTGCAGCAATGTTTTTTTGGACAGCAGTGGCTTCCTCTGTGGTATCCTCCCATGAAATCCATTCTTGTTTAGTGTTTTACGTATCGTAGATTTGCTAATAGGGATGTTAGCATATGCCAGAGACTTTTGTAAGTCTTTAGCTGACACTCTAGGATTCTTCTTCACCTCATTAAGCAGTCCGCGTTGTGCTCTTGCAGTCATCTTTACAGGATGACCACTCCTAGGAAGAGTAGTAGCAGTGCTGAACTTTCTCCATTTATAGACAATTTGTCTTACCATGGACTGATGAACAGCAAGGCTTTTGGAGATACTTTTATAACCCTTTCCAGCTTTATGCAAGTCAACAATTCTTAATCGTAGGTCTTCTGAGAGCTCTTTTGTGCGAGGTGTCATTCGCATCAGGCAATGCTTCTTGTGAAAAGCAATCCCACTGGTGTGTGTTTTTTATTTTTATAGGGCAGGGCAGCTCCAATCTCATCTCATTGAATGGACTCCAGTTGGCTGACACCTCACTCCAATTAGCTCTTGGAGATGTCATTAGTCTAGGGGTTCACATACTTTTTCTACACTGTGAATGTTCACATGGTCTGTTCAATAAAAACATGGTAACATTTAATTATTTGTGTGTTATTAGTTTAAGCAGATTGTGATTGTCTATTGTTGTGACTTAGATGAAGATCAGATCACAATTTATGACCAATTTGTGCAGAAATACATATAATTCCAAAGGGTTCACATATTTTTTCTTGCAACTGTACATTCTTACATAAATAACATCACGCCCTCCCCAGCCGACTTTAACATACAGTCCCATGTAAATAACATTACTCCTCTACATTCAGTTCCATGTAAATTAATCACACCCTCCCCAGCCACCTCCAACATGCAGTCCCATGCAATTAGCATTACCCCTCAACATTCAGTCCCATGTAAATAATATCACTTCCTCCCACAGCCGCCTTCAACATATAGTCCCATGTAAATAAAATCACTCCACCCCACTGTCCCATGTAAATAACTTCCCTCCTTTCAGCCCTAACATACAGTCCCAGTTAAATAACTACAACTCCCAACATTGCTCTGCCTCTCACACTGAGTAATCTACCCCTTCACTTACCTCTCCTCATGTCGCAGACCTCACCTCAGCTTCTTCCCAGTTCTTCTCTCCTCTGCTGAGCTGTCCTCTCCTGCACTGGTCACATGACGGTGACATCATCACAGGTCCTTTTCAGCTACTGCATTTAGAAACGATCACATGGAATGTGATGTCATCTCAGGTCCTTCAATTCTTGCAGGGCATTAGATTCAATTGTATTGCATTCCTGAGGATGGCAATACAGTTGGATCTATCTAGCAGGCAGGACATTACGAGCCTGGGACAAAACATCAGGGGCCCAGGCCCCAAATGTTTTAACCTACTGAAGCCCCTGGGGATGATGATGAGGATGAGACACAGTTGTCAATAACTGAGGTTGTAGTTAGGTCAAGAAGTCAGGAGGATGAGCAGAGTGAGGAAGTGGAAAAGGAGGTGGTGGACGATGAAGTCACTGACCCAACCTGGGACGGTGGCTAGCCGAGTGAGGACAGCAGTTCAGAGGGGGAGGGATCTGCAGCACCGCAACAGGCTGGAAGAGGCAGTGGGGTGGCAAAACTGAGAAAAAGGTCCACACCAAACAGGCCCGCAACTGTTCCACGGAGCACACCCTTGCGGAAATTTCCCTTGCCAAGGGGTAGGTGTTCCGCGGTCTGGCGCTTTTTTGAGGAAAGTGCGGACGACAAAATAATTGTAATTTGCAACCTGTGCCATACAATGATCAGGGGCACGAACACTAGCAACCTCACCACCACTAGCATGATCAGCCACATGGAATCAAAGCACCCTAATAGGTGGGCTGAACGCCTGGGTCCACAATCTGTGTCTGCGGGTCACACCACTGCCTCCTCTTCCCCTGTGTTACGTGCTGGCCAATCCCCTGTCAAAGGCGCAGGCCCGGATGCCTCCCGCCCTGCACCTTGACCTTCACAAGCATCATCAGCGACCATATCCACTTCCGTGTCCCAGCGCAGTGTAAAAATGTCCTTACCCCAGGCATTTGAACGCGTGCGCAAATACCCAGCCACCTACCCACAGGCCATAGCACTGAATGAGCAACTTTCCAAATTGCTGGCCCTGGTAATGTTGCCATTTAAGCTTTTGGACACTGAGGCCTTCCGCAGCCTGATGTCGGTGGCCGTCCCAGTTACACAGTCCCCAGCCACCACTATTTTTCACGATGTGCCATGCCCGCCTTACACTAGCATGTGTTTCGTAACATCACCTGTGTCCTGACCAACGCAGTTACTGGGAAGGTCCACTTAACCACTGACACATGGACAAGTGCTTTCGGCCAGGGACGCTACATTTCTCTGACGGCACACTGGGTGAATGTTGTGGAGGCCGGGAGCAAGTCATACCCTGGGATGGCATAGGTGCTACCGAAGCCAAGGATTAAGAGCCCTAATTCCATCAGGGTTTCCGCCACCACTTACGATTGTGGCTCCAACCCCCAGTTCTCCTCCTCCACTTCCACCTGAGAATTATTCTCTTGCAGCACCAGTCAGCCATCAGTTGGTGTAACACTGCAGTGGGGAAGCGTCAACAAGCTGTGCTTAAGATGATCTGCTTCGGTGACAAACAGCACATACCCGCAAAATTCTGGCAGGGTATAAGAAACCAGACTGAGCTGTGGCTCTCGCCACTGAACCTAGAACCAGTCACGGATGTGTCTGATAATGGCCATATTTTGGTGGCGACTTTGGAGCTTGACAAGCTGTCACACATCCCATGCCTAGCACACGTCTTCAACTTAGTTGTTCAGCGGTTTCTCAAAACCTACCCCAATTTGCCTGAGCTACTAGTGAATGCGGACCGCATGTGTCCACATTTCCGCAAGTCATCGACAGCTTCCACCGGTCTGTCAACGCTGCAGCAGCTCTTACAATTGACCAATTGCCAGCTCACCGACTGTTATGCGACATGAGCAAGTGCTGGAACTCGATGTTCCACATGTTGGCCAGGCTTTGTGAGCAGCAGAGGGCAGTAGTAGAATACCAGCTGCATCATGGTCGTCGCTTTTCCAGTCAGCTTCCGCTCTTCACAAGCAAGGAGTGGGCATGGATGTCTGACCTCTGTGAGGTTTTACGCAACTTTGAGGAATCAACACAGATGGTGAGCGGCTATTATCACCGTCACCATCCCACCTGTGTCCACTCAAACGCTCGCTGCTCACAATTAAGTCTGATTCTTTGTATGTGGAAGAGGTGGAAATGGGGTAAGATATTACACAGGGTGATAGCCAGACCACCCTCACTTTGTCTTTTCAGCGCAAATTGGATGAGGAGGAGCAGGAGATGGTTGTCTCTGCTACAGAGGGTAGTACCCATGCAAGTTTAATTCCATCTGTTCAGTGTGGATGGGAAGAAGAAGAGGAAGAGGAGGAGGAGATTGAGACTCATCCTCTTGATGATGACAGCGAAGTCTTGCCTGTTAGGACTCTGGCATGCATTTTGCTCATTTTGGACAACACCGATTACTGGTTGTTCACCCTTCTCGACCCCCGCTACAAAGAAAACTTCTCAACTCTCATTCCTTTTGTGGAGAGGATGAGAAAAATGGTGCAAAACCAGAAGTTCCTTGTGGAAAAATTGCAGTAGTTCCTTGGGCAACCAAGGAGGGAAGACGAGGAGAACACACAACAGTTCCAACAGAGGCAGGGCAACACTCTCCAAAGCCTGGGACAGTTTCATGACACCCCGCCAGCGCCCTCACCCTGATGTGTGGTCTAGTGTCGCAAGGAGGGAAATATTTTGGAAGATGGTAAAAGAGTACATAGCAGACTGTGTCAGCGTCCTCAATGATCCTGTGCCTTACAATTACTGGGTGTCCAAGTTGGACATGTGGCACGAACTGGTGCTCTAGGCCAGTGTTTCCCAACCAGTGTGCCTCCAGGTGTTTGGCTGTGCAGGCATGCTGGGAGTTGTAGTTTTGCAACACCTGGAGGCACACTGGTTGGGAAACACTGCTCTAGGCCTTGGAGGTGCTTGCCTGCCCTGCCGCCAGCGTTTTGTTAGAGCGGGTATTTAGTGCTGCAGGGGGGAGAATAACTGAAAAGCGTATCCGCCTGTCAACTGAAAATGCTGACAGGTTGACTCTTATAAAAATGAACAAGGCCTGGATTGCCCCTGACTTCTCTACTCCACCAGAGGAAAGCAGCTGAACATAGAGGCATTTTAAATGTGTTTTTTTTTATAATGTACTGAATACACTATATTCCCATGCACCCCTTCCACCACAAAAAAGGGTATATGGTTCAATCTTCCTTTTCTTGTCCTCCTCCTCTTCCATCATATCAACATGCTCATTAGTATGCCCTCACTCCTAATGTTGTAGATGGTCAGCTCACCTGCGGGCCCTTGCATATAATGTTTTAGAGGGTCAGTCCACCAGCAGGCCGTCACCGACAATCTTTTAGAGGGTCAGCTCACATGCAGGCCCTCAGATATAATGTTTTAGAGGGTCAGCTCACCAGCAGGCCCTCACCTACAATATTTTAGAGGGTCAGCTCACCTGCAGGCCCTCGCATAAAAAGTTTTAGAGGGTCAGCTCACCAGCAAGCCCTCAACCATAATGTTTTACAGGGTCAGCTAACCTGTAGGCCCTCGCTTATAATGTTTTACAGGGTCAGCTCACCAGCAGGCCCTCAACCATGATGTTTTATAGGGTCAGCTCACCAGCAGGCCCTCACCTACAATATTTTAGAGGGTCAGCCCACTAAAATGGCCCTTGCATATAATGTTTTTGAGGGTTAGCTCACCAGCAGTCCCTCAACCATGATGTTTTACAGGGTCAGCTCACCAGCAGGCCCTCACCTACAATATTTTAGAGGGTCAGCCCACCAGCAGGCCCTCGCATATGATGTTTTTGAGGGTCAGCTTACCTGCAGGCCCTTGTATTTAATGTTTTAGAGGGTCAGCTCACCAGCAGGCCGTCACCTACAATCTTTTAGAGGGTCAGCTCACCTGCAGGCCCTGGCATATAATGGTTTTGAGGGTAAGCTCACCAGCAGGCTCTCAACCATAATGTTTTACTGGGTCAGCTCACCAGCAGGCCCTCACCTACAATCTTTTAAAGGGTCAGCTCACCAGCAGGCCCTCGCTTATATGATTTTGAGGGTCAGCTCAATAGCAGACCCTCGCATATAATTTTTTAGAGGGTCAGCTCACCTGCAGGCCCTCGCATATAATGTTTTAGAGGGTCAGTTCACCAGCAGGCCCTCAACCATAATGTTTTACGGGGTCAGCTCACCTACAGGCCCTCATCTACAATCTTTTAGAGGGTCAGCTCACCAGCAGGCCCTCGCATATAATGATTTTGAGGCTCAGCTTACCAGCAGGCCCTCAACCATTCTGTTTTACAGGGTCAGCTCACCAGCAAGCCCTCGCCCATCAGTTTTTCAATGGTCAGCTCAGCAGCAGGCACTCGCCCCTAATTTTTTCAATGCTCAGATCAGCAGCATGCACTCGCCCCTAATATTTTAGAGAGTCATCTCTGCAGCAGACTCTTACCCTTAATGTTTTAGATGGTCAGTTCAGCAGCAGGCCCTTGCCCGTAATGTTTTAGAGGGTCACCAGCAGGCCCTTGCTCCTAATGTTTTTGAGGGTCACCAGCAGGCCATCAATCATAATTTTTCAACGTATGATTCCCTCCTTTATGTGTAATAAAGGGTATATTTGAGTGCCGGTTCTTTGTATATTTTGGAAGCCCTTTCACTTAGTGCATAGGCTTTATGACAGTAGGAGTCCCGCTACCTGAACAATTGTACCACAATGTGAATGAAACCCTCCATTATGTGATATACAGGTTGTATCGGAGTGCCTCTTCCTTGTAATTTTTGGCAGTACTTGCACTTTATATACAAGTAAATATACAGGAAAGAATGTTTCCTAACAATTTTTCATCTAAAATCGATTTTATCTTCGGTTTTGTGAGTATTATTGTCAGTCTTTAAAAGTGTAATACTCGGACAACATCGTTCCCAGCAGCGACCTGGGAGTCCAAGATGCATCCAGACATCCTCCCCATGTTGTTACCGAACCATTTTGGTGGTGTTTCCATCAACTTCTTACCTTTTCCTATGAACCAGACACCCTCCCCTCTTCAGAGCAGGGGGTGCCTGATTTAATGCTCGGGTTTTTCCATTGACTTCCATGGAAGTCACCCGAACCCGAACACCCGAGCACTTTGTTGCTTGATCAACACTATTGCTGACCCAAGGGGTTCGGCCATCTACGTCTCGTATGTGCCGCCTGGTTATGCATTGTTGTCTTCTGTCCTGTACCTTGCTATGTATTGTCCATGCTTTGTACCATGCCATGTATCATGCCTTGTTTCTGTCTCTTGTCCATGTTCGCCTAGAAGTGCGTAACTGCATTTTATAGCCTAGCAGAGCTTATCTGTGTCTGGATAGCCTAGCAGAGCTGATCTGCATCTGTTTCTGTTCATGTCTGTTTCATGTTCCTGTTATTGTCTGTCTGGCAGTCCTTACTGCTTCTGGAATTCTGTTCATGTCTGCTTCTGTTCTTGTCAGTCCATGTCCACCTTCGGAAGAGGGTTCCTGTGTTCCCAGGAGGGGGAAAGCCCATTCTCTGCCTTGCTATGCCTTGTCTGTCTCTATGTCTTGTCCCTGTTCTGTACCATGCCTTGCTTTGCTCATGTACTGTCTGTACAGTACATGAGCTGGGGAGGGGTGGGATTGCAGGAGCAGTACCAGTTCAATCAGCAGAAGCCTGAGTCTACAGTCGCTGATGAGTAGATTTCTTCACCCACATAGTGAAGCAACTACTTACCATTAGCAGCAGGTAGACCTGGAGCAGGAGCTGAACCAACAGGTGGTGGCATACTTGGACAGCACCCTGCCAACCCACAAGATCCGCTGGACTACTGGGCAGCCAAACTGGATTTGTGGCCGCAACTAGCAGAGTTTGCCCTGGAAAAGCTGTCCTGCCTGGCCAGTAGTGTGGTATCAGAGTGGGTGTTTAGTGCGGCGGGGGCCATAGTTACCCCAAGGAGAACTCACCTGTCCACCCAAAATGTGGAGAGACTGACCTTTGTCAAGATGAATCAGGCATGGATCAGCCAGGATTTCCAACCACCAATTCCTGATGCATCAGACTAGATCACTGATTTCCTGATTAGAATAGTATAGACCTGTCAATCAGTAGCCTTCATTGAATACCACTGTTCAAATCAGTACACATGTGCTAGTCGCAGGTGTCATGCACAGTATTGTCCAATAGAGGTTGCTGATGGTCAGGACTGGTCACATGCTCCTCAATTTGTGCTTTTGTTGAGACTGGAGGCTCACATAAACAGTGAAGCAGATTGGGAGTAAACAGGTGGCAGCACAATATATTGATGTTATCAGTGCAGCTTTTATGAAGATAGTGTATTAATAAGTGACTATATATGCTGTATCCTGAAGATTTGTAACCAACTTCTTTACATAACATTAGATCAACATTTTGATATATTAAGCCTCTGCTTTTTCTCATTAGCACTCACTTAAAATTTAGTCACTTCTTTTTGGGATACATTTCCACTATGTGCTGAACTTGACCAACGTTGCTAAATTTGTCAGTAGAGATGGCCTTGATTAAAGGTATAATCAATGAAGATCAGACAGGTTTTATACCCGGGAGAACAATATATTCAAATATAAAAAGGTTGTACCTTAATATTGAAGCTAATAAAACAGAAATTGGTGAGAAAGCTATTCTCTCACTGGATGCCCAAAAGACATTTGATTGTATCGAGTGGGAGTATCTATGGGCAGTTTTGAAAAGGGTTGGCATAGGGGAGGGATTCATAAGATGGATTCAACTTATATATTCCAATCCAAGGTCTAGGGTGATGGTGGACGGGAGCTTGTCCCTGCCTTTTGCCCTCTATTGGGGCACTAGGCAGGGATGCCCTCTCTCCCCATTACTATTTGCTATTGCAATAGAGCCCTTGGCATGTATAATAAGAAATCATAGGGAGTGTAAAGGTTTTCAATACGTGGAAGGAGATGAAAAATTATTAATGTACGCTGATGATATCTTATTATTTATGCACAACACTGGGGACCAGTTTAATAGAGTAATAGATATAATAGATAAGTTCATATTTTTTTCTGGTTTAAATATTAATTGGTGGAAATTCCATATGATGTTATTAGGGAAGGGGAAATCACAGAAGGACTCAAGGGTGCATGTGCTTGAGAAACACGCGAGTTTTAAATAGTTAGGTATACAAATCTCCGGAAATATAGAAGAATATGAAAAGTTAAATGTACTCCCCTTAATAAAAGAACTTAGAACTAAAATACACATTTGGAAAAGATTACCGTTGTCAATTCAGGGTCGGGTAAATCTAATAAAAATGATTTTTTTTTTTCAAAAATACTGTATGTTCTACAAAATGCCCCAATGAGGTTGCCGAAGAAGATTTTTAGGTTATTAGATAGTCTAATGGGGGATTTTATTTGGAAAGGTGCCATTGCTAGGTTAAAGAGAGAAGTAAGAGAGGGTGGATTAGCTGTTCCCAATAGTTTTTTTTATTATTTAATAACACAATATAGTCAGATAAAGGGACGTTTGAATGGTTTGGTGGGAAGGCAGGAATGAATTAGAATGGGGTGGAGAGGGGAAATGAATCACTTAGAGGCATTGGAGTCAGGTACACTGGGGAAAAATACCACAGGAAATAGAATATTGAATTCAATGGAGTATATATGGGTGGAAGTTAAAAAAATATTAGAGATTAAAGGCTATTTGCAGTATACACCGATTTGGAAAAATATTAATTTAAAAGAAATTGCAAAAGATTAGGTTTTATATAGACTGGGATAAAAAAAAAATGAAATATCTAGGTCAACTATTTGAGGACGATAAACTGAAGGATTTTCATACCTTGGTCAGGGAGTTTGGGATCCCCCAAAAGGATATCTATAAATATTTTCAGCTCAAAAATGCTATGAAGATATCGGTGCATTTAGATAAATATAGAAAGGAACAATCAGATAGAATAGACAAATTTATCAATGGAGGAAAAAAAAAAGGAACAACGGCAAAAAGATATGGGATTTTGATGGAAGGGGAAAAAAAACGGATTACAATACTTGCCAGAGGAAAATGGGAAAAAGACCTTCTGTCTTTTACGGAAGAAAAATGGAATTATGCTCTTAGAAGCTATATTACGGTGTCGGAAAGGGTCTCACACAAGATCTCTCAGTTTTCTATAGTGCATAGGCTACATCGATCTCCTTGGGGGTTAAAGAGAATGGGTGTGAGAACTTCTGATAAGTGCCCAAAATGTAGGGGAGAGAAGGCGGATCTTATGCACTGTTTTTGGAGATGCCCCAAACTTTTTAGGTACTGGAAATAAATTGCAGAGATTATATTAGTATTTCTGGGTATCCAAGTTTTTGAAGACCCAGTAGTTTATATATTAGGAGCAACTGAACATCTTAAGCTAAATAAAGAGATACAATTGGTTTTAGGTAAAGTACTATTTCAGGCTAGACTTCTTATACTTAGGAAATGGGTAAACGGAGATCCCCCTACAGTGGGACAGTGGAAAGAAGCAGTTGCTAATTTAAAGTGGAACGGGTGTCTGAGAGATTTAGTGAGAGAACAGAAAAAAATTATGAAATATGGAAAAAATGGTTAAACTAGGGCCTGATGTCTGTGTTTTTTTTTATATTTTTTCTTTTCGTCCCTCTCTTTCTTTCCAAAGGGTGGGGGGTGGGTAGTTTGGGTTAAAATGTTATTATATTCATTGGTGTAATATGGAATTTTGGATCTTTTCTGATTTTGTATATGTTCTTATATAACTGAAATAAAAAAGTT
The DNA here is from genome assembly GCF_905171765.1 of Bufo bufo. Classification (NCBI taxonomy): domain Eukaryota; kingdom Metazoa; phylum Chordata; class Amphibia; order Anura; family Bufonidae; genus Bufo; species Bufo bufo. The sequence goes on along the minus strand of NC_053391.1, from coordinate 336,759,075 downwards.
TAATAATAAAAAAATAAAAAAAAGAGAGATGGCCTTGCGGTACGCCCGGGGGTCGTTTCGTGGCAAACTTTGAGTGTTTGCAATTTGCCGAACATGCTAACATATGGCGATGTCCGCCGGCGCCATATTCTTTTGCGTTGCACCCAACTTTGACCCATGACACACACATCAGGCAGAACAGGACAGCCAATTGAGACGTTTCAGCACATGGACACCCCCACCCTATAACAGAACCTGATCTGGCAGCCATTTTACATTCTTTGTTTTGCCAGTGTAGGGAGAGGTTGCTTTGTGGAGCAGGGACAGACTGTTAGGGACACCAGACGCTAGCTAATAGGGCCACAAAAGTCCTTTTAAGGACTGGTATAGGTGTGCTATCGATAGGTGTGATATACTAAGGGGTGTGATATACCTATAATATACTTTCTAACATAGAAAGTATATAGTGCATTTGTTTTGCAAAGCGCTATTGAACAACTATTTGCAATGGGTGTGATATACATGTTGCCCCAAAAAAACTGATTGAGGTGTGCAATATACCTGCTTCCACAAAATACTGATTAAGGGGTTTGATATACCTGCTTCCAAAAAATACTGATTGAGGTGTGTGATATACCTGCTTCCACAAAAAAATTATTGAGGATTGCGATATACCTGCGTCCACCAACTATTGATTAACCCCTTATGAACCGGGCTCATTTTCACCTTAAGGACCAGGCCATTTTTTGCAAATCTGACCAGTGTCACTTTATGTGTGAATAACTTTAAAACACTTTTACTTATCCAGGCCATTCTGAGATTGTTTTTTCGTCACATATTGTACTTCATGACACTGGTAAAAGAGAGTAAAAAAAAAAAATCATTTTTATTTATAAAAAATACCAAATTTACCAAAATTTTTGAAAAATTTGCAAATTTCCAAGTTTAAATTTCTCTACTTCTATAATACATAGTGATACCGCCAAAAATAGTTATTACTTTAAATTCCCCCTACTTCATGTTTGGATCATTTTGGGAATGCCATTTTATTTTTTGGGGATGTTACAAGGCTTAGAAGTTTAGAAGCAAATCTTGAAATTTTCCTGAAATTTTCAAATACCCACTTTTTAAGGACCAGTTCAGGTCTGAAGTCACTTTGTGAGGCTTATATAATAGAAACCACCCCCAAAAAAAAACCATTTTGGAAACTACACCCCTCAAGGTATTCAAAATTGATTTTACAAACTGTTTTTAACCCTTTAGATGTTCCACAAGAGTTATTGGCAAATGGAGATGACATTTCAGAATTTAAATTTTTTGGCAAATTTTACATTTTAATCAATTTTTTCCAGTAACAAAGCAAGGGTTGACAGCCAAACAAAACTCAATATTTATTGCCCTGATTCTGTAGTTTATAGAAACACCCGATATGTGGTCGTAAACTGCTGTACGGGCACACAGCAGGGCGCAGAAGGAAAGGAACGCCATTTGATTTTTGGAAGACAGATTTTGCTGGATTGGTTTTTAGACACCATGTCCCATTTGAAGCCCCTTGATGCACCCCTAGAGTAGAAACTCCAAAAAAGTGACCCCATTTTGGAAACTACGGGATAAGGTGGCAGATTTGTTGGTACTATTTTTGGGTACATATGATTTTTTGTTGCTCTATATACACTTTTTTTGAGGCAAAGTAACAAAAAATAGAAATTCAGAAATTTCATCTCCATTTGACATTAACTCTTGTGGAACACTTAAAGGGTTAACAAAGTTTGTAAAATCAGTTTTGAATACCTTGAGGGGTGTAGTTTCTTAAATGGGGTCACTTTTTGGAGTTTCTACTCTAGGGGTACATCAGGGGGGCTTCAAATGGGACATGGTGTCAGAAAAACCAGTCCAGCAAAAACTGCCTTCCAAAAACCATATGGTGTTCCTTTCATTCTGCGCCCTGCTGTGTGGCCATATGGGGCATTTCTGTAAACTAAAGAATAAGGAGTTTTGTTTGACTGTTAACCCTTGCTTTGTTACGGGAAAAAATGGATTAAAATTCAAAATTTGCCAAAAAATAGCTGTTTTGGCACTGTTTTTTTATTTTATTATTTACAACGTTCATCTGACAGGTTAGATCATGTGCTATTTTTATAGAGCAGGTTGTTACGGACGCAGGGATACCTAATATGTTTACTTTTTTAATTTATTTAAGTTTTACACAATAGAGCCATATTTTTTTTTATTTTTTGGGCGATTGTCTTAGTTAGGGTCAAATTTTTTGCAGGATGAGATGATGGTTTGATTGGTATAATTTTGGGGTGCGCATACCTTTTTGATAGCTTTCTATTACACTTTTTGTGATGTAAGGTGACAAAAAATGGCTTTTTTGACACCGTTTTTATTTTTATTTTTACGGTGTTTACCTGAAGGGTTAGGTCATGTGATATTTTTATAGAGAAGGTTCTTACAGATGAGGAGATACCTAATATGTATTTTTTTTTTTTTAGGTTTTACACAATAATATTATTTTTGAAACAAAAAAAAATATTTTTTTTCGTGTCTCAATAGTCTGAGAGCCATAGTTTTTTTCAGTTTTTAGGCAATTGTCTCAGGTTGGGTATAATTTTTGCGAGATGAGATGACGGTTAGATTGGCACTATTTTGGGGTGCATATGACTTTTTGATCGCTTGCTATTACACTTTTTGTGATATAAGGTGACAAAAAATGGCTTTTTTTACACCGTTTTTTTATTTTTTTTACGGTGTTCACCTCAGGGTTTAGGTCATGTGGTATTTTTATAGAACAGGTTCTTACGGACATGGCAATACCTAATATGTCTACTTTTTAATTTTTTTTAAGTTTAAGAAAAAAAAGCATTTTTGAAACAAAAAAATCATGTTTTAGTTTGAGAGACATGTCTTATGTAGGGGCTCATTTTTTGCAGGATGAGGTGACGGTTTGATTGGTACTATTTTGGCGTACATACAACATTTTTGATCACTTTTATTACCGTTTTTGGGAAGTAAGGTGGGCAAAATTTCAATTTCAACACATTTTTTAATTTTTTATGGCGTGAAAGTAACATGACCGTTTTATAGATCAGGTTTTACAGACGCGAAGATATCAAACATGTGTAGGGAATTTTTTTTTTGTTAATTTTTAATCAGTGATAAATGTGTTTGTTTTTTTAAACTTTTTTTTCACTTAAAAAAAAAAAAAATTTGACCCAGACCCACTTGGTTCTTGAAGATCCAGTGGGTCTGATGTCTGTATAATACAATATAGTGCACTATATAGTGTATTGTACTATATTTTCACTTTTCACTTAGTCTGATCAGACTTCTGCCTTTAGCAGAAGTCTGATCAGCACCATGGACAGCCGGAAGCCTGTGAAGGCTTCCGGTTGCCATGGTAACCATCACTCACTGCCACATCAGAGCAGCGGGTGATGGGGAGGGAGGGGGGCACCCTCCCTCTGTGATAATGTCAAGAATCAGGGGCTGAAAAGGCACAGCAGCCCCCGATGGGAGAGGGAGGGGGCTCCCTCCCTGTTAACCTCTTCCATACAGCGGTCCCTATGGACCACGGCATGGAAGGGGTTAAATGGCTGACATCTGTGTGATGATGTCAGCTGTTTCAAGCAGAGTGTTAGCAATGTGCTGACACTCTGCTTTACAGGCGCGGCCATCCTGCCGCCCGCACTGCCGCACCGCCCAGGGTTAAACATTAAAAAAAGGCATTTTGAATTTTAAGATCCGCGGGGATCAGAAACTTCCGAAAGAGCTGCAAACCGCAGTTCTGAATTGACCTGCAGTTTGCAGCGATCACCGATATGGGGGGGTCACAGGACTCCCCTCGGCATTGACCCAGGGTGCCTGCTGATTGATTTCAGCAGGCACCCAGTTCCGATCACCGTCCGCCGCGCAGCGGTGATCGGAAATACACCGAGCGTACAGGTACACCCTGTGTCCTTAAGTACCAGGACATCAGGGCGTACCAGTACCAGTACGCCCTGTGTCCGTAAGAGGTTAAGGGGTTCTATATACCTGTTTCCAGAAAATACAAATTATGGGGTGTGAGATACCTGCTTCCACAAAATACTGATTAAGGGTTTTTTATATACCTGATTCTACAAAAAAACTGATTGAGGGGTGCGACATAGCTGCTTTCACCAAATATTTATTAAGGGGTTCTATATATCTGCTTTCACAAAATAAAGTTTGAGGGGTGCGAAATACCTGCTTCCAGAAAATACTGATTGAGGGGTGCGATATACCTGCTTCCACAAAATACTGATTGAGGGGTTAAATATACCCGCTTCCACAAAATACAGATTGAGGGGTGCGATATACCTGCTTCCACCAAATACTGATTTAGGGGTGCAATATACCTGCTTTTACTAAATATTGATTAAGGGGTTCTATATAATTGCTTCCACAAAATACTGATTGAGGGGTGCAATATACCTGCTTCCACAAAATACTGATTTAGGGGTTTGATATACCACTTCCACCAAATACTGATCAAGGGGTTTGATATACCTGCTTCCACCAAATACTGATTTAAGAGTGCAATATACTTGCTTTCACCAAATATTGATTAAGGGGTTCTATATAATTGCTTCAACAAAATACAGATTCGGGTGTGCGATATACCTGCTTCCACAAAATACTGATTAGGGGGTTCTATATACCTGCTTCCACTAAATATTGATTGAGGCCTGCGAGATACCTGCTTCCACAAAATACTGATTGAGGAGTGTGATGTAACTGCTTCCACCAAATATTGATTAAGAGGTTCTATATTCCTGCTTCCACAAAATACTGATTAAGGGGATAGATACACCTGCTTCCACCAAATATTAATTGAGGGCTGCGATACACCTGCTTCCACAAAATACTGATTAAGGTGATTGATATATCTGCTTATGCCAAATATTGATTGAGGCCTGCAATACACCTGCTTCAACAAAATACTGATTAAGGGGATTGATATACCTGTTTCCACCAAATACTGATTGAGGCCTGTGATATATCTGCTTCCACAAATACTGCTCTTCTATAGGGACTTTGGCACAGGGTCATTTTAAAAATGATAGGCAGAGGAAGAGACAGGCCATTCCACAGGGGTGGTAGGGGTCGGGCAGGTGCACCAGGCCGGAGCCTAAGTGGGAAGTTGGAGAAGGTGCGTGAGATTACGTCAAAGGACGCAACAGAGTTAGTTGAGTGGCTCACTCAGCCTTCCACTTCTGCACCCTCCTCATCCTCTGTATCTGTACCCTCTTCACTCTCTGCTGTGTGCAGTGCACCCCAAAGACACCACCACCATACCCTCTCCACTCAAGTCAGAGGAATTATTTTCCCATCCATTCCTAGACCTTAACGATGCGCAGCCATTCTTGGCATCGGATGAGGAAGAGGAGGTAGCAATGGCTGCCACCCAGCGGTCTGATGACAGTACCCAGTTCAGCCCAAGGAGGGTGGTCCTCACTGTTGCTGCCTACTCCGAGATCTCTAATGTCATGTTGAAGGTGACAATGATGACGTGTCAATGAATGCCACGTGGGAGCCCATAGGAGAGAAAGAGGAGGGGAGTTCAGAGGGGAAGAAGGAGCAGCAGATAGGGAGGAGAAGGAGGAGAAGCAGGTAGAACTTGCAGTGCACAGGAGGCAAAAACAGGCTGCAAATGTATCTGGAGCGAGCCATCCACCATGCACAGTCACATCTTGCACTACCAGGACGCCGGCACATGGCTCTGCAGTGTGGGCTTTTTTTAACATGTCAGCTGCTGACAATAGTGTTGACATCTGCAGCCTTTGCTGTCAACGCATAAGTCGCGGTAAGCCCAACACTCACCTAGGGACGACCACCTTAAGAAGGCACCTGGCCTTCCATCACCGAGTCCAGTGGGAGCAACACCATCAGAACCCACAAATCCACACTCCAGGCGCTCCTCGTCCTGCCTCTTCTCCTTCTCCTCTCTCCTCCCAATTGTCCTCCATTCCACCTTCTACAGTGCTGTCGTCGCTTTTATCTGGCAGAAGGCAGGCTTCAGTGGCCCAGATGTTCGAGTGTAAAAAGTGGTCACGTTCAGCGGCAAGTGAATATATCTCTGGCACACAGTGTCTGTGCCAAGATACATATGACCACACACATATGGTCTAGCAAACACGGGCAGGGAAGGTACATAACTTTTACTGACCACTGGGTGAACTTTCTGACGGAGGTCAAGCATATAACCTGTGGCACCCGTGTGGATTGGTGTTACATGCAGGCCTGCCTCTTCTTCTCCTCCTTCTACACCATCCTCCATCTCCTCCTCGGCTGACTCCTCCTTTTCCACTGCTACCACCTCTTAAGCTGCACCCCCAAGCTCCCCAGAACCTATTCAACGTGCCAGGTGAAACATTGCCATGCTGTCCTGTGGCTTTTGTGCCTGGAAGCCAAGAGCCACACCGATCCTGCACTGCTTTCAGCTCTGCGTTCACAGGCCGAACAGTGGTTAACCCCGCTCAATTTGACAGTTGGTAAAGTGGTGTGTGACAACGGTGCCAATCTGCTGAGTGCGCTGAAACAGGGCAAAATGACGCACATGCCATGCATGACACACATCCGGAACTTAATCGTGCAGCAATTCGTTGCCAAATACCCCAGGGTCTAGGAAGTCCCGCGGCAAGCCAGGAAAATCTCTGGCCATTTTAGAAGATTTTACACGGCCATGGCTCGCCTTGATGACGTTTAGCGGCGACACCACCTGTCCGTCAGACGTCTGTTTGTGACAGCCCGACGCGCTGGAACTCCACCTTGTATATGCTTGGTAGGCTGCTCCAACAGCAACGTGTCTTTTACGACTATCTGTACGAAGTCTGCAGCAGGACAGGTTATGGGGAGCTTGGTTTCTTTTCACCGCACCAGTGGCTGCTCATGCGCGATGCATGCAGACTTCTGTGGCCATTTGATGAGATCACCAAACTGGTCAGTCACAGCCAGGGCAACATTAGTGACATCGTAGCTTAGGCTATTTTCACACTTGTGGCACATCCGTCGATCTGGATGTGACTGAAAGCATTTGTGAGACGCATCCGGATGTGGATCCGTCTCACAAATGCATTGCAAGAACGGATCCGTCTTTCCACTTGTTATGCAGACAGACTGATCTGTCTTGTATTTTTTTTCACATTTTTACCGGTCTGCGCATGTGCAGACCGGAAGGACGAATCCGGCATTCCGGTATTTTGAATGCCGGATCCGGCACTAATACATTCCTATGGGGAAAAATGCCGGATCGGGCATTCCAGCAAGTCTTCAGTTTTTTTCGCCGGAGATAGAACCGTAGCATGCTACGGTTTTCTCTTTTGCCTGATCAGTCGAAATGACTGAACTGAAGACATCCTGATGCATCCTGAACGGATTACTCTCCATTCAGAATGCATGGGGATATGCCTGATCAGTTCTTTTCCGGTATAGAGCCCCTGTGACAGAACTCTATGCCGGAAAACAACAACGCTAGTGTGAATGTACCCTTACACCTTCCTTCTAAAGCGTGCATTGCGTTGTGTCATTGATCAAGCCGTCGAGGAGCCGGAGCTGGAAGATGAGGAAGTCGCAATGCTGAAAGAATTCCCAGGTGGAGCTACTCCATCTGAGACAAGTCAGCAGAAGTGTGAAGAGGAGTCAGAGGAGGATGGTGGCTGGGGGTGGAGGAGGAGCAAGAAGAGCAGGCTTTGAGGGAGACTTTAAACTTTTCGGGGATCACTGGTGTTGTTTTTGGCTGGTGGGAGGAGACCAAGGACAACATTCTCCTCGGCAATGAGCAGGAGCCAGGGCGCTCCACCGCTTCCAATTTAGTGCAAATGGGGGCCTTCATGCTCCAGTGTTTGAAGAGGGACCCCCATATAAAAAGCATAAAGGGAAAGGACCAGTACTGGGTGGCAACGTACTTAGACTCCTGGTACAAACACAAAATGGCGGACATGTTACCAACATCACAGGGGGCTGTCAGAATGCAACATCTCCAGGCCTTGCTGTCAGAGATGCTGCATTCTGCTGTTGCGGGCGCTGGCAGAGGAATTTCCACAGCAAAACAGGTGCGGGTACCAATCCTACCGCGCCTGCAAGAAGAGGGCGGTTTGAAGATGTGTTGGTCACTTCGGATATGAGATCATTCTTGCAGCCAACCCATCGACAGCCGCCCTTCAGATCCAACCTCATGGAACGCCTAGACCGACAGGTGTCCGACTACATCGGGTTAACGGCTGATATGGACAATCTGAGAAGCAAGGAACCCCTGGACTACTGGGTGTGCAGGCCTGACCTGTGGCCAGAGCTCTTGGCTTGCTCTTGGCTTGCTTCTCATTGAGTGTCCTGTCCGAAAGGATGTTTAGCGCAGCAGGGGGGATCGTGACCGATAAGCACACTCACCTAGCTCACGACAGTGTGGACTACCTCACATTTCTAAAAATGAATGAGGCATGGATCTCGGAGGAATTCAACACCTGTGACGACCACATGTAATTGAATTTCCTCATGCCAGTCCACACATATCCGCCACCACCCAGAACAAAGAATGGTCCTTGTCTTATAGCCTAATGTACCTCCAGCCACATAATCACTTGTTCTTTTCTGTCAGGTGAATGCCTAATTTTTGGGACCTATACTCCACTGGCCTACAGTAATATTGTTATTTAGTGACCGCCTAATATACCTCCAGCCACATAATCACTTGTTCTTTTCTGTCAGGTGAATGCCTAATTTTTGGGGCCTCTACTGGCCTACAGTAAAATTGTTATCCAGTGACTGCCTAATGTACCCCCAGCCACATAATCACTTGATCTTTTCTGTACGGTGAATGCCTTGTTTTTGGGGCCTGTACTCCACTGGCCTACAGTAAAATTGTTATTCAGTGACCGCCTAATGTACCTCCAGCCACATAATCGCTTGTTCTTTTCTGTCAGGTAAATGCCAAATTTTTGGGGCCTGTACTCCCGTGGCCTAAAATAAAAATATTTAGGTTACAGCAGGGCACATTTTTGAGAGTTTCCCTTTAAGACGCATAAAAATGGCCCCTGATTAAAATACTTAATTTTTGTGGGAAATTTTGCCATTGATCCCCCTCTGGTTTGTCACTGTCCATGTTGTGGGACTATTTGTGCACTTCTAGTAAGTATTTGGTGGCTGCAAATATGACCTGAAGTTTTTACAGGTTCGCCTGCCATTAAAGTCAATGGGGTCCGCTGCGAACGCGCGTTTGCGAATCTTCCCGGCCGATGTTCGGCTATCACTATTTGTCACGTATTAAGGCACATTCATTGGGCATATTGCTGGTATGCATCCTCAGCAGCAATGGGTATAAAAATAAATAAATGATATGAAGAAGAAGGACTTGGCAGCAAGTTACGAAATAAAAAAGAAAAAAAAAGAAAAGAAAAATGCAGCATATATTAATACTTTTGTTATTTTTCTGCTATTGCTTGATAAAAGGCAATTCCATTCAATCCTGTTAAAGGGGTCATACTGTTGCAAACCAGCTTTCTAAGTGATTACAGTAACCCTCACCTTTCAGATCAGAGGTCAAAGCCTTATTGTTCAAAAACATTTCTCATTTTCATATGAATGGATTGCCTTTATACTATTAACCACCTCAGGACCGCCGTACGCAGGATTGCGTCTTTGCGGCGGTCCTGTTGTTCTGGGTGGACGCGCCGGTGCGTCCTCTCGCGAGACGCGAGATTTCGTGCATTGCCGGCCCGCGCATGCGCATCGCGGGCCGGCAAAAGTTAAAGAAGTATTTCGTCACCAGCCTGCCAGCAACGATCATTGGCTGGCAGGCTGGCGATTTTCAAAAAATCGAATCAGAAGCCAGATAACAGATCATATTAGTAAATATGATCTGTTATATGGCTTCTCTGCTCCTGTGCTGGTCCTTTTCGTCGGTTGGATCCAGCACAGGAGCAGACTTCACAGTGAGTAGCACCAACACCACACTTTAGCCCCAGATCACCCCCCTGCACCCCAATTAACCCTTTGATCACCCCTTTGATCGCCCCTGTCAATCACTATTGAAAGGAAAAAAAGTGATCAGTGTAAACTGTCACTTTTTTTTTTTCACTAGTATTGGCTGTTAGGTTTTAGGGATAGTTTAGGCCCCTTGGTTAGGTAGTTAGCGTCAGTTAGCGCCCAGCCCACCGCACCGCAGTCACTTTTATTCGCTGATTAGCGTATCGCTAATCAGCATTTGTACTTTTATAGTATCTGTAAGTGATCAAAACTGATCACGGTCAGATCTATAATAGTATTAGTGTCACTTTAGTTCGCCCTCCACCCAAAACGCAGTGTTTGCCCGATCAGGCCTGATCGGTCGCCCACACGTGCGTTCACCCACGCCCGCCCCACCGCAGTGACAAAAAAAATTTTGTTTTTTGATCACTGCACATTCACTTTACAAGCACTGCGGCGATAAAAAAATCAGTTTTGATATTTTTTATCAACCGCAGCAGCCTCCGGTACTTCGCTAGCCTCCCCTTTGTAAGACAGGTTTGCTTTTTTTCTTGGGTAGTCTCAGGGAATACCCCTAAATTTAGTAGTCCAAATGTCAAACAGGGGGTATTCTTCTGAAGAGGCCTACAGGATTCTGACCCAGTCGGATGAGGAGTGGGAACCCTCATCTGATGAATCTAGCGGGTCAGAATATGAACCTGTGGAAAGCAGTGGCTCTCTGACCCAAAGTTCGGACGAGGAGGTGGAGGTCCCTGGCAGCACCAGGCGTACCCGGCCCCGTGTCGCTAGACCACAGGTTACGCAGGATCCGTTTCAAGAGCAGCAGAGTGGGGCTGTCGCTGCCGGATCACGTGGTGAGGCATACACCAGCAGCGCAGCCCTTCCTGGACCTAGTACCAGCACTGCCGTACAACATGGTGACGTGGCGAGCACCAGAAGGGCAGTTGAAGCTGGTACGGTGGCACGTGCACTAGTTACCCCGTCGCAGCCACCGCGCAGACAGGCCCGTAGAGCCCCTAGAATCCCTGAGGTGCTGGCAAACCCTGATTGGCAGTCACCAACTTCAGCCGCACCTGTAGTTCCCCCTTTCACCGCCCAGTCTGGAGTTCGGGTTGAGACGGCTCAAATCGGTTCGGCCCTGGGATTTTTTGAGCTGTTCTTGACTGCGGAGCTCTTGGACTTAGTCGTGGCAGAAACAAATCGGTATGCCACACAATTTATATCCGCCAACCCGGGAAGCTCTTATGCCCAGTCTTTCCGGTGGAAACCAGTCCAAGTTTCCGAAATTAAAATTTTTTTGGGCCTTCTCCTCAACATGGGTCTAACTAAAAAGCATGAATTGCGGTCATATTGGTCCACGAACCCAATTCATCACATGCCCATGTTCTCTGCTGCTATGTCCAGGACACGATTTGAGACCATCCTACGTTTTCTGCATTTTAGCGACAACACCACCTCCCGTCCCAGAGGCCACCCAGCTTTTGACCGGCTCCACAAAATTCGGCCCCTCATAGACCATTTCAACCAGAAATTTGCAGATTTGTATACCCCTGAGCAAAACATCTGCGTAGACGAGTCCCTAATACATTTTACCGGGCGCCTTGGCTTCAAACAATACATCCCAAGCAAGCGTGCCCGGTATGGGGTCAAATTGTATAAGCTCTGTGAAAGGGCCACAGGCTATACCCACAAATTTCGGATCTATGAGGGAAAAGATCAGACCCTGGAGCCGGTCGGTTGCCCTGACTACCTGGGGAGCAGTGGGAAGACAGTCTGGGACTTGGTGTCACCCTTATTCGGCAAGGGGTACCATCTTTATGTGGACAATTTCTACACAAGTGTGGCCCTCTTTAGGCATTTGTTTCTAGAACGGATTTGCGCCTGTGGCACCGCGCGAACTAGTCGCGTGGGCTTCCCCCAACGGCTTGTAACCACCCGTCTTGCAAGGGGGGAGAGGGCTGCCTTGTGTAACGAAGAACTGCTCGCGGTGAAATGGAGAGACAAGCGTGACGTTTACATGCTCTCCTCCATTCACGCAGACACGACAATCCAAATTGAAAGGGCAACCCGTGTCATTGAAAAGCCCCTCTCAGTCCACGACTATAATGCGCTCATGGGAGGGGTGGACTTCAATGACCAGATGTTGGCTCCCTATTTAGTTTCCCGCAGAACCAGACGCTGGTATAAGAAGGTGTCTGTATATTTAATTCAATTGGCGCTGTACAATAGTTTTGTTCTCTACAGTAAGGCTGGGAGAACACGATCTTTCCTCAAATTCCAGGAAGAGATCATCGAGAACCTCCTTTACCCAGGAGGTTCCGTGGCCCCATCCACCAGTGTAGTTAGCCGTCTACACGAGCGACATTTCCCCAGTGTCGTTGCTGGTACCTCAACCCAACCGCCACCCCGAAAAAAATGTCGTGTCTGTAGCAGGAGTGGAATAAGGCGTGACACCCGCTATTTCTGTCCTGACTGTCCTGACCACCCTGCCCTATGCTTTGGTGAGTGTTTCCGGAAGTACCACACACAGGTACACCTAGCATAGGGATTGCATCTCACAGGACAGGCACACAGGGCTATTAGGGCCCTTTTACTCACAGCTGCTGCAAACCTCTCCTTTCACCTGGGATAAAGTGCATAATGTACTTCGCCACATCTTTGGGCAATTTGCGCTTTGCACATTGTCCCATGGGGAAGGAGAGGTTTGTTCTATAAAGGTAAAAAAAACTAAACAAAAAAAAAATTACCGGTAAGTAAAAAAGTTAAACGTTCAGTTAAAAAAGTTAAAAAAAAGTTTCTATGTTCTGTTCAACAGTTAATAAATTTATTGCGTTGCGGCCTGGTTTTTTCTTTTTTGTTTTGTTTTTTTTACCTTTCAGGTGGACCAACCGATCGACTAGCTGCAGCACTGATGTGCATTCTGACAGAAGCATTGCGCTGCTGTCAGATTACACGCAAGTCGGTGTATGCGGCGCTGCAAGACGGGATTTCTCCTCTGCAGTAAAAGATATGTTTGCCGAGGCATATGAGCTGAGGAGGTGGCGGTGTTCATATACTTTGGCAAACACTTTGTATATATAAAAAAAAAAATCCCGGCAATGATTTATTCATCCACATCGATTGATGTGAATGGAGAAATCTGGTTTGCCAGGGCATACGAGCTGAAGTGGGTATGGATGTTGGGCGGAGCTCCTATGTCCTGGCAGACGCCTTTCCCCTCCTTTTTTTTTTTTTGGCAGAGATTTTTTCATCCACATTGATCGATGCGAATGAAGAAATCTGTGCCGTTCATTTTTTTCTTTCAGCCCAGAGGCTGAACGGAAAAAAAAAATCTCATTACCCGTATGCTCAATATAAGGAGAATAGCAGAAACTCCTAATGCTGGGCATACATGTAATGATTGTGGAGACCCTCAAATGCCAGGGCAGTACAAACACCCCACAAATAACACCATTTTGGAAAGAAGACACCCCAAGGTATTCGCTGAGGGGCATATTGAGTCCATGAAAGATTGAAATTTTTGTCCCAAGTTAGCGGAAAGGGAGACTTTGTGAGAACAAAATCAAAAAAATCAATTTCCGCTAACTTGTGCCAAAATTATTTTTTTTCTATGAACTCGCCATGCCCCTCATTGAATACCTTGGGGTGTCTTCTTTCCAAAATGGGGTCACATGTGGGGTATTTATACTGCCCTGGCATTTTAGGGGCCCCAAAGCGTGAGAAGAAGTCTGGTATCCAAATGTCTAAAAATGCCCTCCTAAAAGGAATTTGGGCCCCTTTGCCCACCTAGGCTGCAAAAAAGTGTCACACATGTGGTATCTCCGTATTCAGCAGAAGTTGGGGAATATGTTTTGGGGTGTCATTTTACATATACCCATGCTGGGTGAGATAAATATCTTGGTCAAATGCCAACTTTGTATAAAAAAAATGGGAAAAGTTGTCTTTTGCCAAGATATTTATCTCACCCAGCATGGGTATATGTAAAATGACACCGCAAAACACATTCCCCACCTTCTCCTGAGTACGGAGATACCAGATGTGTGACACTTTTTTGCAGCCTAGGTGGGCAAAGGGGCCCACATTCCAAAGAGCACCTTTCAGATTTCACAGGTCATTTACCTACTTACCAGACATTAGGGCCCCTGGAAAATGCCAGGGCAGTATAACTACCCCACAAGTGACCCCATTTTGGAAAGAAGACACCCCAAGGTATTCCGTGAGGGGCATGGCAAGTTCCTAGAATTTTTTATTTTTTGTCACAAGTTAGTGGAAAATGATGATTTTTTTTTTTTTTTTTTTTTCTTACAAAGTCTCATATTCCACTAACTTGTGACAAAAAATAAAAACTTCCATGAACTCACTATGCCCATCAGCGAATACCTTGGGGTCTCTTCTTTCCAAAATGGGGTCACTTGTGGGGTAGTTATACTGCTCTGGCATTCTAGGGGCCCAAATGTGTGGTAAGGAGTTTGAAATCAAATTCAGTAAAAATTGACCTGTGAAATCCGAAAGGTGCTCTTTGGAATATGGGCCCCTTTGCCCACCTAGGCTGCAAAAAAGTGTCACACATCTGGTATCCCCGTACTCAGGAGAAGTTGAGGAATGTGTTTTGGGGTGTCTTTTTACATATACCCATGCTGGGTGAGATAAATATCTTGGTCAAATGACAACTTTGTATAAAAAAATGGGAAAAGTTGTCTTTTGCCAAGATATTTCTCTCACCCAGCATGGGTATATATAAAATGACACCCCAAAACACATTCCCCACCTTCTCCTGAGTACGGAGATACCAGATGTGTGACACTTTTTTGCAGCCTAGGTGGGCAAAGGGGCCCATATTCCAAAGAGCACCTTTCGGATTTCACTCGGCATTTTTTACTGAATTTGATTTCAAACTCCTTACCACACATTTGGGCCCCTAAAATGCCAGGGCAGTATAACTACCCCACAAGTGACCCCATTTTGGAAAGAAGACACCCCAAGGTATTCTGTGAGGGGCATGGCGAGTTCCTAGAATTTTTTATTTTTTGTCACAAGTTAGTGGAAAATGATGATTTTTTTTTTTTTTTTTTTTTTCATACAAAGTCTCATATTCCACTAACTTGTGACAAAAAATAAAAACTTCCATGAACTCACTATGCCCATCAGCGAATACCTTGGGGTCTCTTCTTTCCAAAATGGGGTCACTTGTGGGGTAGTTATACTGCCCTGGCATTCTAGGGGCCCAAATGTGTGGTAAGGAGTTTGAAATCAAATTCAGTAAAAAATGACGAGTGAAATCCGAAAGGTGCTCTTTGGAATATGGGCCCCTTTGCCCACCTAGGCTGCAAAAAAGTGTCACACATCTGGTATCTCCGTACTCAGGAGAAGGTGGGGAATGTGTTTTGGGGTGTCATTTTATATATACCCATGCTGGGTGAGAGAAATATCTTGGCAAAAGACAACTTTTCCCATTTTTTTATACAAAGTTGTCATTTGACCAAGATATTTATCTCACCCAGCATGGGTATATGTAAAAAGACACCCCAAAACACATTCCTCAACTTCTCCTGAGTACGGGGATACCAGATGTGTGACACTTTTTTGCAGCCTAGGTGGGCAAAGGGGCCCATATTCCAAAGAGCACCTTTCGGATTTCACAGGTCAATTTTTACTGAATTTGATTTCAAACTCCTTACCACACATTTGGGCCCCTAGAATACCAGGGCAGTATAACTACCCCACAAGTGACCCCATTTTGGAAAGAAGAGACCCCAAGGTATTCGCTGATGGGCATAGTGAGTTCATGGAAGTTTTTATTTTTTGTCACAAGTTAGTGGAATATGAGACTTTGTATGAAAAAAAAAAAAAAAAAAAAAAATCATCATTTTCCACTAACTTGTGACAAAAAATAAAAAATTCTAGGAACTCGCCATGCCCCTCACGGAATACCTTGGGTTCTCTTCTTTCCAAAATGGGGTCACTTGTGGGGTAGTTATACTGCCCTGGCATTCTAGGGGCCCGAATGTGTGGTAAGGAGTTTGAAATCAAATTCAGTAAAAAATGACGAGTGAAATCCGAAAGGTGCTCTTTGGAATATGGGCCCCTTTGCCCACCTAGGCTGCAAAAAAGTGTCACACATCTGGTATCTCCGTACTCAGGAGAAGGTGGGGAATGTGTTTTGGGGTGTCATTTTATATATACCCATGCTGGGTGAGAGAAATATCTTGGCAAAAGACAACTTTTCCCATTTTTTTATACAAAGTTGTCATTTGACCAAGATATTTATCTCACCCAGCATGGGTATATGTAAAAAGACACCCCAAAACACATTCCTCAACTTCTCCTGAGTACGGGGATACCAGATGTGTGACACTTTTTTGCAGCCTAGGTGGGCAAAGGGGCCCATATTCCAAAGAGCACCTTTCGGATTTCACAGGTCATTTTTAACTGAATTTGATTTCAAACTCCTTACCACACATTTGGGCCCCTAGAATGCCAGGGCAGTATAACTACCCCACAAGTGACCCCATTTTGGAAAGAAGAGACCCCAAGGTATTCGCTGATGGGCATAGTGAGTTCATAGAACTTTTTATTTTTTGTCACAAGTTAGTGGAATATGAGACTTTGTAAGAAAAAAAAAAAAAAAAAAAAAAATCATCATTTTCCGCTAACTTGTGACAAAAAATAAAAAGTTCTATGAACTCACTATGCCCATCAGCGAATACCTTAGGGTGTGTACTTTCAGAAATGGGGTCATTTGTGGGGTGTTTGTACTGTCTGGGCATTGTAGAACCTCAGGAAACATGACAGGTGCTCAGAAAGTCAGAGCTGCTTCAAAAAGCGGAAATTCACATTTTTGTACCATAGTTTGTAAACGCTATAACTTTTACCCAAACCATTTTTTTTCTACCCAAACATTTTTTTTTTATCAAAGACATGTAGAACTATAAATTTAGAGCAAAATTTCTATATGGATGTCGTTTTTTTTTGCAAAATTTTACAACTGAAAGTGAAAAATGTCATTTTTTTGCAAAAAAATCGTTAAATTTCGATTAATAACAAAAAAAGTAAAAATGTCAGCAGCAATGAAATACCACCAAATGAAAGCTCTATTAGTGAGAAGAAAAGGAGGTAAAATTCATTTGGGTGGTAAGTTGCATGACCGAGCAATAAACGGTGAAAGTAGTGTAGGTCAGAAGTGTAAAAAGTGGCCTGGTCTTTCAGGGTGTTTAAGCACTGGGGGCTGAGGTGGTTAAAGAGCCATAAGGGATATGTCACAATTCACTAAGACAGAGATATATTGTTCAGGGAATCAATAGCCATTTAGTTAAAAGAAAGCATGGCAAATATCTTATTTCTAAAGTGACGTGCATGAAATTGGATAACATTATTGTTTTGAGAAAGTACAGACTGTGACTGCGGGTACAGTATTTCAGCTTCATTAGACAAAGGTGGATTGTAGAAATCATGCAGCTGTGGACAGCCGTTAAATTATACTATAGTAAAATATAGTAGATGTAAAAACTGTAATATAAATGTTATCCATTAAAAGGAAACTGTTATTATGAACAGTCAGTGCAATCAGCATGTTATAAAACAGGAGGAGCTGAGCAGTTTGATATGTAGGTTTATAGAAAATGATTAAGTAAAACTTTTAAAATATTCATTTAAACATCTTCTCTTTCTATGCTTAGGAGTCATGTGGGAGGTTCTAGTCACTGACAGACAGCTAACTCTCTAGAACTGATAAGACCACCCACATGATCCTAAGCATAAAATAAGAAGAGGTTTCTTTCAATTAATAAATTACACACATAAAACAATACAGCAATATGCTCAATCACAACTATGATTCCTTTGTTTGCCGCAGTCTGTGACCACAGCATGATCAAAGGGTATTCCCACCTCTTATTGGGGACCTAGAAATGATCCCAGGAATGTAAATTCAATAATCCTGCAGGAATTGTTGGAATCAAAGAAACTTTATATGTGTGAATGTAATGATGATTTAGGTAAGTGATCTCAACATTAGAGTGAAAGGATGTTTATTGGGGAAAACTGCACAATAGAAAGGAGTCTCTAGTATCCTGTTAGGCAGGGCTGTTTCATAAGGGGGGCTACTGGCACATGATGGGGGGCTACAGGCACATAAGGGGGGCTACTGGCACATAAGGGGACTACTGGCACATGATAGGAAGCTACTGGCACATAAGGGGGGGGGCTACTGGCACATAAGGGGGGCTACTGGCACTTGATAGGGGGGCACTCTGGCTACTGGCACATGATTGGGGGCATCTATGGGGGCACATCTTACTGGCACATGATTAGGGGGCATCTATGGGGGCACATCTTACTGGCACATAATTGGGGGGCATCTATTGGGGCACTTATTACTGGCACATTATTGGGTGGCACTATAGGGGCATCTACTGAGGCTAAAAAGAAGGGGAATTTTATATGGGGGGCTCTGTATAGGGGCATTTTATACTGGGACACATTATGGTGCCTACTATGGGGAAGGGGGTAGAGGAGCACTATGGGGTCATCTACGGGGGCACTGAGAAGGGGTATTTTATATTGGCATATTATGGGAACATTAGCTCAACTGGGGGCATTACAAGGGGGTATGTTTGGTACATTATAAGGAGAATTATTTCTACCGGGGGAGCATTATGGTGGGCTGTATTACTCCCCCATGGTATGACCCCCTAGTAGCAGCACCAGCCTCTCCCTGTTCTGCTATCCCTCTGCCCCTTCTCCAAATCCTTATTATGAATCTTTCTCATTAGGATAATACACATCAGCTCCACCGAGCCCCCGGCCAAAGTGTTGAAGCGGTGTCCAAGATCCCCAAGGGCCAAGCCAAGTAATTGTAAGTTTTCATGTGAAGTATGTTTATGTTATACACATATAGCATACACTGTGCCACACAATATACAGTATACCTCTACACTGTGCCACACAATATACAGTATACCTCTACACTGTGCCACACAATATACAGTATACCTCTACACTGTGCCACACAATATACAGTATACCTCTACACTGTGTAGGGGTTATACTGTTTATTGTACAGCATGGCGCAGGGGTTATATTGTCCGGCATGGTGTAACCTCCATACATTTTATGTACAGTATACAGTAATACGCCTTGCCATCTATGCTTTGAATCTGGTTTTATATGTTACTTGGTTTTTGTACATTTGCTTGCGTGTGCTAGTTGAGACCTGCTGTGATTGGGTTTTAGTTAGTTATTAAATGCTAACATGACAGGTTTATTGTTTTGCACATTATTGATGATTGTATTTCATGACTACTCTTCTAAGGGTATTGCCTTCCTTTATACTGCAGTTCTCCTGTACCACTCTGCCTGCGACTTTTATCAGTTTAAGCAGTAATTTATTTTCTTTTGCTCTTAATAAATCATGTGTTAAGTATAAAAAATAAAATAAAATAAAAATATATGGTGAGACGGTTGCAAGTACTCTTCTGATATGATTTCATTGAGCAGTTTTGATGGGGGGTGAGTTTTTTTGACACTCGCCCTGAGAGAAATTTTACCTAGAAACTGCACTGCTGTTAGGCCACCTCTAGTCTGGATACAAGATGAGATGTAGTTGGGCAAGGAGGCATACAGGTTCTGTATGGTATCCTACAGCTCAATTGGCCACAGATGTTGCAACTAGGCCTGTAGACCTAACACCCCAGAGTTGTGTTACTACACGCCTCTACCCCGCTACTATCTTCTAAGAGCCTTTATACTGTCATCAGATGTGATTTTGCTTATGTCCTCCAGAAATGTGCATATAAAACTTTGTTAAATGTAATGGTTCATGAAATTATCCTGGTTACCAGCAGGTGGCAGCATCATTGGCAGACATAGTCTTAATGTTTTGGCAGTTCAGAGTGGAACATTCCGGTTCTATTCTTACCCCCTTCTGGAGAGAGGTGGGCTGGTCCCTCTTCCTGCAGCAAGGGAGGGAAAAAACTGTTAGAGCGAGATATGTTTTACCCCCTGTTGGGGAAAAGGAGGTTTTTGAGTAGTACTCCCTCCTTAGGGAACAAAGTAGGGGCACGTCTCCGCAAGAGACGAGGCCATATACCCAGTCTGAGCACCTTCAGCTCTGCTCGATGAGGAAGCAGAAACTACAGAGAACCTCCAGAGTTCGAGGAAGAAAGCATCCCCTGAGAATCCATCTGTGAGAGACAGGGGCGTAGCTATAGTGGGTGCAGAGGTAGCACACGCTACCGGGCCCAGCAGCCTGAGGGGGCCCAAAGACCCTTGCACCCCATAAGAAGACACCAGTATTATAAAAAGTGCATGCTGGTCAAGTTATAGCTCTGGCTGGAAGAAATGGCTTGGGTCAAGAATTTGGCATGGGGGGTTAGTCTACTGTTTAAATTTTTGCCGCAGGCAGCATGAAGGTTATGTGCTTCCCTAGCCACAAAACACTGAGGGAAGGGGGGGGGGGGGGGGGGGGGGGGCCCAAGCTGAACCTTTAGACCAGGGCCCATGAGTCTTTAGCTACGCCCCTGGTGAGAGAAGTCCAGAGTCCTAGGAGAAGCCTATTCCTCCTCAGCTAGTCTGTCCACACACAGCAGAAGTTACAGATACAGTAAGTGCAGAAGCTAATCCTGCCACAGTTATAGAGCTACCAAGCAGATGTTTATCCTGCAAGCTCCACATAGAAAGCAGAAGTACTCATACCTGTCAATCATTGCCTACGCCTGCTGGGACCAAGAGACCAAAGCTGTATACTGTTTGGATGCAAGTTATTTCAAGTAAAGCAACGTTTGAATTTCATCTAAAGGTCTGGACATCATTTATTCTGCAAAGTTCCTCTATTACTCCTCCTATCACTACACTCAAATTTATTGCAAGTGAGCCAGGAGTCAGGCCGTACCCAGGTAGGAGACACCGTGATACAACTACCACCAAACTACAAAGGCCATTACACGACTCTGGCATTCCTAATCTTGGACATGCATTATAACACCTTGGAAGGACCCTGGGATAGTACCCTGCCCACGCTGCAATTGGCGTCACGATAAATACAGAATATTATCCACTCGTACCAGGCCACTGCAGATCCTGCACAAAGTTGCCAAAGTTGTTCTCCTAGCTTGTCCCATAAATGCATGACTGACAATAAAGGTCCATTCACACGTCCGCAATTTTTTTGCGGTCCACAATTTGCGGATCCGCAAAACACAGACACCGGCCATGTGTGTTCGCACATGGGAGGCACTATGATAGAAATTCCTTTTCTTGTCCGTGGCTGTGGACAAGAATAGGACATGTTCTATGTTTTTGCAGGGCCGTGGAACGGAAGTGTGGATGCGGACAGCACACGGTGTGCTGTCCGCATCTTTTTCTGCACCCATTTCTCAAAATTGCTGAATGGATGCGGACCCATTTTGCAGACTTGTGAATGGACGCAAAATCAACCAGGCAGGCCAAGGAAGTGCTGCAATCTGGTGGAAACATTTCTGTGTGTGGGCAAGCAATGTCCTGTTGAAAAATAGCAGCTGTAAACCCTGCAATGAGTGAAAACACATGTGGCCGCAGAATATCCTACACATACTTTCACACCTGCGTTAGGTGCGGATCCGTCTGGTATCTGCACAGACGGATCCGCACCTATAATGCAAATGCTTAGATCCGTTCAGAACAGATCCGTTTGCACTAGCATGAACAAAAAAAAAAAAATAATAATACATTTATTTTTTTTTTTTATAGTTCATGATAATGCAAACGGATCCGTTTTGACTTTACATTGAAAGTCAATGGGAGACGGATCCGTTTGAAGATTGAGCCATATTGTGTCAACTTCAAACGGATCCGTCCCCATTGACTTACATTGTAAGTCTGGACGGATCCGTTTGCCTCCGCACGGCCAGGCGGACACCCGAACGCTGCAAGCAGCCTGCTGAGCGGAGCGGAGGACAAACGGTGCCAGACTGATGCATTCTGAGCGGATCCGCATCCACTCAGAATGCATTAGGGCTGGACGGATCCGTTCGGGGCCGCTTGTGAGAGCCTTCAAACGGTACTCACAAGCGGAGCCCCGAACGCTAGTGTGAAAGTAGCCTTAGGCCTCTTTCACACGGGCGTTGCGGAAAAATGTCCGGGTGCGTTGCGGGAACACCCGCGATTTTTCCGCGCGAGTGCAAAACCTTGTAATGCGTTTTGCACTCGATTGAGAAAAATCGCGCGTGTTTGGTACCCAAACCCGAACTTCTTCACAGAAGTTCGGGCTTGGGATCGGTGTTCTGTAGATTGTATTATTTTCCCTTATAACATGGTTATAAGGGAAAATAATAGCATTCTGAATACAGAATGCATAGTAAAACAGGGCTGGAGGGGGTTCAAAAAAATAAAAAAATCATTTAACTCACCTTAATCCACCTGCTCGCGATGCCGGGCATCTCCGTCTGACTCTTTTACTGTCTAGGACCTGTGGAGAGCATTAACTATAGTTTAAGGACCTGGGATGACGTCACTCTGGTCATCACATGGTACGTCACATGATCTTTTACCATGGTGAATCACCATGGTAAAAGATCATGTGACGTACCATGTGATGACCGAAGTGACGTCATCCCAGGTCCTTAAACTATAGTTAATGCTCTCCACAGGTCCTAGACAGTAAAAGAGTCAGACGGAGATGCCGGCTATGCGAGCAAGTGGATAAAGGTGAGTTAAATGACTTTTTATTTTTTTTTAACCCCTCCAGCCCTGTTTTACTATGCATTCTGTATTCAGAATGCTATTATTTTCCCTTATAACCATGTAATAAGGGAAAATAATAAGGTTCGGGTCTCCATCCCGATCGTCTCCTAGCAACCGTGCGTGAAAATCGCACCGCATCCGCACTTGCTTGCGGATGCTTGCGATTTTCACGCAACCCCATTCATTTCTATGGGGCCTGCGTTACGTGAAAAACGCACAAAGAGGAGCATGCTGCGATTTTCACGCAACGCAAAAGTGATGCGTGAAAATCACCGCTCGTGTGCACAGCCCCATAGAAATGAATGGGTCAGTATTCCGTGCGGGTGCAATGCGTTCACCTCCCGCATCGCATCCGCGCGGAATATTCGCTCGTGTGAAAGGGGCCTTAGGCTACTAAGGCTACTAAGGCTAAGGCTACTAAGGTTACTAAGCTGTGTCCCTGTATCACTCCTAGTGTATTGTCTCATTGCTTTGGTAGTGGTACATTGCAATTTCACTGGTATAAAAAAATGGCGTTATTACTGTAAAATGCTTTTGCTATAATGCAACAAGATTAATAGCGTGGATATTATGCACTGAAAGAGAAATGTGCAATTGCTCAGCATATGCAAAAGAAGTAGAATGCTATTGGGGTGCTGTGCTTGCATTCAGCCTATGTAGAAATTTGAGGTTGTGAAGAAAAAGCTACTGTAGGTCTGGTTTTGTAATGCAGAACTGCTAGAATTAGGTTCTGTAGCAACTGTATTTTTAAGCACTGTGCCCAAGCCCTTTACACCCTTAAAGCTTTCCCTGATCAAAGTCCTTAGAAATCTACACAATTATTTCTGTCTATTCTTTCCCTACACTATCACTGTACTTCTGCTTCTGTATACTGTGTAAACAATTTTGGCAGACACTGCATAATCCTGTCAATGCTCATCAACAATTTGGCACAAAATGATATCTACTTGTTGTGCACAGGCCTCTCCCTGCCTGCTGCTGCCACCACTGATTGGCCGATGAGGCTGATTTTCAGCCTCTGAGCCAATCAGTGCAAGCCCTCCTGTCTATATCCTCCCAGGGTCATGTGATCATCCTTCTTCCTCCCTTGTGGTTTTGCCCACCAATATGTACAGTAAAATGGCGCTGTGTTCCATTTTACTGGATTTATCCAAAATGAACCTGAAAAGTGTTGGGTTCATTTGGCAGACACATGTTTGTGAAATTCATAACAAACCCGTTTCAGTACTGTCACGGCCTTTGGTGTGCGCTGTGACACTGTTGCCACACTTGCGGTTGCCCGCGGCAACATGTTGCTGTGAGAGCATGCGGTGGCAGTGTCTTGGCCTTCTGGGTGATTGCCGTGACATGGTTGCCACGCATACTGTTGCCGGTGGTAACATGTGGTTTTGTATGCTTGTGTGTGCACTTCCCCTTTAAGTTGTAGCCTTCCCTTGTCTGGTGTTGGAAGGGTTAACTCCCTTCCTAGTGTCTTGTGAATACTGGGTTTATGTGTGTGTGTGTGTGACTTCTTGGGCTATTTAGTCTCTGCTGGATGCTTGAAGCCCAGTGTTCCTCCAGCCTTGGTGTATGCTGGTGGTTCTCTGTTCCATCTGTCCAGTGAGGGCCACCCTTGTGGTCATCAATGTTATCACGGTGTCTCCTTCCCTTCCTGTCCCTTTGTGTATGGAGTGGGTTTTGATCAGGGTGTTGGTATGTCTATTTTTGGTGTTACATGTCTGGTAGTGTTTGGTGTCCAGCATGTTATTTAGACATTCCCCTGTTTCACATTTATTGCAGCTATGAGTGTCCTGGGTCCCTGTGTGGTTCGTGGTGTGTGCTGTGTCCTTTGATGTTGGTGTGGACACTAGCACTTGTGCACGGGTTCCAGTCAGTGTGTCTGTGGCAGGTAAGTGTGTAGTAGGTTTCACTTACCTGCCATCTCCATATGCTGTATGTGTTCCCCTCTCCTTGCAGCCTGGCCTCAGATAGAGACTCCTGTTCCTCCATTACTGGGATGAACAGGTTGTCTCTTGCCTGCTCCTTGGTGAGGGATTACCAGGGCGACTTAGGGTCTTTAGGTATCCTGAGTATGAGTCCTCCTACCATCGGGGTCCGCTCATACAGTGAGGAGTCAGGGAGAGGTTTAGGGATGTTGTAGGAGGCGACCTGCTCCCTTATCACTCCTTTTGGCCAGGCTGATCCCCTTTACCCTCTGGCAGCGCACGGTGGGGGGTTTTCCCCACTCCCCGCCGTTACAAGTACAAATTGATTCTCTCATCCCTAGACCACCCCTGTAATCATTTACATATCTGTTTGAGACATAATTGCATGCAATCCAAGATTTCTAACTAGGTGTGATATTTTTTGTTCAATGAGTGTTTAAGTATGTAATCATTTTGTAAGACAGTAATTTCCTTATTTGGATTGTTAAAAAAAAATATGTAACATTACCTGAAAGCAAAAAAATTACACTTATCAGAATTCCACACAACCAAAATAACAACTCACTTAGGGTACTTTCACACTTGTGTTGTTTGATTCCGGCTCGCAGTTCCGTTGCCTGAACTGCCTGCCTGATCAGGCAAACTGTATGCAAACGCATGTAATTTTTTCTGACTGATCAGGCATTTAGTCTGAAAAATGCCTGATCAATCAGAAAAATGCATTGCAATACCGGATCCGTTTTTCCGGTGTCATCAGGCAAAACGGATCAGGTATTTATTTTTTTTCTCATTTTTAAAGGTCTGCGCATGCGGAGACCGGAAGGACCATTCCGGTATTTTGAATGCCGGATAAGGCACTAATGCATTCCTATGGGAAAAAAAATGACAGATCCGGCATTCAGGCAAGTCTTCAGTTTTTTTTGCCGGAGATAAAACCGTAGCATGCTACGGTTTTCTCTTTTGCCTGATCAGTCAAAATTACTGAACTGAAGACATCCTGATGCATCCTGAACGGATTACTCTCCATTCAGAAGGCATGGGGATATGCCTGATCAGTTATTTTCCGGTATAGAGCCCCTGTGACGGAACTCTATGCTGGAAAAGAAAAACGCTAATGTGAAAGTACCCTTAGGCTCCATTCACACGTCCGTGGTGTGTTGCGGACCCGCAAATTGCAGATCCGCAACACACCAGCCCGGCACCCCTATAGAAATGCCTATTTTGTCCGCAGTTGCGGACGAGAATACGACATGTTCTATCTTTTGCGGAGCTGCGGGTCCCGAAGATCGGGGCCGCGCTCCGCAAATTTTCCGTCCCCATAGAGAATGAATGGGTTTGCACCCGTTCCGCAAAATTGCGGAAATGGATGCGGACCCTTTTGCGGACGTGTGAATGGAGCCTTAGGCTTAGACTTCCCGGACACCTGATGTACCTGTGTGCCAAATTTGGTGAAGATCGGTCCAGTCGTTTGGTCGCTCATAAAGAACAGACAGACAGACAGAAACTATATTTTTTATATATATATATATGATAGATAAATATAGATATATGTCACAGCCTCACAGGTCCCTGTTCAATAGTGATTGTGGTATCTGTGGGTTTAGACAGAGGGAGGGGGTTCCCTCTGTCTTCCAATCACAGCCTTTTCTGATTGGAAGTTGCCAGGCTACGATTAGTTACCATGATAGCCCTGGGCAGTGGCGTAGACACAATCCATGGGGCCCCGGTGTAAAACTGATCCATGGGGCCCCCTCCCAGTCAACCCACCGCAGCCCCCCTGCCCAACCTGTCGATGACACACTTATGGGGGATCTGTTGATATCATACTTATGGGGGGGGATCTGTGGAGGGCACATGCAGACCACATGTGGTTGTAGTAGTTGCATGACATAAAATCTCCAAGCAGGCCAGGTATTATTCATACAGACATTCATTTCAATCGATTGCCAAAAATGCGGACGGCACACTGTGTGTTGTCTGCATCCGTTTGTATGTTCGGTCTGACCGCAAAAAAAATTGAACATGTCCTATTCTTGTCCATTTTGCAAACATGGATAGGACATTTCTATAGCAGTTTAAAGGGGTTTTCTCAAGTGTTTGCTCTTTTACTAATGACCTATTGTCTAGATAGGTCAGCAGTATTTGACCGGTGGGGGTAGCACCGCGGCCTTCTGGCAGCTTTTCCTAAGCCATGTAACATCACATTCATTGGTCACATGGCCTAGGTGCAATGAATGGCGCTGAGCTGTGACACCAAGTAGAGACGCTATACCATGTACTGTACAGCGCTGTGTTTGATGAGCAGAGATAATATACTACAGGGGAGTACAGAAGTATTGCTCATGTAGTAGTACTGTGCAGACTGTTACACCAGACTCTTGTATCGCTCATAAACAGTACCAGGGTTTACCTAATCCAGCCTAGGGTCAGTAAATTACAAGGTGTGACATAATGCACAGGACTACTTTCCATAGATAATGGAAGCTCTGGTCTGTGTATGAAGTAACTGTAGCACTGTGC
Source organism: Bufo bufo (assembly GCF_905171765.1). Lineage (NCBI taxonomy): Eukaryota > Metazoa > Chordata > Amphibia > Anura > Bufonidae > Bufo > Bufo bufo. The sequence continues at coordinate 336,731,950 of NC_053391.1, read as the reverse complement.
ACACTATAGACATTGGGGGAGATTTATCAAAACCGGTGTAGAGGAAAAGTGGCTTAGTTACCCATAGCAACCAGTCAGATTCCACCTTTCATTTTTCAGAGCTCCTTTGGGAAATGAAAGGTGGAATTTGATTGGTTGCTATGGGAAACTAAGCCAGGTTTCCTTTACACCAGTTTTAATAAATACCTCATTGTCTGTTATCAGCTGCCACTTATCCCAGATACCAAGAAGTGAATAAGCCTCCCCTGCCTCCCATTACTGGAAGGACACAATCAGGATCCTTCAGTGTCTGCAGTGCACCCTCTCCTCCCCTGACCACAGCAGTTGGAGGCTGTGCAGAGTATTGCACCTCACACTATCCCATGTCCTGCAGACCAGCCAGCTGTTACACTGTGCCTGTTATGGGTATTATACAGGCCTGCTGGTGCCTACCTAGTGTAAATCTAGTACTCCACAGTTCATTATGGGATGTAGCTGCCAGGCTTCAGGTTTCAGCAGGAGGCAGATCACAAGAACTTCTGCCGGCAGGTGAAGACAGGGGGAGGAGCCAGTGCTCTAGGGACAGCAGACAGTGCCACAGACTCCATATGACCAGTCCAGGCCTGGTATGGGGTAACTGGGAGCAGTGGGGATAATGGCAAGGAGGTAGGGGGAGCCTAGACTGTAGGCCAGCCAGAAGAGAGCACACAATGGAAGCTGAGACTCTGAGGAGCGTCCAGGTCAGGTCTCCTATGTCAGGCCTGCTCTTCTATTCCTGTTTGAAACAGACAGGAATAGAAGAGCTATGAGTCATCTCACAGGGTTCGCCCTATGGTTACAGCGGCCCTGGGAAGAAGCGTAGCAATTACTCGAGTCCCTCCTCACTCTCCTCTCCCTCGCTCATTTTGGCCTGCTGTTGTAATGTGTCAGTGGGGAGGGAGGAGCCGGGGACACTGGTGGCGGGGCTGGGGCAGTGACTCTACTCTAATACACAGCTGTAAAGTATATTCACAAAGCTTTTAATCTTTGTAAAAAAAAATTAAAAAAAAGCTGTACTTACTAACTAGGGTGGCATGCAGACTCGCCGCCGGCAGATTGAGCTTAACAGCTCTACCTCCGTCATGTGACTCCTGCCCCACATACCTGCTTCATTCATAAAGTGGGAGGAGCAGGCAGACGGGGCAGGAGGCGCATGGCGGAGATGTTTCCGACACTGACTGCAGGGGCCAGGAAGAGTCCACAGGCGGCCGGGCCCGGTCGCAACTGCGACCCCTGCGACCCCTGTATGTACGCCACTGGCCCTGGGCCATCTTAAGATTCTCAGGGCTGTCAAGATTAACTGCCTGTAAAGTCATGCACAGTGCAGGGCTCAGCAGGCAGAACGGCAGAATATCATAGACTATAATATTTTTAAAACATGTGATTCAACATATTTTGATAACCTTGTCCTTATCATAAAATAAAATGAATAAAAAAAAATTAAAAAGTCATACATACCCCAAGAATTGTACCAATAAAACTACAGTTCATCCCACAAATAACAAGCTCTCAATACAAATTATGGCTGTCAGAAAATGGTGATGTAAAGAATTTTATATTCAAAAGATTTTATTTTTTTAAACTAGTAAAACAAAATAAAAACTATACAAATTTGCTATAGTTAAAATTGTATTGATCCACACAATAAGCACATCATATAATTTTTTGTGCAAAATGAATGACGTCCCTTTCAAGTGAATGGATCCTCATCTGTGATATGGTTTTCATATGGCTGTGCCCGTATATTGCGGAGCTGCTGTTTGAGGACCTCAATATGGGCACGGGCCGCCTATGGTCGTGTGCATGAGGCCTTAGTGGATAAACGGAATTCTAAAGCTGGCAAAGTGATTCACCCATCCACAGTAATGGTTAAAAATTCAGGAATGGATTCACAACCTCAAAACTGAAAATCTTATTCTGGCGTGTTAGATTTCCCAGGGTAGCTGTTGTTGTGGAAACAAAGATACCGTAATTATTTCTTCTTCTATTAGGTACATGTAGGCTGGAAATGTGGGGAAACGAAGAAATAAATTCATAAAATATAGCAGCTGTAATATTGAACATTATTATTGTTACTTCTGCAGTCTGTAGTGTGCAATGTTACGGTTTAATACTCCTAAGCCCACTTAGATTAGAGCTTTTTAAATCTGGGTCTATTACATTTTTGAGATTTTCTTTCTGCACTGCATCAGAAATTGTTGTAGGTCTCACTATGTGATATCTTTTAGGCTATGTGATTTTTTTGGATCACAACAGATTTTAACTGTTGAGTCACAGCTGCAGTCTGCAGGAATACATTAGGTTTATTCAATTCTGTGGATTACAGTTGTCACCCAATAGTTAAAATCAATCATTAGTGCTACAAAAAGTCGTAGTGTAACTTGGTCCTAAATCTAGACCTGTTGAAGTAGTGGCGTACATAGATAAGTAAGGGCCCCATAGCAAGGATCAAACCATGCCGGACAGAAGGGTTTCTGCCTAAACCCCTTTCACTAACCCTTACGCCATTTTTTCAACGGCCGTATTTGCTAAAAGTTGTTCCTTTAGAGGGTAGAGTCCTGACCAAGTTTTCACCCCCAGTAAAAGAGGGGATGATCCCAACTGGGCCCCCTCTTGCCCTGGGCCCCATAGCAGTTGCATGGTCTGCCGCTATGGTAGTTACGCCCCTTTGTTGAAGGTACTTTAAAACTGATCTAGCCCTGATTTAGACAACAAGGGCTAGTATTAGACATTGTTCTAAGCTAAATAGGAGTATCTCATGCTTCACTGATAACAAGAGAAGAGCAAAGTTTTGAAAATTTGTCATACTTCGACAAGAAATTAGATTTGTTACAAATTAATTTGTTACAAATTTCTATAAATCAGGTATACTCAGGCCTCTCCGTTTGAAGGCTTGGAAGTTAACCCTTTCCTATATATTTATGTCAGCGGCCAGGCATTTAAAAATGGTGCAGCGGGTGCAATTGGTGGTCACAGACTTTTAACCTATCAGATGCCGTTACCCCATACCAGCAACAGCCCCTGTTTGGTCACCATTTATACGGCAGCTAGTCTTCAGGCTCCTGTCCCTTATGGCAATAATCTAGCAGCCATGTTTGATCCATCCACCATGTTCGGCCCATCTGGTTTGAACCCTAATACATTCTGAAAGCAAAATACCATTAGGTTCACAGTATAGAGGGATCCTGAACCTTGTGGAGGGATCCACATGGGTTAAAATTTGGTTGCACTGCACAGTAACTTAGAACTTGTTTAAAATTTGTCGTGGCTGTCAGAGTGACGCAGAATAAAATTTTAGCTAACAGAACGTGTTAGCAAGAAATAGTGGATTTGGGTTCAGCGATATTTCAGGTAATATCGTCGTAGTTCCAACCATAAGCAATTACAATAGCAACACAGACTAATTTTGTCACTAAAAAAACATATTAGCTACGATGAATTATTGTCGAGTTGGTGGAGTGATTTGTGCGGTTCATTCAAATAACTGAGGAGACTCTGCAGCGCTAAGTAGTTATTTGACCCCAGGCAGTCCGCGTACAACATCTTAGAAGGACAAGTGGAGTTCAGCAATAACAGGTCTGTGATGCCCTAAGGCTAGGTCTACCCGACGACATTTGTCGCGCAACATTTTGTTGCACTAATGTCGCGCGACATTTTTTATAATGGCAGTCTATGGTGTCGCACTGCCACATGCAACATGCTGCGACTGCGACGCAACAGTCACAGAAAATCCATTTGAGATGAATTTTTCTGTGACTGTTGCATCGCAGTCGCAGCATGTTGCATGTTGCAGTGCGACACCATAGACTGCCATTATAAAAACTGTTGCGTATCATTGGTGCAACAAAATATTGGGCTACAAATGTTGCAGTGTAGTTGTGCCCTATCTGTCGCGCGACAAATGTCGTCGTGTAGACCTAACTTTAGATGTCCAGGGCTACACATGGGCTACACACATCTATGTATTTCACCTGCAGCTGCAGTGATTAAAGCTCCAGAGTGTATTGAAGAATTCTGAAGTTAAGAAGATTGTAGTTGGATCTTTAACCGTGGCCTAATACTTACACTATGCAATGCAACAGCCAACAGAAGCCATTCGCCATGATGAATTTTGGTGCAATGCACTTTTGCAAAGGGCTAAATATTTTACCATGGCCTAAGGCCTCATGCACATGACTGTTGTTCGGGTCCGCATCCGAGCCGCAGTTTTTAAGGCTCGGGTGCAGACCCATTCATTTCAATAGGGCCCCAAAAGATGCGGACAGCACTCCGTGTGCTGTCCGCATTCGTTGCTCCGTTCCGTTTTGCGGACAAGAATAGGCATTTCTACAAAGTGCAGAAGGCACACGGGCGGCTTCCGTTTTTTGCGGATCCGCCTAACACTGATGATATGTAATGAAACAGCTTACAGAATGCATTTTCTATAATACATTTGGTTCCACTGCTCATTTGAACAGGGCAAAATATTACAACATCCTGGAATAAGGATGCAACATAACTGCTTCGCTGACATACAGGATTAACTTTAAATGTGAGTGTAGTAGAACGTACTACATTTAGCAAAATATATACACCCTCCTTATATACTGAGGCAAGCTGGGGTAGATATATCAAAACTGGCGTAAAGGAAAACTGAGTTAGTTGCCCATAGCAACCAATCAGATTACACCTATCTTTTTTCAAGGAGCTCTGCAAAATGAAAATTGGAATCTGATTGGTTGTTATGGGCTACTAAGCTGTTTTTTCTTTACACCAGTTTAGATAAATCTCCCCCACTAATTGTATGAGTAAAATAACGGATCAAATCCTAATGTGGGTGCAGTAGAACGTTAGGAACTTGGCAATACACTCAACCTGCAGTCTCCCAATATTCTTTTTTTTATTTTTATAAATTCTTTATTTTTCATTTTTTAATAGTCAAGTAACAGAATCAAATGGGCATGACATATATATGCAAATCTTTGCAGTATTAATATCCAGTGTCTTACAATAGTAAACATTGCAAAGTAACTGTAAACATACATTTATGTCACTTGTCGTTGCTGTTCGACTCCTTTTGATATTTAAGGAAATATAAAGAAGAACGGAAGTCTTCCATTCTAGTTTTCCTCCTCAAGGCTACATACTTGAGCTATGTAGGAGTAGTAAAATAACAGTATAAAATAAGAAATTGAGAGTAAAGAGAAGGAAGGATAGAGAAAGTTGAGAGAAAAGAGGGGGGGGGGAGGGAAATACACAGACAACTAATGTCCCAAATCTATGTATTAGTGTATCTGCTTAGTCAGGGTTCACCAATAGAGATGTCCCGAATAGTTTGCCGGGAAATATAGCTTGTTCGCGTTCGCCGCGGCGGGCGAACATATGCGATGTTCGGTCCGCCCCCTATACATCATCATTGAGTAAACTTTGACCCTGTACCTCACAGTCAGCAGACACATTCCAGCCAATCAGCATCGTACCCTCCCTCCCAGACCCTCCCACCTCCTGGACAGCATCCATTTTAGATTCATTCAGAAGCTGCATTCTTAGTGAGAGGAGGGATAGTGTAGCTGCTGCTGATTTAATAGGGAAATCGATAGCTAGGCAAGTGTATTCAGTGTCCACTACAGTCCTGAAGGACTCATCTGATCTCTGCTGTAAGGACAGCACCCCAAAAAGCCCTTTTTAGGGCTAGAACTTCAGTCTGCTTTTTTTTTTTTTCTGTGTAATCTAATTGCAGTTGCCTGCCTGCCAGCGTGTGTGTCAGGCTCACAGCGTATACTGTGCCCACTTGCACAGTGCCACCACTCATATCTGGTGTCACAATAGCTTGCATTAAAAAAAAAAAATAATATTATTTGACTGTAATAATCAGTCTGCTTTTTTCCCTGTGTAATCTAATTGCAGTTGCCTGCCAGCATGTGTGTCAGGCTCACAGCGTATACTGTGCCCACTTGCCCAATGCCACCAATCATATCTGGTGTCACAATAGCTTGCATTAAAAAAAAAATTAAAATTTTTTTTGACTGTAATAATCAGTCTGCTTCCCCCCCCCCTGTGTAATCTAATTGCAGTTGCCTGCCTGCCAGAGTGTGTGTCAGGCTCACAGCATATACTGTGCCCACTTGCCCAGTGCCACCACTCATATCTGGTGTCACAATAGCTTGCATAAAAAAAATAAAAAAAACTTTTGACTGTAATAATTAGTCTGCTTTTTTTTTTGTTCCTGTGTAATCTAATTGCAGTTGCCTGCCTGCCAGCGTGTGTGTCAGGCTCACAGCGTATACTGTGCCCACTTGCCCAGTGCCACCACTCATATCTGGTGTCACAATAGCTTGCATTTAAAAAATAAATAAAACATTTTGACTGTAATAATCAGTCTGCTTTTTTTTTTTTTCTCCTGTGTAATCTAATTACAGTTGCCAGCGTGTGTGTCAGGCTCACAGCGTATACTGTGCCCACTTGCCCAGTGCCACCTTTTTTGACTGTAATATAATAGCAGTCAGTTTCCTTCACATGTGTGCGTTTCAGGGCCTGCTAGGGCACAGTGTCACACCAGTGCAACTCATATCTGGTGTTACAGTGGTGCATATAAAAAAAAAAAAAAACTTTTTGGACTGTGAAATAATAGCAGTCATTTTCCTTCACACGTGTGCGTTTCAGGGCCTGCCAGGGCACAGTGTCACACCAGTGCAACTCATATCTGGTGTAACAGTAGTGCACATAAAAAAAAAAAAATACAATTTTGACTGTAATAGATTGAATAGCAGTTAGTTGTCTGCAAGCGTGTGTGTCAGGCCTACAGCGTCTACTCTGCCAACTTCTGCCAGTGCAGAGTGCCACTCATATCTGGTGTCACAGTAGCTTGCACGCATAGTACAACTTAACTAATCTAAAAAAAAAATGACAGGCAGAGGCAGGCCACCCTGCAGGGGCCATCGTGGTCGTGGTGCTGTGATTCCCTTTGGCCCTAGAATAATGCCCAGTGTTCAGAGGCCACGTACCCTGAACTCGAAAAGTTCTGAGGACATAGTTGACTGGCTAACACAGGACACCCAATCTTCTACAGCTTCCGCTCGGAACCTTGACGCACCATCCTCCTCCAGCTTAGCTTTGGGCACCTCTCAAGTTACCACTCGCCCGCCTGCCGCCACCACCAACACTAGCACCACAGCCGCTTCACTTGATCTGTCAGAGGAGTTATTTACACATCAGTTGGAAGAAATGAGTAATGCGCAACCATTATTGCCAGAGGATGAAGATAACAGGGATATGTCTCAGTCAGGCAGCATTACACACATGGACGTACGGTGTGATGATGATGATGTTGTACACGCTGCTGCTTCCTTTGCTGAGTTGTCAGATACAAGTGAAGCGGTTGATGATGACGATGTGTCCGTGGATGTCACGTGGGTGCCCACTCGAAGAGAAGAAGAACAGGGGGAAAGTTCAGATGTGGAGACAGAGAGGAGGAGTAGACGAGTTGGAAGCAGGGGGAGGTCGCCGCAAGGAGCTAGTGGCACAGTCAGACAGCATGCATCGGCACCCAGGGTCAGCCAGACAGCACGCAAATCAACGCATGCTGTTGCCACCACCAGAATGCCGTCATTGCAGAGCTCAGCAGTGTGGCATTTTTTTTGTGTGTCTGCCTCTGACAACAGCGATGCCATTTGCAACCTGTGCCAAAAGAAACTGAGTCGTGGGAAGTCCAACACCCGCCTAGGTACAACTGCTTTGCGAAGGCACATGATCGCACATCACAAACGCCTATGGGATCAACACATGAGTACAAGCAGCACACAAACCCAAAGCCGCCATCCTCCTCCTGGTCCAGCATCTTCAGCCACGTCAACCACTGCTGTCCTCCTTGCCCCCTCTCAACCATCCGCCACTCCATCTCTCGCCTTGAGCAGTTCCTGCTCATCTGCCCACAGTCAGGTGTCTGTCAAGGACATGTTTGAGCGTAAGAAGCCAATGTCACAAAGTCACCCCCTTGCCTGGCGTCTGACAGCTGGCTTGTCTGAACTCTTAGCCCACCAGCTTTTACCATACAAGCTGGTGGAGTCTGAGGCGTTCCAAAAATTTGTAGCTATTGGGACACCGCAGTGGAAGGTACCCGGCCGAAATTTCTTTGCACAAAAGGCAATCCCCAACCTGTACTCGATTGTGCAAAAGGAAGTAATGGCATGTCTGGCACACAGTGTTGGGGTAAGGGTCCATCTGACCACTGATACCTGGTCTGCAAAGCCCCGAAGGGACTGACAGTGGGCGATACATTCGATTAAAAAAGGCCTGATGAGTAGAGCTGCCTTGGGCTAAAAATGGTCCACACGCTGCTGTATTTTATCTCTGAATGCCGGATGACTTGCGTCACTTATCCGCCACCAACTAGGGTTCAAGCAGCAATATTTTAGGGCACTTTCTGCCTGGGAAACAAACATCAATTTTTCTGGCATGTGTACATGCCTAATTTTTCTGGCCTCTGGTGCTGCACTGTGGCTTCAAAAACCAAACAAAAAAAAAGGCACATACATGTGTCAATTCCCCTTCGTGATCGTTATCTTGTCGTGGTGAAGGGGCTTGTGTATCACAATGAAGCGACCACCTCTATCAGTGTGTTGGCAATGGCAATGTTGGCACACCCTAGATGATAAGGTCGTTGCTTCATTGTGAACAGACCAAAAGCGATCGGCTGGATAATTTTGCATAGAAAAAACATTAATTTTCTTTGTGATCATCTAAGGTGATCATTAAAGCCTACTAGGCCAACAATGGGCCCACACTGCAGAATAATTGTTTTCTGGGTCACTTAACTGTCACTGAACTACCTCAGCACGACCATAGGCTTTGTAAAACCCCCATAGCCTGCAATCTCCCAAACGTGCGCACGAGCACAGTCATAACTACACCACGATTGACGCATAGAGGTATAAAATTTATGTCATGAGTGTGTCAACTATTGACAACTCTTTGCGGTTGTCTAAAATCTATTCCATACACGTCCCCTGATAGGGGACGTAACAGGGATTAAACTGATAAGAATAGAACTACTTAACACACCACTCCTATCTGGTGGCACATTAGATTGCATGCGCAGTGCTCCAAATTTGAAGTAGGAGGACCGACCAAGCATCTTTTTCCATCTCCCGGTTCCTAAAATCGATGCCATATACACGTCCCCTGATAGGGGACGTAACAGGGATTAAACTGATAAGAATAGAACAACATAACACACCACAACTATCTGGCGGCACATTAGATTGCACGCGCAGTGCCCCAAATTTGAAGTAGGAGGACCGACAAAGCATCTTTTTCCATCTCCCTGTTCCTAAAATCGATGCCATATACACGTCCCCTGATAGGGGACGTAACAGGGATTAAACTGATAGGAATAGTACTACTTAACACACTTTATAATAACGCAGAGAGAGGCAAGGCAGAGAGAGGAGTCTGAAGAAGAGGAGTCAGTGGAGGAAGGTGGCTTTGAGGAGGTGGAATACCAACCACAGCAGGCGTCCCAGGGGGCTTGTTGTCACCTTTCGGGGACCCTTGGTGTTGTACGTGGCTGGGTGGAGGAAGAAACCTTCAATGACATCAGTGAGGACAAGGAACGGGACATGGCTAGCTTGGTATCCAACCTTGTGCAAATGGACTGTTTGCGGTGCGTTAAACGGGGAGTTTGGTCTGTCACTGTGAAGCGGGCGTATCCCTTACACTACCTGATCGATACAACATCATACCTGATGTTTTAAAGCACGTTATTCCAAACAATTTAGGAATGTTAGGTGATTTATGCCCTTTATGGATTAAAACCAGACTCTGCGTCAACTATGTCATTTTCCATGGGAGTTTTGCCATGGATCCCCCTCCGGCATGCCACCGTCCAGGTGTTAGTCCCCTTGAAACAACTTTTTCATCACTATTGTGGCCAGAAAGAGTCCCTGTGGGTTTTAAAATTCACCTGCCTATTGAAGTCTATGGCGGTTTTCCCCGTTCGCCCGTTTGCAAACATTTGCGGAAATTCGTGTTCGCGAACGGAAAATTTTATGTTCGCGACATCTCTATTCACCAATGCCAGTGACTTCCAAGGATTCCATAACCTCAAAAATTTATCATGAGTCCTGTTAATCCAGCTAGTCATCTCTTCAAACCGGCAGATTTGAGTTACTTTAGCTTTCCATTCTTGTATGGAAGGGGGATTTACATCTAGCCAATGTAAGGGAATTACCGTTTTAGCTGCGGCTATAAGGCGTGAAATCAGATTTCTTTTGGATGGAGAGTATTGAGGAGCTGGAAGAGCAAGGGTCACCATCTCTAGGGTAAGTCTAAAATCTGAGGTTGTAACTTTCTGGATTAACGCTTCTACTTACCTCCAGTAGGACTTAATCAGAGGGCAATCCCACCAGATATGTGACAGGGAGCCCACTCCTACTCCGCATCTCCAACACTCTCTTGTAGTCGCTAGACCTCTCTTGTAGAGAAAGTCAGGAGTTTTGTACCACCTTGTAAGTAGTTTAAAATGATTCTCCTGTAGGCGGATACAGTGGGAAAATCCATGTGAGTGTCTTAGTACCTGTTTGACCTCTGCATCAGTCATAACCCTGTTCAACTTCTTTTCCCATTCTCTGAGATACAAGGGTTTCGAAGGTTCACCCTCGCCTCCCACCATTGGGTAGAGCTTCAACACCTTCTTGGCAGCATCAAGTGGCGAGGAGATTAATTTTTTCAAATTCAGTTAAGGACCTCTGGAGGGGATACCACTCTTTTAACTCTCCACACACAGCTTTAATATGGGGCTTCGTCAGGAAAAAAATCTGGGGAATCAGTAATAGAGCATGGAAGTGCTCCGAGAATGGAGGACTCCACATCAGGAGTGATTTCACCAAGTTTGACCGATGTCAAGGAGGTCCACAAATGTGGTTTATCTAGATTAACTCGATTTAAGAGGTCTGGAATAAGGCTCGCTGGCATCAGGGGAGATGGAATAGGGGCCAAACTTTTGCTCATTTCTCTCCACACCTCTCCAAGTCCACGTATCAATGGATCTATAGTCGTATATCTGTGTATATTCCTATCTGGAAGCCATAAGGCCCCTTTCACACGAGCGAGTATTCCGCGCGGATGCGATGCGGGAGGTGAACGCATTGCACCCGCACTGAATACTGACCCATTCATTTCTATGGGGCTGTGCACACGAGCGGTGATTTTCACGCATCACTTTTGCGTTGCGTGAAAATCGCAGCATGCTCCTCTTTGTGCGTTTTTCACGTAACGCAGGCCCCATAGAAATGAATGGGGTTGCGTGAAAATCGCAAGCATCCGCAAGCAAGTGCGGATGCGGTGCGATTTTCACGCACGGTTGCTAGGAGACGATCGGGATGGAGACCCGAACCTTATTATTTTCCCTTATAACATGGTTATAAGGGAAAATAATAGCATTCTGAATACAGAATGCTAAGTAAAACAGGGCTGGAGGGGTTAAAAAAAAATAAAAAGTCATTTAACTCACCTTTATCCACTTGCTCGCGTAGCCGGCATCTCCGTCTGACTCTTTTACTGTCTAGGACCTGTGGAGAGCATTAACTATAGTTTAAGGACCTGGGATGACGTCACTCTGGTCATCACATGGTACGTCACATGATCTTTTACATGATTCTGGCAGATATATATATAGATATATATATATATATATGTATATATATATATATATATTTAATATCTCTGATTTGGTGTGATTCACTTTAAAATCCGATAGAGCTATATATGTCTATACTCTTCACTAAGGGGTCTAACCCCTTCTCCGGGTCCATTATTAAGAACAGTAAGTCATCTGCAAACGCAGTACACTTTAGTTCTTTTTGGCTGCATTTAACTCCTGAGATGTCTGGTGACTGCCTGACCAGTTGTAAGAGTGTCTCCACCACTAGAATAAACAAAGAGGGGGACAAAGGGCACCCCTGTCTGGTCCCATTGGTTATATCAAAAGATGGCGAGAGCGTGCCGTTAACTTTCAATCTGGCGTAAGGGTTCTGGTAGAGAGTAAAGATCGCCTGCGTAAAAGTATCTGGGAAGGCGAAGCGTTGCAGAGTCAACTTCATGAACAGCCAGTTGACTCTGACAAACACCTTTTCGGCATCAATACTAAGTAAAGCTAGGGGTAGTTTCTTTCTATGTGCCATGTGTATGGCGTGAAATATTCTGTGGGAATTGTCTTTTCCCTCCCGAACCTGGACAAAGCCTGATTGTTCATGTCCTATCAGAGCTGGCAAGAACTTGCCTACCCTGCAGGCCAAAATCTTGGCCCACAGTTTTAAGTCCAGGTTCAAGAGGGAAATCGGGCGGTAGCTTCCGCAGCTCAAGGGGTCTTTTCCCTCTTTAGGGATTAAGGCGACATAAGATTCTAGTGTCTGTTTGGGCAAAGAGTCCCCTCGCAGTAGTGCATTGCACACTTCTGTAAACCTAGGGATGAGGATATCCTGGAACTTTTTATAATATAGTAAAGGCAGACCATCTGGTCCTGGGCTTTTCCCAGGTGGGAAGATTTTAAGAGTGCTGACTACTTCTTCAGTTGTTATCGGACTAATGAGGTACGTAGAGTCTTCTGGTGTTATGACCGGAAGATGGAGAGATTCTAAAAAGTCTCCTATACGGTGCTCCCTTTGGAGTTCCCGATCAGGCGTTCCTGTCTGATGTAGGTTGTACAGCTCCGAGTAGAACTCTTTAAAGGCCCTGGCAATTTCTGGAGTTTCATTAGTCAGTTTGCCATTTGACTGTTTTATAGAGGAAATGTGAGTGACATTCTTAGCTTTCTTAAGCAAGGATGACATCAGCTTTCCTCCTTTGTCTCCATGAGCCTAAACTTTATGCTGAAAATTCAGCATTTGCTTCGTCACTTTTTGGCTAAGGAGGTCGCGGAGTTGTATCCTAAGTTCTGTCAGAGCTTTTTGGTGTTCATTACTTAGCGAAGCTTTATGTTTTTTCTCAATTATTGCTATGTCTGCTAAGAGTGTGTCAACAGCCTTCTGTTGTTCCCTCTTAACTCTGGTGCCTAGAGAAATAAAGCAGCCTCTAATAAACGCCTTGTGGGCCTCCCAAACAATAGGTTGTGAGCTGTGTGTGGAGGAGTTAAGAGCAAAAAACTCTATCAATTGAGTCCTAACCTGATCCAGATGGAGTTGATTGTACAGTAGAGATTCATTCAACTTCCAACTCCAATCCCTTTTTGGTAGAGAGGCCAGGGTGAAGGTCGCCAGGCAAGGAGCGTGGTCGGACAGGGTGATATTTTCGATCTCCGCTGATCTAAAAGAGGGAAGAAGAGATGCAGAAGTCAAAATGTGATCTAGTCGTTGGTACGTCCCATGCGGAACCAAGTAAAAGGAGAGGTCCTTGTCTGTAGGGTGAAGGCTACGCCATACATCAATTAAATGTAAGTCATTGAGTTTCTTATGGAGTTTACTGAGAAGCTTTTGGGTTACATGGGACTTAGCCGAAGATGAGTCCATGGCAGGGTTTAGGACTAAATTTAGGTCAGCTCCTAAAATTATCTGGCCCTCGGCAAAGAGTTTAAGCGTGTCAAGAGCTTGTAGAAGCCAATGCACGGGTGACTTATTTGGAACGTAAAAGTTGGCCAAAGTGAACTTGCTATCTGCTATTAAGCCTTTGACTAACAGGAGTCGCCCGTCTGCATCTGTGTGTTGCTGTAGAAAGGTAAATGGAACAGATTGATGGATTGCTATGGCAACTCCTTTAGAGGCAGAAACTGGCTGTACAGTCGTGGCCAAAAGTTTTGAGAATGACACAAATATTAGTTTTCACAAAGTTTGCTGCTAAAATGCTTTTAGATCTTTGTTTCAGTTGTTTCTGTGATGTAGTGAAATATAATTACACACACTTCATACGTTTCAAAGGCTTTTATCGACAATTACATGACATTTATGCAAAGAGTCAGTATTTGCAGTGTTGGCCCTTCTTTTTCAGGACCTCTGCAATTCGACTGGGCATGCTCTCAATCAACTTCTGGGCCAATTCCTGACTGATAGCAACCCATTCTTTCATAATCACTTCTTGGAGTTTGTCAGAATTAGTGGGTTTTTGTTTGTCCACCCGCCTCTTGATGATTGACCACAAGTTCTCAATGGGATTAAGATCTGGGGAGTTTCCAGGCCATGGACCCAAAATGTCAACATTTTGGTCCCCGAGCCACTTAGTTATCACTTTTGCCTTATGGCACGGTGCTCCATCATGCTGGAAAATGCATTGTTCTTCACCAAACTGTTGTTGGATTGTTGGAAGAAGTTGCTGTTGGAGGGTGTTTTGGTACCATTCTTTATTCATGGCTGTGTTTTTGGGCAAAATTGTGAGTGAGCCCACTCCCTTGGATGAGAAGCAACCCCACACATGAATGGTCTCAGGATGCTTTACTGTTGGCATGACACAGGACTGATAGTGGCGCTCACCTTTTCTTCTCCTGGCAAGCCTTTTTCCAGATGCCCCAAACAATCGGAAAGAGGCTTCATCGGAGAATATGACTTTGCCCCAGTCCTCAGCAGTCCATTCACCATGCTTTCTGCAGAAGATCAATCTGTCCCTGATGTTTTTTTTGGAGAGAAGTGGCTTCTTTGCTACCCTTCTTGACACCAGGCCATCTTCCAAAAGTCTTCGCCTCACTGTGCGTGCAGATGCGCTCACACCTGCCTGCTGCCATTCCTGAGCAAGCTCTGCACTGGTGGCACTCCGATCCCGCAGCTGAATCCTCTTTAGGAGACGATCCTGTCGCTTGCTGGACTTTCTTGGACGTCCTTAACAAGAATTGAACCTCTTTCCTTGAAGTTCTTGATGATCCTATAAATTGTTGATTAAGGTGCAATCTTAGTAGCCACAATATCCTTGCCTGTGAAGCCATTTTTATGCAACGCAATGAGTAGAAGTTTATGCTTGTTAGGTATAGGTATGCTGAGTACATTAGATAAGAACATATCTGTCACTACCAGAGCTTTGGGACGTTCTCACAGCTCTGTTTCTCCACCCCTGTGATGAATTCACTACTAGAGCTGGGAGGAGTTCTCACTGCTCTGTTTACTTTTGGTTTCCTTCCTCCCAGCTGTTCCTCATGCGTTTGATTTCCCTCTCTTTATATCACCCCTCCTCCTATTGTAGGGTGTGGATTATAGTTCTCATTTCAGTTGTAGCTCTTGCTTTAGTATCTTCACTTGTAGCTATCAGTTCACTGGACCTGTGTTCTGCTGCAGCAAGCACTCCGGATATTGCCAGCTGTCCTTGGATCCGTCTTCTCTGCGGCTGCAACACCTTCAGCTAAGTGTACAGACATTGTTGTGTACCTGATTATTTTCTGACTGGATCTGAGGTGGCCACGGTTCCCTCCATATACTGAGTAGGGCACCGGTGGCCGTGCCCCTTCCACTATTGTAGGGGTTACAGTGGTCATCAGTCTTAGGCACGTGGGCATGCCTCGTTCCGCCATTTGGATCCGGGCATGTGCTTTAGCAGCATAGGGAGAGCTTTGAGGGTCGGACAGGGGTCACCCTTTATCCTCCCTAGTTTGGGTCCGGTCAGTAGCTCTTTTACTGTGTATACTATTGTTGCTCACATACAGCCGTGACATTATAATCCACCAAAACCGTCCTTTTTTGACATGGATCCGCTTTCTGGCCTGGTTGACCGCATGCAGGGTCTTTCTTTGGAAGTAGCGGATCTCCGTCAATCTATGACTCAGCTTCAAGCATTGGGCTCTGCTCCGGCTCATGGAGTCTGTTGCGAGCCAAAGGTCTCACTTCCGTAAAAGGTTCTCCGGGGGCAGTGAGAATTATGTTCGCTTCAGAGAGGCATGCAAACTCCATTTTTGCTTGTGTCCCCACTCCTCTGGTAATCAGGAGCAGAGGGTGAGGATTGTCATCTCCCTGCTCAGGGGTAATGCTCAGACTTGGGCTTTTTTGCTGCCATCAGGGGATCCCTCCCTTCGATCCGTGGAAAGATTTTTTGTGGCCCTGGGGCAGATTTATGATGACCCGGATCGTGTTGCTCTGGCCGAATCTAACTTACGTGTTTTATGCCAGAACAAACTGTCTGCGGAGCTTTATTGTTCTGAATTTCGGAGATGGGCAGCTGATTCGGGTTGGAATGATGCTGCACTCCGGAGTCAGTTCTGTCATGGTCTCTCAGAGAGATTGAAAGATGCGTTTGCTTTCCTTGAGAGACCAACGTCCTTAGAGTCTGCCATGTCATTGGCGGTACGCCTTGACAGGCGTCTAAGAGAAAGAAACGAGACCTCTCTGTCCAGCCATTGTCAGTCTAGGGGCAGTGGTGCGGACTCATTCAGTGTGCAGGGGCCTCATCCTGTCTCGCTCCCCTCTGAGGAGGAGCCCATGCAGCTAGGTCGACTTGCCCCTGATAAAAGAGGATTTGGTCCTCAGAGTATGGTGTGTTTTTGTTGTGGGGGCATAGGTCATTTGGCAAATGTTTGTCCGTCTAGGAGATTCTTGAACTGTACTAAGAGCGATAATAAGAGAAAAACCTCAAAAGGTAAATCATCAAGTTCTGCTTCATCTGCTACTTTGGGCAAAGTTGATGTAGGAATTGATGCTTTTCCTCTGACCTGCAGTTCCCGTTTTCTCCTGTCTGCCAGGGTGGCGCTAGAGAGCAAAGTCATTTCTTGTGAGATTTTTGTCGATAGTGGAGCGGCCGTCAATCTTATTGACACTCAATTTGTAGCCATGCATGGTTTTCAGGTTTGCACATTAGAAAAGGATATACCTGTTTTTGCTATTGACTCTGCTCCACTCTCACAGAGATCTCTGAAGGGCATTGTTCACAATATCCGGCTAGCTGTAGGTGACACTCATGTGGAGGATATATCTTGTTTTGTCCTTAACGGATTGCCTTCTCCTCTAGTTTTGGGGTTACCCTGGCTCACTAGACATAACCCCACTATTGATTGGCAAGGAAGGCAAATAAATGAGTGGAGTGACTTTTGTAGAGAGAATTGTCTCACAGCGACTTTTGCAGAGGTGTCTACTAAAACTGTGCCATCATTTCTCTCTGATTTCTCGGACGTGTTTTCCGAGAGCGGTGTTCAGGAGCTACCTCCTCACCGGGAGTTTGTCTGTCCCATTAACCTCATTCCCGGAGCCAAGCTGCCAAAAGCACGCCTCTGCAATCTCTCACAACCGGAAAGAATCGCAATGCGAACTTATATCTCCGAGAGTCTCAAGAAGGGGCATATTCGTCCCTCAAAGTCACCTGTGGCCGCGGGTTTTTTTTTTGTTAAAAAAAAAGATGGCTCTCTGAGACCTTGCCTAGATTTTAGGGAGCTGAACCGTATCACGATTCGCGATCCCTATCCCCTTCCTCTGATCCCGGACCTCTTCAACCAAATTGTTGGGGCCAAGGTGTTTTCCAAATTGGATTTGAGAGGCGCGTACAACCTGGTCAGGGTCAGAGAGGGGGATGAATGGAAAACGGCCTTTAATACCCCTAACGGGCATTTCGAGAATCTCGTTATGCCTTTCAGCCTGATGAATGCTCCGGCCGTCTTTCAGCATTTTGTTAATAGTATTTTCTACCATTTAATGGGGAAATTTGTATTGGTGTATCTTGATGATATTTTGATTTTTTCCCCTGATGTTCAGACCCATCAGGATCATCTTTTTCAGGTTCTGCAGATTCTGCGGGAAAATAAATTGTAAGCCAAGCTGGAGAAATGTCTTTTTATGGTATCAGAGATTCAATTTCTGGGTTTTCTCCTCTCTGCTTCTGGTTTTCGCATGGATCCGGAGAAGGTCCGTGCTGTACTTGAGTGGGAGCTTCCTGAGAATCAGAAGGCATTGATGCGCTTTCTGGGTTTTGCAAACTATTACAGAAAGTTCATTTTGAATTATTCCTCTGTTGTCAAACCCCTCACTGACATGACAAAAAAGGGGACGGATTTTTCCTCTTGGTCGGAGGAGGCGCTTGCAGCCTTTTCTAAGATTAAAGAGAGTTTTGCGTCTGCTCCCGTCTTGGTGCATCCCGATGTTTCCTTACCTTTTATTGTTGAGGTGGATGCTTCCGAGGTGGGTGTGGGTGCGGTTTTGTCCCAGGGCCCTTCTCCTGCCAAATGGCGACCCTGTGCCTTTTTCTCTAAAAAACTCTCCCCGGCAGAGAGAAACTATGATGTGGGAGATAGGGAGTTGTTGGCCATCAAGTTGGCTTTCGAGGAATGGCGCCATTGGTTGGAGGGGGCCAGGCACCCTATCACCGTTTTTACCGACCATAAGAATCTGGCATACTTGGAGTCGGCCAGGCGTATGAATCCGAGACAGGCCAGATGGTCTCTGTTCTTCTCCAGATTCAATTTTGTTGTTACATTCCGACCTGGGATAAAAAATGTGAAGGCTGATGCTCTCTCTCGCTGTTTTCCGGGAGGAGGAAACTCCGAGGACCCGGGTCCCATTTTGGCGGAGGGGGTAGTTGTTTCTGCTCTATATTCCGATTTGGAGGCCGAGGTCCAGGCTGCCCAGACTGAGGCACCTGCCCGTTGTCCTTCTGGGAAGTTGTTCGTGCCTTCTGAGCTACGTCACAAACTCTTTAAGGAGCATCATGATACGGTTCTTGCTGGTCACCCCGGGAGTAGAGCCACGGTAGATCTCATTGCTCAGAGATTTTGGTGGCTCTTCGTAAGTCGGTGGAGGGTTTTGTGGCTGCTTGTGAGACGTGCGCTCGCGCTAAGGTCCCTCGTTCACGGCCTTCAGGTTCCCTTCTCCCATTACCCATACCTTCCCGTCCTTGGACACACCTGTCCATGGACTTTATCACGGATCTTCCTCGTTCCTCGGGGAAGTCGTTGATCCTGGTGGTGGTGGACCGTTTTAGCAAGATGGCTCATTTCGTACCTTTCCCTGGTTTACCCAATGCTAAAACGTTGGCGCAAGCTTTTGTCGACCATATTGTTAAATTGCACGGCATTCCCTCTGATATTGTTTCCGATAGAGGCACGCAGTTTGTGTCCAGGTTCTGGAAGGCTTTCTGTTCTCGCCTGGGGGTTCGGCTGTCCTTCTCTTCTGCTTTTCACCCGCAGTCGAATGGTCAGACTGAGCGCCTCAATCAGAATCTGGAGACATATTTGCGCTGTTTTGTGGCAGAGAACCAGGAGGATTGGTGTTCATTTCTCCCTCTTGCTGAGTTTGCTCTGAACAACCGTCGTCAGGAATCTTCTGATAAGTCACCATTCTTTGGTGCATATGGGTTCCATCCGCAGTTTGGGACATTCTCGGGAGGGGCTCTTTCTGGTTTACCTGAGGAGGAGGAGAGATTTTCCTCGTCTTTGTCTACCATTTGGCAAAAGATTCAGAGTAATCCTAAAAAAATGAGTGAGAGGTATAGGCGTGTGGCTGATAAGAGACGTGTGCCTGGTCCGGACCTGAATGTGGGTGATCTGGTGTGGTTGTCTACAAGAAACATTAAACTGAAGGTTCCCTCCTGGAAATTGGGTCCCAAGTTTATTGGGCCTTATAAAATCTTGTCAGTCATCAATCCTGTTGCCTTCCGTCTTGATCTTCCATGGGTTTGGAAGATACATAATGTATTTCACAGATCTCTCTTAAAACCATATGTCCAGCCCACGGTACCCTCCTCTTTGCCTCCTCCTCCGATTTTGGTTGATGGCAATCGGGAGTTTGAGGTTTCCAGAATTGTGGACTCTCGCATTGTCCGCGGTTTTCTTCAGTACCTCGTTCATTGGAAGGGTTATGGTCCTGAGGAGAGGATGTGGGTTCCGGTGTCGGACATTAAAGCCACTCGCCTCATCAGGGCATTTCATAGGGCTCATCCTGAGAAGGTGGGTCCTGGGTGTCCGGAGTCCACCCGTAGAGGGGGGGGTACTGTCACTACCAGAGCTTTGGGACGTTCTCACAGCTCTGTTTCTCCACCCCTGTGATGATTTCACTACTAGAGCTGGGAGGAGTTCTCACTGCTCTGTTTACTTTTGGTTTCCTTCCTCCCAGCTGTTCCTCATGCGTTTGGTTTTTCTCTCTTTATATCACCCCTCCTCCTATTGTAGGGCGTGGATTATAGTTCTCATTTCAGTTGTAGCTCTTGCTTTAGTATCTTCACTTGTAGCTATCAGTTCACTGGACCTGTGTTCTGCTGCAGCAAGCACTCCGGATATTGCCAGCTGTCCTTGGATCCGTCTTCTCTGCAGCTGCAACACCTTCAGATAAGTGTACAGACATTTCTGACTGGATCTGAGGTGGCCACGGTTCCCTCCATATACTGAGTAGGGCACCGGTGGCCGTGCCCCTTCCACTATTGTAGGAGTTACAGTGGTCATCAGTCTTAGGCACGTGGGCATGCCTCGTTCCGCCATTTGGATCCGGGCATGTGCTTTAGCAGCATAGGGAGAGCTTTGAGGGTTGGACAGGGGTCACCCTTTATCCTCCCTAGTTTGGGTCCGGTCAGTAGCTCTTTTACTGTGTATACTATTGTTGCTCACATACAGCCGTGACAATATCTTAAAGTGGCGCCTTAAATCAAGACTTTCAGGCAAGGGAACATTAAAAACATTAAACATGGGTGTACTTATATCTGACCTTCATAAATATACGTATTAGATATACCTATACTGAGTACATCAAATATTCTGAATACATTAGGTATGCTGAATACATTAGACCTGCTAGATACATTAAGTATGCTGGGTACATTAAGTTAAACAGAACACAGTGCTTATCAGGCACTCCAACTGCAATCCTTCAGGAAAATGCTGAACATATTTAACAGGAACACATTATTACCTAGGCTAAATGTGTGTGGACTGTCAGGTAATCAGGAGCTGAGAACATTTAAAACAACAACAAACAAGGTACAAAATGCACCGAAACACTCATTGGGGTTAGTGGCTATCCTAAGCCCCAGGTGTATACAGCGGTCTAGCCGCAGGTCCCAAAACTTGTGGTCAAGGGGCAGTAGATTCCACTTTATGCAATATATGTACTAAAGTGTACAATATACAGTACAGACCAAAAGTTTGGACACACCTTCTCATTCAAAGAGTTTTCTTTATTTTCATGACTATGAAAATTGTAGATTCACATTGAAGGCATCAAAACTATGAATTAACACATGTGGAATTATATACATAACAAACAAGTGTGAAACAACTGAAAATATGTCATATTCTAGGTTCTTCAAAGTAGCCACCTTTTGCTTTGATTACTGCTTTGCACACTCTTGGCATTATCTTGATGAGCTTCAAGAGGTAGACCCCTGAAATGGTTTTCACTTCACAGGTGTGCCCTGTCAGGTTTAATAAGTGGGATTTCTTGCCTTATAAATGGGGTTGGGACCATCAGTTGCGTTGAGGAGAAGTCAGGTGGATACACAGCTGATAGTCCTACTAAATAGACTGTTAGAATTTGTATTATGGCAAGAAAAAAGCAGCTAAGTAAAGAAAAACGAGTGGCCATCATTACTTTAAGAAATGAAGGTCAGTCAGTCAGCCGAAAAATTGGGAAAACTTTGAAAGTAAGGGCTATTTGACCATGAAGGAGAGTGATGGGGTGCTGCGCCAGATGACCTGGCCTCCACAGTCACCGGACCTGAACCCAATTGAGATGGTTTGGGGTGAGCTGGACTGCA
Source organism: Bufo bufo (assembly GCF_905171765.1). NCBI lineage: Eukaryota > Metazoa > Chordata > Amphibia > Anura > Bufonidae > Bufo > Bufo bufo. The sequence continues at coordinate 336,710,323 of NC_053391.1, read as the reverse complement.
GAGTGAAGGCAAAAGGGCAAACAAGTGCTAAGCATCTCTGGGAACTCCTTCAAGACTGTTGGAAGACCATTTCAGGGGACTACCTCTTGAAGCTCATCAAGAGAATGCCAAGAGTGTGCAAAGCAGTAATCAAAGCAAAAGGTGGCTACTTTGAAGAACCTAGAATATGACATATTTTCAGTTGTTTCACACTTGTTTGTTATGTATATAATTCCACATTTGTTAATTCATAGTTTTGATGCTTTCATAGTCATGAAAATAAAGAAAACTCTTTGAATGAGAAGGTGTGTCCAAACTTTTGGTCTGTACTGTATGTACCAAAGTGTAGGGACTATCTATCATGAAAAAAACACCGCCGGGACCCTCCCATGCTCCCATCACCAATATTATTTTTTTAACCAGTTTTCAGCAACATTGTTCCTAGCGCATAAGTGCTTGCCACATCTTCCTAACTAGTGATGAGCGGGAGGTGCCATATTCGATTTCGTGATATTTTGCGAATATTCGATTGAATATTCGTCTTATATTCGTCGAAAGCGAATATTTGTCATTGTTCTATATATTGCGATTAATATGTGATTTAATTATTTGCGTATTGCGATTTTTTTTTTAACTGTATAAGGCAACTTTCCTATTGGTTTGCTAATGTTATGTGTATTTTACGAATATTCGCTATATTGCTATATGTATTCTTGTTTTAGAATATGACGAATATTCTAAAAAACGAAGTTATAGCAATATAGCGAATATATTCGTTATTTAGAATATTCGTCTTTTTTTTTTCAATGTGTACTGTTATTCCACTTTGGCCTACTCCTCCCCGACAAGCATCCCCGTCACCATGGGAACGCCTGTGGGTTAGAATATACCATTGGATCTGAGTTTTCACGATCTCAGGGGAAACTCAGATCCGATAGTATTTTGTAACCCACAGGCGTTACCATGGTGACGGGGACGCCTGTCGGGGAAGGAGTATTCCGAAGTTGTTTAAATAACGAATACATTCTCTATATTGCTATATATTAGTTTTTTCTAATATTCGTGGATATTCCAATAAAAAGAATATATGGCAATATTCAGCCAATCTCTAATAGTTTGATAAATGAAAATTTGACTAGACGGGCTTAGACGATAACCTTGGTCAGGCAGGCCAAGCAGGAAGAAGCACCAGTACGTCAATGGCAGGGTGCAATAATCAAAATCGTGATTTTGATATTTTTATTTTTTTCGAATAATATTCGATTTATTATATTCGCTATAGCTCTCCCTAATTTAAATAAAGCGGGTAATGTAAACGTGCGTGAAAAAGCGTCTGATGTAATTTACAGTATTAGAACCGCCCAGTGACTGTGACCAGTGTGAACTACCCTTCATCAAGCATTCATCACTGGTTGAACTTTACAAGTGAATGAATACAATGGCTACTGGAAGTACGTCAAAGTTGAGACACATATTTGAGAAAGATAAAGACAACATCATATTAACTGTAAGTAATATTCTCTTAAAGCATATATGTTGTTTTTGTACATATTGCATGCAGCACAATGATTGTTCTGTAGATCACAAATTCTGAAATATTTGTAGATGTGATTATTATCTCAATTGATACATTTTTTTATTTATTTTTTGTCTGAAAGTCAATTCAACACATTTTAACTGGTTACAGTATATATTGCTAATTGGTGAAATTAGCATTCTTGTTTCGTCGGCGCACAATGCTAGTAGCATGTATGTATGGTCCATGGAAAAACTCTATCACATGCACATAGCACATCATTTTTCCTGCCACTATATATATATACCACACACTATATAACACACACACAATATATATAGAGATTCTATTTTATGACCAAGAGCTTTATTAGTCTGAATGTAAGGTTTTACCGGTTAATTTTGCGTTACACAGGGTGCACCGCGGCGAGGTGAACCATCTATACATACAATACCGTGCCTTAACAAGACAAGTACATCTAAGCTTACTTGGGCAATATCTGATTTGTCAGAGCCCACACACATAAAATCTCAATAGAATCAGGATTCTTAACAGTAACATGAAAATTAAAATTTGGCTTTCAATGTTTTTTTTTTTTTTCGGATATATGTTTATGTCATATACTAAAAATGTTTTGAATATATACTTTCATCTTTATCCATCAGCAATTCCTTCTTCGGGGATATGACCGGACCACGAGAAGAAAGGACAAAATGGAGATAGTACTGTCTCTTCAATCAGAGTTATATGCCAAATATGGAGTGCAGCATGAAATACCAGCAATCAAAATAAAAATGGTGTGACATCAAGCGGCTAAACTACGATCGAGTAGTAGAGTACAGTTCAAGATTATGCCCCGGTACAATGCTTACATGAATTTAGTCCCTCTCTCTACAACACTCTGTAATGTATATATACAGTAATGCTGCTAATCTGTATAGATGTAGTAGGGTTAACCTCCGGCAAGGGTTTACTCACACGGGGCCCTTGTGGGGAACAGGCACACAAAATACAGTGACCAATCAATATACAGTAAGATATAACACAATCCCACATGAACAGTAAAATCTCTCCTCTCTATCCTGAAGATAATTGGATAAAGGGGCCAGACATAGTTCCATGCGGTCGATGACTAAGATCATTGTGTTTGCTAAATGTATCACAGGCAATATCCATTGTGTTTGTGGATTGTGTCATAGGCAATATCCATTGTGTTTGCTAAATGTATCACAGGCAATATCCATTGTGTTTGTGGATTGTGTCACGGGCAATATCCATTGTGTTCCCTTTAACATTGTGTGATTATTTACAGGGCTTCCCGTTCCATCGCCAAACGATGAAGACGCAAAAGGCCTGTTCTGAACGTGGTGCAGGTGTCGATGGACGAATAGTCGGAGGAGCAGTCCGAGGGAGAGCAGGCCGAACCCTCTGCAACAGTCTCGGCCACTTCCCCCCCCTGATGTCTGCAGTTCCTTCCTCTGATGTCTGCAGTTCCTTCCTCTGATGTCTGCAGTTCCCCCTCTGATGTCTGCAGTTCCCCCTCTGATGTCTGCAGTTCCCCCTCTGATGTCTGCAGTTCCCCCTCTGATGTCTGCAGTTCCCCCCCTGATGAGTCGGAGGAGCAGTCAGAGCAGTCAGAGGGAGAGCAGGCAGGACTCTCTGCAAATGTCTGGGCCACATCCCCCCCTGATGTCTGCACTCCCTCCCCCCTAATGTCTTCATTCCCTGATGTCTGCACTTCCTCCCTGATGTATGCGCAATGGTGGAAGTCGAGGCAGAGGAGGCCGGATCTTCTCATCCACCAGAATCTAACCACCCAGGTCAAGAAGAAGAGGAGGAGGGAGAGGTGGTCTACACCCCCCACCAGGAGGGTAAATATGTGCACACATCAAAATAATTCTGTATACATAAGATGTTCACATGCATCTCATGATCCCCCCACCCCCCTTTCAACTCTGGAGCAAAAATGCACATGTGTAAGAAATCAAAACTATGGCCGACCTTAGTTAACATGGCTGACTGTTTACCTGAGCAGCCTTTGCACCCCGGTTAGCAAGCAACTACGCCTGGGGTCCGGGGGTTTGTTGTTACATAATAGTACATCCCTGTGCGTCCAGTCACTTCCCGCTGCAGTGTACTAGTAAATGGGCCGGTTGGTAATTGTTTATAAGTCCTTACAATGAGGGGGTCAACATAAACTACCTTACTATAAAGAAACAGAAATGCATTCGTCCATTAGGCGCACGACCGTTGTTTAGGTCCGCATCCGAGCCACAGTTTTTACAGCTTTGATATGGACCCATTCAATTCCATGGTGCCGAAAAAGATGCAGTCTGAAATCCGTGTGATGTCCCCATCCGTAGCTCCGTTATGTGGTGCCTAGAAAAAATATTACCAGTCCTATTGTTATCCGTTTTGCAGACAAGAATATGCAGTTATTGAAATGGCTGTCTGGGCAGTTACGCTAATTGCATAACGCACAGGGAAGCCTTATGGGTTTTTCAGATACACCATTAACGTGCAATGCAAAACACACAACGGTCGTGTGCATGTAGCATAAGTCCCCTTGCACACGATCGTATGCCCTCCGATACATACGGTCCATGAGCATGCCATATGTCCCGGAGCGGCATACAACGTGCACACGGGAGTGCGCCGCATCATAGGTTACTATGCCAATAATGTACATGTATAATGTTAATGTATATTAACCATAGGTTACTATTGATGCTGTGCACATCGGCCACCCGCGGGTCGATTGTCCTGCACTCATATGAACACAGGACTATAGTCCAATGGGCGGACAATGTGGAGAGTATCATAGTAACCTCTGCTGCTCTGCACTCCCATGTGCAGGATGTAGTATGCCGCTCCGGGACATATGGCATGCTCATGGACCTTATGTCTAGAAGGGCATACGGTCGTGTGCAAGTGTCTAAAGTAGCTAATAAATGTAAACCACCCAAAAAAATAACATTAAACTGTATCTGAACTATCTCTAATCCAAAAACACTATAATGACCCTAAACATGTGTAACTTCTGGATTTTGATGTAAATCTTAAGTGTTTATACACCTACTCCACACAATGCACTAATTGTCTGCAAAAATAAATTGCATTAATATTTTCTTTTCTTTTAAACATACAGTAATCTATAAATCAACGAATGGCCAAGTACCAGAAGGAGCATGAAAAGGATCAATTGGCTTTCCATAAGCTGCTGCGATGGGTTTCAAAGAAAGTTCGGAGGATGGATAAGAAGAACCGTCAAATAATGAAAGATATAGTTGCCAGAAAGGACGGTTATTGTTAAAATGTTGGAAATTGTTATTGTTAAAATGTTATTAAAAATATTTATCTGCCACAGACTTGATGTGCCCGATCTTGAAAGTTCCAGCAGTCGGAGGAACGCGTCGTGTCGTGTGTAGCTAATTTTGTACTTCTTTTTCTTGTTGTTTAAAAAAATAATTATTGTATATATAATTTTTCGTGGCTGCCAGCGTTAGACTGTCTGCCAAGCCGCATTTTGAAGATCTGCTGCCAACCCGCCCTCCCTCCCTGTTGATTTAGTTGTTACGGAAACTTTATAATTAGAAGGAAGCTTAAAGTCTCCCCTTTAACTGTCACTTTGACGGTGACTGCCCCTTTAACAGTGACTTTGATGGTGACCGGCCCTTTAACAGTCACTTTCATGGTGAACGCCCCTTTAACTGTGAACTCCACAGCGCCTGTCAGTTGGCAGTTAGGATTTAAATTAAAGGCTGGCAGGCTTGTATTGGATAATACAGGTCATTTTTTGGGAATATGTCGAGAACGGTACGTCATAGAGAGACGAGACCCCCGCAAGATTTCTTTCCCGGTAGCAAGAGATGTGTATACCAAGTTTCGTTGAAATTGATGGTTGCGTTTTTGAGTTTTTACACACACATATCAACAGTAAAAGAATCACAGGTGGCACTACTGAGGCGTGTTCACACTGGTGCGTGCCTGCACAAGCCTCTCGATACCTCCAAACAAAAACCAGCAAGGTGGTGCACAATCCAAAAGATAAAGTCATTAAATCTTGCAAACTGAGATGAAGAAAAAATAGGCAGCACTCACCAATGAATTAATTTGCTTCTTTATTTCAAGCAGATAAGTGCTTCATGCTGCAAAGTAGCAGTTAGCCAGATTCACATACCAGTGCAGTGGCGACGGCCGTTTCGCACACGAGTGATCGTGCTTCCTCAGGCCACTACTAGTTGGTGAGTGCTGCCTATTTTTTCTTCATCTCAGTTTGCAATACATACACACATACATACAAACATCCTATATATATATATATATATATATATATATATATATATATATACTGCTCAAAAAAATAAAGGGAACACTTAAACAACACAATGTAACTCCAAGTCAATCACACTTCTGTGAAATCAAACTGTCCACCTAGGATGCAACACTGAGTGACAATCAATTTCACATGCTGTTGTGCAAATGGGATAGACAACAGGTGGAAATTATAGGCAATTAGCAAGACACCCCCAATAAAGGAGTGGTTCTGCAGGTGGTGACCACAGCCCACTTCTCAGTTCCTATGCTTCCTGGCTGATGTTTTGGTCACTTTTGAATGCTGCCGGTGCTTTCACTCTAGTGGTAGCATGAGACGGAGTCTACAACCCACACAAGTGGCTCAGGTAGTGCAGCTTATCCATGATGGCACATCAATGCGAGCTGTGGCAAGAAGGTTTGCTGTGTCTGTCAGCGTAGTGTCCAGAGCATGGAGGCGCTACCAGGAGACAGGCCAGTACATCAGGAGACGTGGAGGAGGCCGTAGGAGGGCAACAACCCAGCAGCAGGACCGCTACCTCCGCCTTTATGCAAGGAGGAACAGGAGGAGCACTGCCAGAGCCCTGCAAAATGACCTCCAGCAGGCCACAAATGTGCATGTGTCTGCTCAAACGGTCAGAAACAGACTCCATGAGGGTGATATGAGGGCCCGACGTCCACAGGTGGGGGTTGTGCTTACAGCCCAACACCGTGCAGGACGTTTGGCATTTGCCAGAGAACACCAAGATTGGCAAATTCGCCACTGGCGCCATGTGCTCTTCACAGATGAAAGCAGGTTTACACTGAGCACATATGACAGACGAGTCTTGAGACGCCGTGGAGAACGTTCTGCTGCCTGCAACATCCTCCAGCATGACCGGTTTGGCATTGGGTCAGTAATGGTGTGGGGTGGCATTTCTTTGGAGGGCCGCACAGCCCTCCATGTGCTCGCCAGAGGTAGCCTGACTGCCATTAGGTACCGAGATGAGATACTCAGACCCCTTGTAAGACCATATGCTGGTGCGGTTGGCCCTGGGTTCCTCCTAATGCAAGACAATGCTAGACCTCATGTGGCTGGAGTGTGTCAGCAGTTCCTGCAAGACGAAGGCATTGATGCTATGGACTGGCCTACCCGTTCCCCAGACCTGAATCCAATTGAGCACATCTGGGACATCATGTCTCGCTCTATCCACCAGTCTGTGGTGACGTTGCACCACAGACTGTCCAGGAGTTGGCAGATGCTTTAGTCCAGGTCTGGGAGGAGATCCCTCAGGAGACCGTCCGCCACCTCATCAGGAGCATGCACATGCGTTGTAGGGAGGTCATACAGGCACGTGGAGGCCACACACACTACTGAGCCTCATTTTGACTTGTTTTAAGGACATTACATCAAAGTTGGATCAGCCTGTAGTGTGTTTTTCCACTTTAAGTTTGAGTGTGACTCCAAATCCAGACCTCCATGGGTTGAAAAATTTGATTTCCATCTTCTTAATTTTTGTGTGATTTTGTTGTCAGCACATTCAACTATGTAAAGAACAAAGTATTTCAGAAGAATATTTAATTAATTCAGATCTAGGATGTGTTATTTTTGTGTTCCCTTTATTTTTTTGAGCAGTGTATATATATATGGAAAATATATGGCAGCACCAATTCACAATGATAGTCACGGGTGCTATGTCCCAGGGTGTAGCTTCTTACCCAAAAATATAGAAGGAAACGGACAGCACTTCCAATAGAAAACCGTGATTTATTCAGCCCAAGTGGCACAGTGAGGCAACGTTTCAGTTCGGACACAGCCTTTCTCAAGCATAAACCATAAGTGCAATACAGAGTATAAACAGACAAACATGATTAGGGGGTGGAGCAATCAGTCAACATGATCATTGCAATATAAGTAGATAAGGCTGAAGCTCAGCCTGCATTTGTGGGAGGGGCGAAGGAGGCCTACTTTACACCGCCCCGCTCACTCTCTTGGACGCCGTACACTGATCCTTGCTGTGATCCCGGATGTATCTGGAAGCGGGAATAGGTGACTCGACAGCTGATAGGCTGTGAACATTATGTTCATCCATTGGTTGAATTTATGACAGAGGGGTATATAGGGGGGAATGATTGGCCATGATGTTATGCCCCGTAAGGAAGCGCATAGCGAAACGATCCTCGGGCGGACGCTCCAGACTGGGTCAGTAATTTTGATGTAACAAGAGGTACTGAGGGCACCGTCCTCCCACCTGGAATATCAAGGAACACAGTCCTGGCCTCCTCCGACCATCCAAGAAAGCGGGGTGCGAGGATTGAACAAAATACAATGAAAAGCGAAATGAAAAGATGAATCGCACTCACCATCCGTGTTCACGTTTCTTTATTGGTTATTGCAGAGTATATTCCAGGGGCAGACTCACATGGAGTATCAGTTTACAGCGACGGCCGTTTCGCGGTGCGACCGCTTCCTCCGGCTGTTTGATCTAGGGTAATTTTGATGTTTTTGGTGATTTTTGTGATCCTTATTAGCAGCATTTCACTTTGGGTATGCATGGGTAGAACACCGCCCCTCACTTTTTTGTGGAGAGCGGTGAATTGCAATATATGGACGCATGATTGCTATAATTAGCCCTTTATGATAATGCTGCTATTCGATATGATACTAGTCCCTTGATGTCTGGAGACTATTTTTATTGACACACTCCAGTGTTCCCATGGTTGCTGCTTTATGTATTTTATTATATTATTATTGTGCTGTTCTATGTGGATTTCTAATAAAGTATTAACATTTGTAATATTTACTTGAGTGGTAGCTTTTTCCAGGATTTTTTCCATGTGAGAGATTTATGGTATATATAACTTTTTGGTAGCCTTACGTAGACTAATCAGATGAGATTTTCATATAAAAAGACATCGCTGAGTCAGTTGTTATGACATAACTTACAAAAGCCTAAAGCAGTCTTAGATTACCCCTTCTTGGTTGGAACAGGGCACTTTTATTTTTAATTATTGGTGACTCTGCTCGGTCTATATGGAAGTAGTTTGTTCCCCATTCAGCTCTGCACCAGCTTCAAAGGCAATTGAAAAAGATTCTAGAGGCTTTGAAAAGTTGACTTTTCAGATGGATCCAGTTTAAAGGCTATGAGAACCAGTATTAAGCTATAAATGCATTGTAAGAATTCACAAGTGTACCAATTATTTTTAGTCCCTTAAGATTAGTTCCAGCTAATGTTTCTCTCAAACAGCTAGAATATTGTGGCTGTAGATAGAAGAAAGGAAAGTCATTTGTAAAAGAGGGAAACATTTTTCACTGCTGCTGTCCAGCAAAATCTGCCTTGCAAGGAAAATCTGCAAATCAGGATTTTAGGCTCCAGTAAGTATATATTTTATGTCTGCATGCTGTTGATTTTTTGTGCATCTTCTCTCTATTACACTGATCCTCTCTCCCTGGGTGAAAGGATAAACAGGCAAAGGATTATGTCTCATTTGAGCCTGCTACTTATGCTCTCCTACAGGGGTGACCTTAACTAATCCAGTAAAGTTCTGAATTGCTCCCAACTCATGAACAGTCGGCGGGCTATACAGAAACTCTGCACCCCATCTGTTTAATTCTTTGGCCCATCTGGATAGGATATTTTTTGGGTGGGTTTATAAACAGTCAGCAGCTAACAATATTAAATAATACCTGAAAAGAAAATAATATTTAACCATGTTATTTTTTTTAATAAGAACTTCCAATTATGTATAAACTACCGTAATCCAACAGTGTTCAAACAGAGCTATGTCATTAAAAATGTATTTCAAGAAACATGATTTTTTTTTTAAAGCTCAAACATAGTTAGCTAGATATATATAACTATATTTGAACTTTCAGAATATACCATAATTTCCTGGCTTCTATTTTGTTTGTTGTTTGTGTGTGTGGTTAAATTATATCCACAGTGACCCCCATAATAGTGTCATTCACAGTGTTCCCATAACAGTGACATCCACGGTGACCCCATAGCAATTTCATTAACAGTAAACCTATACAGTGACATTCACAGTGTCATTTACAGTTTGAGATGAGCAAAGTTTAAAAAAAAAATGATTTGGGTGTTTTGCCGAATTTCTCCAAGAAATTTGCTTTGTTACGAATTAATTTGTCACGAAGCACGCTAGCCTGCAGTTAAACTTTAGGGAGAATGTATATCGGTGTACATCACTGTGCATAGAAACAACATGCATACAGTGGGGGAAATAATTATTTGACCCCTCACTGATTTTGTAAGTTTGTCCAATGACAAAGAAATGAAAAGTCTCAGAACAGTATCATTTCAATGGTAGGTTTATTGTAACAGTGGCAGATAGCACATCAAAAGGAAAATCGAAAAAATAACTTTAAATAAAAGATAGCAACTGATTTGCATTTCATTGAGTGAAATAAGTATTTGAACCCTCTAACAAAAAAAGACTTAATACTTGGTGGAAAAACCCTTGTTTGCAAGCACAGAGGTCAAACGTTTCTTGTAATTGATGACCAAGTTTGCGCACATTTTAGGAGGAATGTTGGTCCACTCCTCTTTGCAGATCATCTCTAAATCCCTAAGGTTTCGAGGCTGTCTCTGTGCAACTCTGAGCTTGAGCTCCCTCCATAGGTTTTCGATTGGATTAAGGTCCGGAGACTGACTAGGCCACTCCATGACCTTAATGTGCTTCTTCTTGAGCCACTCCTTTGTTGCCTTTGCTGTATGTTTTGGGTCATTGTCGTGCTGGAACACCCATCCACGACCCATTTTCAGTTTCCTGGCAGAGGGAAGGAGGTTGTCGCTCAGGATTTCACGATACATGGCTCCGTCCATTTACCCGTTTATGCGAATAAGTTGTCCTGTGCCCTTAGCAGAAAAACACCCCCAAAGCAAAATGTTTCCACCCCCATGCTTGACGGTGGGGACGGTGTTTTGGGGGTCATAGGCAGCATTTTTCTTCCTCCAAACACAGCGAGTTGAGTTAATGCCAAAGAGCTCTATTTTGGTCTCATCAGACCACAGCACCTTCTCCCAGTCACTCTCTGAATCATTCAGGTGTTCATTGGCAAACTTCAGACGGGCCTGCACATGTGCCTTCCTGAGCAGGGGGACCTTGCGAGCCCTGCAGGATTTTAATCCATTGCGGTGTAATGTGTTTCCAATGGTTTTCTTGGTGACTGTGGTCCCTGCTAATTTGAGGTCATTAACTAACTCCTCCCGTGTAGTTCTAGGATGCTTTTTCACCTTTCTCAGAACCATTGACACCCCACGAGGTGAGATCTTGCGTGGAGCCCCAGAGCGAGGTCGATTGATGGTCATTTTGTGCTCCTTCCATTTTCGAACAATCGCACCAACAGTTGTCACCTTCTCTCCCAGCTTCTTGCTAATGGTTTTGTAGCCCATTCCAGCCTTGTGCAGGTCTACAATTTTGTCTCTGACATCCTTGGACAGCTCTTTGGTCTTTCCCATGTTGGAGAGTTTGGAGTCTGCTTGATTGATTGATTCTGTGGACAGGTGTCTTTTATACAGGTGACTAGTTAAGACAGGTGTCCTTAATGAGGGTGACTAATTGAGTAGAAGTGTCTAACCACTCTGTGGGAGCCAGAACTCTTAATGGTTGGTAGGGGTTCAAATACTTATTTCACTCAATGAAATGCAAATCAGTTGCTATCTTTTATTTAAAGTTATTTTTTCGATTTTCCTTTTGATGTGCTATCTGCCACTGTTACAATAAACCTACCATTGAAATGATACTGTTCTGAGACTTTTCATTTCTTTGTCATTGGACAAACTTACAAAATCAGTGAGGGGTCAAATAATTATTTCCCCCACTGTAGCTAGTCCTTTCTGGTAGCAAACCAGTTACTGAGCGTCATAATGACAGGCAGGTCACATACATGGATGTGCACATCATCGTGCAGGCCATCAAAAGTCCTAGCTAACGAGAACCTAAACCAGTATTAGCATCAGCTCTACTTTATCTGTGTGGACTTAACCATACAGTGGCCAAAGATTTAAGTAGTGGCCCCATGACAGTGGGGAGCGTGTCAGCAGTAAAGCTGTGTTCACATCACTGCCCACATATCCTGCATGCTAATGTCGTCCATTGACTTGATGAAAAAATTTCCATGCTGCCGATTATGGTATTTTACCCTCACCACTAGGGTACATCATCATCCACAACTGTCTGTTCGTCACTTATGTCACCCTCACCAGTGTCATGGCCATGTCCCTGACCGCTTGCAACACCTGATCGTTATCATCACTAGTTGCACACCTATGGGAGAATGTACCAGATCTCTCCTCCAAGTCTACGCTAGCGTGTAGCTGCTGACTGTCCTAATTAAACTCATCCTTGCTGAAAAGCTAAGCAGAGCCGGCAGCATTCATTACTTCCTGAGCAGAAGGAGCAGCAAAAGAAAGAGTACAGGAGAGGGCACAGAGGTTGTTCTTGGAACATGCCAACTAAGTGTGGTATCAGAGGAACCTACCGATTCCTGGCTGTGAGTGAGTCAACCATTCCTGTATGCTCTCGATTCTTGGTCAAAACATGACCGCTGGACCATTTTTGTCTCTGCTCATTCCTTTTGAGGGCCCAGGCAACTGTCTGTTGGCCATAATGTACAGTAACTAAATCAGTAATGTAACTAAGTATGAATGGTGCAGCATATGAACTAGATAAACGCGCCTATATATTAGACCACCTGTTGACGCTGAGTCTGATGCACAGTAGGTCTATGTATGACAGAAGAGATTAAGTATTAATGGCAGAACAACTGACCTAGATAAACTCGCCTATATATTACATCGCCTTTTGACAATGAGTTAAGTCTTTTCAAGATGGGTGGTGTTTTATGTGTCACATGACCCTCTTCCTATTGAAAAAACAAAAGTTGGATTGAAAATGTCCGACTTCAAAATGGCCGCCATGGTCACCACCCATCTTGAAAAGTTTCCCCCCCTCACATATACTAATGTGCCACAAACAGGAAGTTAATATCACCAACCATTCCCATTTTATTAAGGTGTATCCATATAAATGGCCCACCCTGTAGTTTATAAAGCTAAAGTGCCATGCACAATGCTGTACTATAAGCCTGACCAATTAATTGTGCACGACAAACATGGTAGTATGAAAATAAGTAACTCCTTTATTAATACATGTAATAACAGACATAGGCGATAAAATACACAGGACAAAAATAGGGACCCAATATTCAATGGAAATATTGATAAGACTGATATCCTCCTACAAGCATGTTCAAGCAAGTACTTGTACCACCCCATAAGCGACAGCTTCACAGTGATAGCGTATAACAAACATCAGCAGCATGCTATATAAAGTGCCAAGTGCATATCCAACATGTGGAGGCAAGAGGATAAAAGCAGGTTGTAGTATACTAACCAGAGAAGGTCCCAGATACCCCGACGCACGTTTTGCGTTAGCTTCCTCAAGGGGATATGTGGATGTAATGACAGGCAGGGCTTTTTATATGTGATTAATGAACTCAATTAAAAGCACTTGGTGTATCTGATGGTGTGTGGCCACACAAGAGGATGTAGGCGGCGTGCGTTGCAGCTTGAAACGCACATCATCACTTCCTGTTAATTAGAACCATTAGTGTGCAAACAACCGAATCAAAAAAAACATAGTTTCCTAACAGAGGCAGTACCTACACTCGTAAAAATGTGGGAAAAGTGATGTAGATAGTGTATATGAACACAGGGAAAAGAGCAGCCAGATTGTGTGCCGATAACCGGAAGTGATATGCGTTCCACTTTGGAACTCAAAACCGGAAGTGACATCATAGACAGTCAAACAGAACAAAATAGCCCTTTGCAAGCATCGTGCAGCATGAAAAAGCATACCATAAGTAATATTGGCTATGTCTATTCCCTGTGTGCATACCACCACAGCTACTGTGAATAAATGTGTCAAAACAAGCCAAGCATAAAAACACTACATGTGCATATATAATTACATCAAGTACATTAAGTGAATAAAAGTGCAAGTGCATATGGGGGTATGAGCAGATGGAACTTAAGACGTACAACATGGTCAAACCCCACTTGAAATTCATACATATTAAATATAATAATAAAGTGCAAGGGCATATAGCAGAATAGGTACATATCAAATACACTAATATATACAGTACAGACCAAAAGTTTGGACACACCTTCTCATTCAAAGAGTTTTCTTTATTTTCATGACTATGAAAATTGTAGATTCACACTGAAAGCATCAAAACTATGAATTAACACATGTGGAATTATATACATAACAAACAAGTGTGAAACAACTGAAAATATGTCATATTCTAGGTTCTTCAAAGAAGCCACCTTTTGCTTTGATTACTGCTTTGCACACTCTTGGCATTCTCTTGATGAGCTTCAAGAGGTAGTCCCCTGAAATGGTTTTCACTTCACAGGTGTGCCCTGTCAGGTTTAATAAGTGGGATTTCTTGCCTTATAAATGGGGTTGGGACCATCAGTGGTGTTGAGGAGAAGTCAGGTGGATAAACAGCTGATGGTCCTACTGAATAGACTATTAGAATTTGTATTATGGCAAGAAAAAAGCAGCTAAGTAAAGAAAAACGAGTGGCCATCATTACTTTAAGAAATGAAGGTCAGTCAGTCAGCCGAAAAATTGGGAAAACTTTGAAAGTAAGGGCTATTTGACCATGAAGGAGAGTGATGGGGTGCTGCGCCAGATGACCTGGCCTCCACAGTCACCGGACCTGAACCCAATCGAGATGGTTTGGGGTGAGCTGGACCGCAGAGTGAAGGCAAAAGGGCCAACAAGTGCTTAGCATCTCTGGGAACTCCTTCAAGACTGTTTGAAGACCATTTCAGGGGACTACCTCTTGAAGCTCATCAAGAGAATGCCAAGAGTGTGCAAAGCAGTAATCAAAGCAAAAGGTGGCTACTTTGAAGAACCTAGAATATGACATATTTTCAGTTGTTTCAGACTTGTTTGTTATGTATATAATTCCACATGTGTTAATTCATAGTTTTGATGCCTTCATAGTCATGAAAATAAAGAAAACTCTTTGAATGAGAAGGTGTGTCCAAACTTTTGGTCTGTACTGTAGGTTGTCTTTTCTTGTGGATCAGCATTGAGAATGACGAACGATTCAACATTCTAGAGAAAAATAATAAAAAATAATAAAATGAATACAGAAAATTATAAAAGAACATCCTGTGTGAATAAAATTGGGTATCCGGCTACCCAAGCCATCAAAAACCCACTCATGATAAAAAAGACCTACAAGTACATATAATAGAGACACACGATAAGTGTATATGTGTGAATAGGGTTCACACATACACTCACCTAAAGAATTATTAGGAACACCATACTAATACGGTGTTGGACCCCCTTTTGCCTTCAGAACTGCCTTAATTCTACGTGGCATTGATTCAACAAGATGCTGATAGCATTCTTTAGAAATGTTGGCCCATATTGATAGGATAGCATCTTGCAGTTGATGGAGATTTGAGGGATGCACATCCAGGGCATGAAGCTCCCATTCCACCACATCCCAAAGATGCTCTATTGGGTTGAGATCTGGTGACTGTGGGGGCCATTTTAGTACATTCTCCTCTGACCTCTAGCATCAACAAGGCATTTTTGCCCACAGGACTGCCGCATACTGGATGCTTTTCCATTTTCACACCATTCTTTGTGAACCCTAGAAATGGTTGTGCGTAAAAATCCCAGTAACTGAGCAAATTGTGAAATACTCAGACTCAAAATTGTTTAAATCACCTTTCTTTCCCATTCTGACATTCAGTTTGGAGTTCAGGAGAGTGTCTTGACCAGGACCACAACCCTACATGCATTGAAGCAACTGCCATGTGATTGGTTGACTAGATAATCACATTAATGAGAAATAGAACAGGTGTTCCCAATAATTCTTTAGGTGAGTGTATATACCTATTATAGAAAAGGTGAAAAACTCAGACTTTCATTAAGACCATGGGGAGCCACAGTATTCAACCCAAAGATCCATTTGACCTCTCGATGTGCCAGAAGGCGTTTCCAATTACCACCCCTGCTCCCTACAAAATTTCTATCAATCCCCCTTACCTTTAAGAGAGAATCATCGCAGGAATGATGTGTCTTAAAATGTCGGGGAATGGTCTTGAGGCTGGCAATGTCTTCTTCATCCCTTGCTGCCTGTATACCCAAAACGTGCTCTCTGGTACGTTGTTTCAATTCACGTGATGTTAAGCATACATACATAAGTTGACAAGGACAACTGGCAATATTAATTACGCCAACCGTGTTACATGTAATAGTATGCGTGATTTGGTACTCTTTGCGGCCTGAGGCATCCCTAAAGGCTGTTGTGGACAGGATGTTTGGGCATGCTACACAATTGCCTTATGGGCGGCATCCCCATTTAGGGCCTTTTGAGCCAAATAATCAATTGGACTTGGTATTCTGATGGTGGCTGTGGACCAATACATCGCAAAGATTTTTTTATCGTCGATAGGTTATATTGGTAAATACTTCTTAGCAGTGTGATCCATCAGCAGGATATTCCAATATTTTTTCAGAATAGATGCTACTTCTGTATGACCTGAATTATATGATGTAATAAATCGTACCTTGTCACATTTGGACTTCTGCAAAGGGGATCGGTTGTACAGAAGGGTTTCTCTCTTGGAATTTTTGCTCTTTGATATCCTCTGAGTGAAGATTCACTGTACCCTCTTTCCAGAAATCTCTCATATAATTCTTTCGCCTGTACCTCAAAATCACTATCTGTCACGACTGTGACTGATCCAGACAGGTCTGGGAGGAGAAGGTCGCAGCGACTTGCTACTCGCGATAGCTTGTGAGTTTGCTCCATGGTTCAGGGTATGTCATCCGGGTTTTGCCTTGTAAACCTTTTTGTCCTGACTGGGAGTTTGTAGGCATCCTTCTCAGGTGAGTCCTGTCTGCCACTCCCAGCTACTATATTCGTTTCAGTTTCACTTGCAGTCATTGCCAGATATAGTCCTTACTTCCAGTTCTATTCTGACCTTTGAAGGAGATCGTTTGATGGTGTTGCCGTGGAGCTCTTGTCCGGCGTGGACTGTCGTGATTGGGATCGCCTTCTCTGCTCGTGACTGGATAAGTCTATCTCTGCTATAGTTTGTTTGTTGCTGTCTTCCCCTGCTGTTCTCCTAGACACGAGTGATGGTGACTAGTGCTCCCATCGGCCTTTCCCCACTCTAGGCTTGTTAGGGTGACTGAGGGTGTATAGAGATGTATATAAGGATTCCACGTTGCAAGTCACTATCAGCATATCGGGTTCTAGTTGTAGGCCATTCACTTTACGTAAAATATCACCCGTGTCCTTCAAGTAAGAAGGGAGATTTTCAACTAAAGGTCGTAGGACATGGTCCACCAATTTTCAGATAGGTTCGCATATATTGTTAATACCTGAAACGATAGGTCGGCCAGGGGGAGTTTTATCGTTCTTATGCACTTTGGGTAGCATATAAAAAGGTAGCTATTGTTGGATGTATAACGGAACAGATTAATTATTAATGGCGCAGTAGGATAACTAGGTAAATACGCCTATATATTAAACCGCTTGTTCAACTAAGTCTGATGCACAGTAAGTCTATTTATGACTGAACAGATTTATTACTAATGGCTCAGTAGATGAACTAGGCATACACATGCTTCATGGTAACAAATCAATTTTCCCTGAAATAGCAGCAAAAAAAATATATATATATCATACCCCATCCATTTGAATGTGAGGACCCAGTGCAGCCATCTTGCTTAACCCCTTCGATACCAGCGCTGTACATGTACGGGACTGGAGCGATATGTAAACATGGCGCCTACTCACACCTGCAGAGGGCATCATGGCCGGCAGATCTCTGCTATTTCATACAGCAGAGACCTTAGACTACTTACCGTGACCGGCAATAATGCCGATCGCGGTAATTAAAGGCTTTAGATGCAGTGATCAAGCGAGATCACAGCAACTAAATGCGCGAAAACCCGGAAGCTCACTCTTTCGGGCTTCCTACTGATGCCCCATGTGGCCAATTCGGGGATCGGTAGTTGCGCTGAACACTTTAAGCCTCGCTGATGAGGCTAAAAATGTTCATGCTGCAATTATTATTTTGGCCACCAGATGGCAGTCTAGGATAAGAAATTAGCAAATTAGGGTTTAAATGTGAATTTGATAATCCCTGATAGAACAAAATCAAAAATTAAAAAACATTATTTTTAGGCTTAGGTTAAAAAATCACCCTCCTGTCCGTATAATAAAAAAATACCTAAATAACAATAAATATAAACATCATGGGTATCATCGCGACCGAAAACGCCCAAATATTATAAAAAATTTAAAAATTTTCATTGCTTCTCTTACCAATTTTTTTTTTAGAAAATGTGAGCAAAAAGTCACGCACACTGCAAAATCAATACAATCAATACAATCAATACAAACTATAGATTGTTCTGCAAAAAATGAGCCCCTAAACAACACAGAAGACATAAGTATAAAAAAGTTATGGGGGTCAGAATATGGTGATATAATTATTTTTTCTTTTTTATCAAAGTTTAAATTTATTTTTACACTATTTAGACATTAAAAACTACACATATGTGGTATTGTTGTAATCGTACTGACCCAGAGAATGAAAAGCATCGATCAGTTTTGCCGTAAACATAACGCTGTGGAACAAACCCATAAAACGGTGGAGGAACTGCTTGTTTTTCCAATTCCACCTAATTTGGAATTTTGTTACCGCTTTCCACTACATTTTATGCTATAATTAAAGGTGGAATTAGAAAGTGCAACTTGTCCCGCAAACAAAAATCCCTCATACAGCTATGTGACCGTAAATATAAAAATGTTATGGCACACGGAATATAGGGAAGAAAAATGAAAGCGCAAAAACTAAAAAACCTCCGGTATCCTGAAAGTTAAAGATCCCACGCAAATTCTTGTGCGTTGTGACATATAACGTCACCAGTCCACGCCAGTCAGAGTGATGATGTCATCATGTACCGCACAAAATTTCCTGCTGGATCTTCAAGAAATATGGCTGCTTTGGCCTCTTTGCATTCAAATGGATAAGGTACAGTAAGTACAATTAATTTTTTTTGCTGACCAACCCCTGAAAGGCCTTAATATTCATCTCTGATGTCGCAATCAGCGATGAAAGAGGCATCTCAGGAGTTAAAAGACGGGGGAGGTGCCGTTCTCCGTCATTTTACCCACTAGTTGCAAACAAATGTACTTCATGACAAATCAAATTTTTAAGAACTTCTCTCATCTCTAGCCTATATATTAGACCGCCTGTTTAGATTAAGTCTGATGCACAGTAAGGCTACTTTCACACTTGCGTTTGGAGCGGATCTGTCTGGTGTCTGCAAAGACGGATCCGCTCCTATAATGCAAACGCTTGCATCCGTTCAGAACGGATCCGTTTGCATTACCATGATAATGCAAACGGATCAGTTTTGACTTTACATTGAAAGTCAATGGGGAACAGATCCGTTTGAAAATTGAGCCATATTGTGTCAACTTTAGAGTTGAGCGAACACCTGGATGTTCGGGTTCGAGAAGTTCGGCCGAATTTCCCGTAAATGTTCGGGTTCGGGATCCGAACCCGAACCGAACTTCGTCCCGAACCCGAACCCCATTGAAGTCAATGGGGACCCGAACTTTTGGGCACTAGAAAGGCTGTAAAAAAGCCCAGGAAAGAGCTAGAGGGCTGCAAAAGGCAGCAACATGTAGGTAAATCCCCTGCAAACAAATGTGGATAGGGAAATGAATTAAAATAAAAATTAAAAAAATTAAAATGAACCAATATCAATTGGACAGAGGTCCCATAGCAGAGAATCTGGCTTCACCTCAGCAGAGAATCAGTCTCTTCATGCCATAGCAAAGAATTTGGCTTCATGTCAGCACAGAATCAGTCTCTTCATGCCATAGCAGAGAATCTGGCTTCATGTCAGCACAGAATCAGTCTTCATGTCATAGCAGAGAATCAGGCTTCACGTCACCCACCACTGGAACAGGCCACTGTCACACATTTAGGCCCAGGCACCCAGGCAGAGGAGAGAGGTCCCGTAACAGAGAATCTGGCCTTATGTCAGCGCAGAATCAGTCTTCATGTCATAGCAGAGAATCAGGCTTCACGTCACCCACCACTGGAACAGGCCACTGTCACACATTTAGGCCCAGGCACCCAGGCAGAGGAGAGAGGTCCTGTAACAGAGAATCTGGCCTTATGTCAGCGCAGAATCAGTCTTTATGTCATAGCAGAGAATCAGGCATCGCGTCACCCACCACTGGAACAGGCCACTGTCACACATTTAGGCCCAGGCAGAGGAGAGAGGTCCCGTAACAGAGAATCTGGCCTTATGTCAGCGCAGAATCTGTCTTCATGTCATAGCAGAGAATCAGGCATCAAGTCACCCACCACTGGAACAGGCCACTGTCACACAATTAGGCCCAGGCACCCAGGCAGAGGAGAGAGGTCCCGTAACAGAGAATCTGGCCTTATGTCAGCACAGAATCTGTCTTCATGTCATAGCAGAGAATCAGGCTTCACGTCACCCACCACTGGAACAGGCCACTGTCACACATTTAGGCCCAGGCACCCAGGCAGAGGAGAGAGGTCCCGTAACAGAGAATCTGGCCTTATGTCAGCGCAGAATCTGTCTTCATGTCATAGCAGAGAATCAGGCATCACGTCACCCACCACTGGAACAGGCCACTGTCACACATTTAGGCCCAGGCACCCAGGCAGAGGAGAGAGGTCCCGTAACAGAGAATCTGGCCTTATGTCAGCATAGAATCTGTCTTCATGTCATAGCAGAGAATCAGGCATCACGTCACCCACCACTGGAACAGGCCACTGTCACACATTTAGGCCCAGGCACCTAGGCAGAGGAGAGAGGTCCCGTAACAGAGAATCTGGCCTTATGTCAGCGCAGAATCAGTCTTCATGTCATAGCAGAGAATCAGGCTTCACGTCACCCACCACTGGAACAGGCCACTGTCACACATTTAGGCCCAGGCACCCAGGCAGAGGAGAGAGGTCCCGTAACAGAGAATCTGGCCTTATGTCAGCACAGAATCTGTCTTCATGTCATAGCAGAGAATCAGGCATCACGTCACCCACCACTGGAACAGGCCACTGTCACACATTTAGGCCCCGGCACCCAGACAGAGGAGAGAGGTCCTGTAACAGAGAATCTGGCCTTATGTCAGCACAGAATCTGTCTTCATGTCATAGCAGAGAATCAGGCATTACGTCACCCACCACTGGAACAGGCCACTGTCACATATTTAGGCCCAGGCACCCAGGCAGAGGAGAGAGGTCCCGTAACAGAGAATCTGGCCTTATGTCAGCGCAGAATCTGTCTTCATGTCATAGCAGAGAATCAGGCATCACGTGACCCACCACTGGAACAGGCCACTGTCACACATTTAGGCCCAGGCACCCAGGCAGAGGAGAGAGGTACTGTAACAGAGAATCTGGCCTTATGTCAGCGCAGAATCAGTCTTCATGTCATAGCAGAGAATCAGGCTTCACGTCACCCACCACTGGAACAGGCCACTGTCACACATTTAGGCCCAGGCACCCAGGCAGAGGAGAGAGGTCCCGTAACAGAGAATCTGGCCTTATGTCAGCGCAGAATCTGTCTTCATGTCATAGCAGAGAATCAGGCATCACGTCACCCACCACTGGAACAGGCCACTGTCACACATTTAGGCCCAGGCACCCAGGCAGAGGAGAGAGGTCCCGTAACAGAGAATCTGGCCTTATGTCAGCACAGAATCTGTCTTCATGTCATAGCAGAGAATCAGGCTTCACGTCACCCACCACTGGAACAGGCCACTGTCACACATTTAGGCCCGGGCACCCAGGCAGAGGAGAGAGGTCCTGTAACAGAGAATCTGGCCTTATGTCAGCGCAGAATCAGTCTTCATGTCATAGCAGAGAATCAGGCATCGCGTCACCCACCACTGGAACAGGCCACTGTCACACATTTAGGCCCAGGCACCCAGGCAGAGGAGAGAGGTCCCGTAACAGAGAATCTGGCCTTATGTCAGCGCAGAATCAGTCTTCATGTCATAGCAGAGAATCAGGCTTCACGTCACCCACCACTGGAACAGGCCACTGTCACACATTTAGACCCAGGCAGAGGAGAGAGGTCCCGTAACAGAGAATCTGGCCTTATGTCAGCGCAGAATCTGTCTTCATGTCATAGCAGAGAATCAGGCATCACGTCACCCACCACTGGAACAGGCCACTGTCACACAATTAGGCCCAGGCACCCAGGCAGAGGAGAGAGGTCCCGTAACAGAGAATCTGGCCTTATGTCAGCACAGAATCTGTCTTCATGTCATAGCAGAGAATCAGGCATCACGTCACCCACCACTGGAACAGGCCACTGTCACACATTTAGGCCCAGGCACCCAGGCAGAGGAGAGAGGTCCCGTAACAGAGAATCTGGCCTTATGTCAGCGCAGAATCAGTCTTCATGTCATAGCAGAGAATCAGGCTTCACGTCACCCACCACTGGAACAGGCCACTGTCACACATTTAGGCCCAGGCACCCAGGCAGAGGAGAGAGGTCCCGTAACAGAGAATCTGGCCTTATGTCAGCACAGAATCTGTCTTCATGTCATAGCAGAGAATCAGGCATCACGTCACCCACCACTGGAACAGGCCACTGTCACACATTTAGGCCCAGGCACCCAGGCAGAGGAGAGAGGTCCCGTAACAGAGAATCTGGCCTTATGTCAGCGCAGAATCTGTCTTCATGTCATAGCAGAGAATCAGGCATCACGTCACCCACCACTGGAACAGGCCACTGTCACACATTTAGGCCCAGGCACCCAGGCAGAGGAGAGAGGTCCCGTAACAGAGAATCTGGCCTTATGTCAGCATAGAATCTGTCTTCATGTCATAGCAGAGAATCAGGCATCACGTCACCCACCACTGGAACAGGCCACTGTCACACATTTAGGCCCAGGCACCCAGGCAGAGGAGAGAGGTCCCGTAACAGAGAATCTGGCCTTATGTCAGCGCAGAATCAGTCTTCATGTCATAGCAGAGAATCAGGCTTCACGTCACCCACCACTGGAACAGGCCACTGTCACACATTTAGGCCCAGGCACCCAGGCAGAGGAGAGAGGTCCCGTAACAGAGAATCTGGCCTTATGTCAGCACAGAATCTGTCTTCATGTCATAGCAGAGAATCAGGCATCACGTCACCCACCACTGGAACAGGCCACTGTCACACATTTAGGCCCCGGCACCCAGACAGAGGAGAGAGGTCCTGTAACAGAGAATCTGGCCTTATGTCAGCACAGAATCTGTCTTCATGTCATAGCAGAGAATCAGGCATCACGTCACCCACCACTGGAACAGGCCACTGTCACATATTTAGGCCCAGGCACCCAGGCAGAGGAGAGAGGTCCCGTAACAGAGAATCTGGCCTTATGTCAGCGCAGAATCTGTCTTCATGTCATAGCAGATAATCAGGCATCACGTGACCCACCACTGGAACAGGCCACTGTCACACATTTAGGCCCAGGCACCCAGGCAGAGGAGAGAGGTACTGTAACAGAGAATCTGGCCTTATGTCAGCGCAGAATCAGTCTTCATGTCATAGCAGAGAATCAGGCTTCACGTCACCCACCACTGGAACAGGCCACTGTCACACATTTAGGCCCAGGCACCCAGGCAGAGGAGAGAGGTCCCGTAACAGAGAATCTGGCCTTATGTCAGCGCAGAATCTGTCTTCATGTCATAGCAGAGAATCAGGCATCACGTCACCCACCACTGGAACAGGCCACTGTCACACATTTAGGCCCAGGCACCCAGGCAGAGGAGAGAGGTCCCGTAACAGAGAATCTGGCCTTATGTCAGCACAGAATCTGTCTTCATGTCATAGCAGAGAATCAGGCTTCACGTCACCCACCACTGGAACAGGCCACTGTCACACATTTAGGCCCGGGCACCCAGGCAGAGGAGAGAGGTCCTGTAACAGAGAATCTGGCCTTATGTCAGCGCAGAATCAGTCTTCATGTCATAGCAGAGAATCAGGCATCGCGTCACCCACCACTGGAACAGGCCACTGTCACACATTTAGGCCCAGGCACCCAGGCAGAGGAGAGAGGTCCCGTAACAGAGAATCTGGCCTTATGTCAGCGCAGAATCAGTCTTCATGTCATAGCAGAGAATCAGGCTTCACGTCACCCACCACTGGAACAGGCCACTGTCACACATTTAGACCCAGGCAGAGGAGAGAGGTCCCGTAACAGAGAATCTGGCCTTATGTCAGCGCAGAATCTGTCTTCATGTCATAGCAGAGAATCAGGCATCACGTCACCCACCACTGGAACAGGCCACTGTCACACAATTAGGCCCAGGCACCCAGGCAGAGGAGAGAGGTCCCGTAACAGAGAATCTGGCCTTATGTCAGCACAGAATCTGTCTTCATGTCATAGCAGAGAATCAGGCATCACGTCACCCACCACTGGAACAGGCCACTGTCACACATTTAGGCCCAGGCACCCAGGCAGAGGAGAGAGGTCCCGTAACAGAGAATCTGGCCTTATGTCAGCGCAGAATCAGTCTTCATGTCATAGCAGAGAATCAGGCTTCACGTCACCCACCACTGGAACAGGCCACTGTCACACATTTAGGCCCAGGCACCCAGGCAGAGGAGAGAGGTCCCGTAACAGAGAATCTGGCCTTATGTCAGCGCAGAATCTGTCTTCATGTCATAGCAGAGAATCAGGCATCACGTCACCCACCACTGAAACAGGCCACTGTCACACATTTAGGCCCAGGCACCCAGGCAGAGGAGAGAGGTCCCGTAACAGAGAATCTGGCCTTATGTCAGCACAGAATCTGTCTTCATGTCATAGCAGAGAATCAGTCATCACGTCACCCACCACTGGAACAGGCCACTGTCACACATTTAGGCCCAGGCACCCAGGCAGAGGAGAGAGGTCCCGTAACAGAGAATCTGGCCTTATGTCAGCGCAGAATCAGTCTTCATGTCATAGCAGAGAATCAGGCTTCACGTCACCCACCACTGGAACAGGCCACTGTCACACATTTAGGCCCAGGCACCCAGGCAGAGGAGAGAGGTCCCGTAACAGAGAATCTGGCCATATGTCAGCACAGAATCTGTCTTCATGTCATAGCAGAGAATCAGGCATCACGTCACCCACCACTGGAACAGGCCACTGTCACACATTTAGGCCCCGGGACCCAGACAGAGGAGAGAGGTCCTGTAACAGAGAATCTGGCCTTATGTCAGCACAGAATCTGTCTTCATGTCATAGCAGAGAATCAGGCATCACGTCACCCACCACTGGAACAGGCCACTGTCACACATTTAGGCCCAGGCACCCAGGCAGAGGAGAGAGGTCCCGTAACAGAGAATCTGGCCTTATGTCAGCGCAGAATCTGTCTTCATGTCATAGCAGAGAATCAGGCATCACGTCACCCACCACTGGAACAGGCCACTGTCACACATTTAGGCCCAGGCACCCAGGCAGAGGAGAGAGGTCCCGTAACAGAGAATCTGGCCTTATGTCAGCGCAGAATCAGTCTTCATGTCATAGCAGAGAATCAGGCTTCACGTCACCCACCACTGGAACAGGCCACTGTCACACATTTAGGCCCAGGCACCCAGGCAGAGGAGAGAGGTCCCGTAACAGAGAATCTGGCCTTATGTCAGCGCAGAATCAGTCTTCATGTCATAGCAGAGAATCAGGCTTCACGTCACCCACCACTGGAACAGGCCACTGTCACATATTTAGGCCCAGGCACCAAGTCAGTGGTGTAGTACAGTCGATATGAACCACATGAAGTTTCACCAAATATCCAGTCTGCAGGTTTGCAATAGGGTCATACCAATATACAGGAGCTGCAGCAATGATCACTTGTTAAATATAGTTCCATATATTCATAAGCTGTTAGCAGAGAGTCAGGACATGCTAAATAAACCTCTTCAAATGTGCTATTAGATAACTGAGGAAAGTTTTAACTGACAGAGTCTTTACAGTGGACTCTTCCAGAAAGCCCCCTGTGTATTCTGCTACTTGGTTTGGTCTCCTCAGTGCAGACATTTACTGTGAAGGAGGTAGGATCTCTGTCTAAGTTCTCTAAAGCTAAAGTTAATTTATCTATTGTAAAAAGTTATAATATATACCCATAATAGTTCTGTAGAATGTAAAGAGGTGACTGTATGTTTTTTAGCAGCCTTTAAACCCTGCAGCACATGCTAGGCTGAGTAGATGATGTACAGTTAAAGAGACATGTGTTCTTCCTAAAATGGCTGCAAGACATGCTGTATTCCAGGTCACCCTGCAGCAATATCTTTGTAAATGATTTTCTCTTGTTCATTTTTCTGTATGCTTTGTTATATCCTGTAACATGTATGTGGGAATGTAATATAATGACTGCCTGTTATGATATAGGTGGGCTGGTGACCTGGCTGTATACCACATAGTGGCAGTGTTTCCCTGTTGTATTACAGGCTCCAGCCAAGTGCACTACACCTCAATAAAGCTTTAAACCACAGAAGACCTGAGTGTCGTCCCTTAGAGTCCACTTAGAGTTTATGCCTGGAGGAGCTGGTGACCGAGTGAGTGTGAAAGCTGGAGGTGTCGCAGATGGTGCAAGGAAAAGAGGGTTACATTTGGTGCCGTGACTCGGATGTCATCATTCTGCTCAAAGTGACCAGTGAAGATACCTAAAGTCACCAGTGTGCGAGTTCTGAGGTGATTGTGCCACGGCGGAGCTGCTAGGCGGCAGATTGACCTTATTAGCGGTTTATATCCTTTCAGGAATAGAAGATGAGTGGACGAGCCAGAGCCCACGGAAGAGCACGTGCCAGGGGGCAGCCCAGCCAAGGACAGCCTGGACAGGAGCAAGAGGCTCAAGAACCTAGACGCATTGAAAGATCCCAGCAGCCACCAGCCGAGCCTTTGCTTGTGGGAAGAGGGCGCCAGAGAGGCCCGCCAGTAGTGGCGAGACCTCCGACTGATGTTCTGCAGCTTTCAGCTGGATTTCAGGACATATCCCTCGGAGAACGGGGTGGCCGCAGGCGTGACTTCCATGACCTTGGAGTGAACACCCAGCAGACCATTGAATAGAAATGTGAGACCTGTTTTTTTTTTGCACTGTGTGACAGGTTAAGGTTTAATCACAGAATCAGACTTCTATCTGCACGGTAGCGTGTGTCTTAGGTTTTTCTGAATGACACTATCAGTACCTTCAATGTAAGATATCCTTTTTGGGATAGATTTCAAGTAGGCCTCCAATACCAGAAACTAGTTATTTTGAGAATGGCAAATTTGGGAATAGTTTTTCAACCCAGAAAAAAAATAGGGCTTTTACGGTCGCTACAAATAACTTGACCAGAATAAACAGTACAGATTTGCTTGTATAGAAATGGGAGACCTGTTTTTTTTTGCACTGTGTGACAGGTTAAGGTTTAATCTCAGAATCAGACTTCTATCTGCACGGTAGCGTGTGTCTTAGGTTTTTCTGAATGACACTATCAGTACCTTCAATGTAAGATATCCTTTTTGGGATAGATTTCAAGTAGGCTTCAAATACCAGAAACTAGTTATTTTGAGAATGGCAAATTTGGGAATGGTTTTTCAACCCAGAGCAAAAAGTGTGCTTTTACGGTCACTACAAATAACTTGACCAGCTAAAACAGTACAGATTTGGTTAAATAGAGATGTGAGGCCTGTTTTTTTTTGCGCTGTGTGACAGGTATAGGTTTAATCACAGAATGACACTTCTATCAGCACGCTAGAGTGTGTCTTAGGTTTTTCTGAATGACACTATCAGTACCTTCAATGTAAGATTTTCTTTTTTGGATAGATTTCAAGTAGGCCTCAAATACCAGAAACTAGTTATTTTGAGAATGGGAAATTTGGGAATGCTTTTTCAACCCAGAACAAAAAGTCTGCTTTTACGGTCACTACAAATAACTTAACCAGCTAAAACAGTGCAGATTTGGTTGAATAGAGATGTGAGACCTGTTTTTTTTTGCGCTGTGTGACAGGTATAGGTTTAATCACAGAATGACACTTCTATCAGCACGCTAGCGTGTGTCTTAGGTTTTTCTGAATGACACTATCAATACCTTCAATGTAACATTTTCTTTTTGGGATAGATTTCAAGTAGGCCTCAAATACCAGAAACTAGTTATTTTGAGAATGGGAAATTTGGGAATGCTTTTTCAACCCAGAAAAAAAAGTGTGCTTTTACGGTCAATACAAATAACTTGACCAGCTAAAACAGTACAGATTTGGTTGAATAGAAATGTCAGGTCTATTTTTTAGGCGCTGGGTGACAGGCTCAACTTGCCCCTGATGTAATATATGGCCAAAAAATAACCACACTGTTGATGGTTAAATGCACTTGGGTAACACAGGCTCAGCCTGCACCAGATGTAGTATATGGCCAAAAAATAATCAGACTGTTGATGGTTAAATGCACTTTGGTGTCACAGGCTCAGCCTGCACCAGATGTAGTATATGGCCAAAAAATAATCAGACTGTTGATGGTTAAATGCACTTGGGTGACACAGGCTCAGCCTGCAGCTGATGTAGGATATAGCACAAAATAACCACACTATCGATGGTTAAATACACTTGGGTGACACAGGCTCAGCCTGCAGCTGATGTAGTATATGGCCAAAAAATAATCAGACTGTTGATGGTTAAATGCACTTGGGTGACACAGGCTCAGCCTGCAGCTGATGTAGTATATGGCCAAAAAATAACCAGACTGTTGATGGTTAAATGCACTTCGGTGACACAGGCTCAGCCTGCAGCTGATGTAGGATATAGCACAAAATAACCACACTATCGATGGTTAAATACACTTGGTGATAGCTCGTGCTGGCGCACCACAAGTCACAAAATGGCCGCCGATCACCCCAGAAAAAAAGTGATCTAAAAACGCTCTGGGCAGCCTCAAAAAAGTGAGCAAGTCAATAATAGCACTTCAATGATCCACAGCTGCAGATCGATCACAGAATGAAGTCTTTTGGAGGAGTTAATCTGCCTAATCTCGCCCTAACGTCGCAGCTGCAACCTCTCCCTATACTGATCATAGCAGAGTGACGTGCGGCGCTACGTGACTCCAGCTTAAATAGAGGCTGGGTCACATGGTGCACTGGCCAATCACAGCCATGCCAATAGTAGGCATGGCTGTGATGGCCTCTTGGGCCAAGTAGTATGACGCTTGTTGATTGGCTGCTTTGCAGCCTTTCAAAAAGCGCCAAGAAAGCGCCGAACACCGAACCCGAACCCGGACTTTTACGAAAATGTTCGGGTCCGTGTCACGGACACCCCAAAATTCGGTACGAACCCGAACTATACAGTTCGGGTTCGCTCATCCCTAGTCAACTTCAAACGGATCCGTCCCCATTGACTTACATTGTAAGTCTGGACGGATCCGTTCCCCTCCGCACGACCAGGCGGACACCCGAACGCTGCAAGCTGCGTTCGGGTGTCCGCCTGCTGAGCGGAGGACAAACGGTGCCAGACTGATGCATTCTGAGCGGATCCGCATCCACTCAGAATGCATTAGGGCTGGACGGATCAGTTCGGGGCCGCTTATGAGAGCCTTCAAACGGAACTCACAAGCGGAGCCCCGAACGCTAGTGTGAAAGTAGCCTAAGTCTATGTATAACAGAACAAATTACAGATTAAGGCCTCCTGCACCGTTGTGTGCACCCGTGGCCGTTGTGCCGTTTTCCTTTTTTTTTTCGCAGACCCATTGACTTTCAATGGGTCCGTGGAAAAAATGGAAAATGCACCGTTTTGCAGCCGCATCCGTGATCCGTGTTTCCTAGCCGTGAAAAAAATATGACCTGTCCTATTTTTTTCACGGCCAACGGTTCACGGACCCATTCAAGTCAATGGGTCCGTGAAAGAACACGGATGCACACAAGATTGGCATCCGTGTCCGTGATCCGTGGCCGTAGGTTACTTTTTATACAGACGGATCCGAAGATCCGTCTGCATAAAAGCTTTTTCATAGCTGAGTTTTCACTTCGTGAAAACTCAGAACCGACAGTATATTCTAACACAGAGGCGTCCCCATGGTGATGGGGACGCTTCAGGTTAGAATATACTAAAAGAACTGTGTACATGACTGCCCCCTGCTGCCTGGCAGGTGTAGTTAACACATTGGTGCCCAGTGCGGCCGCCCCCCCCGCCCCCTCCGTTGTAGTTAACACAATAGTGGCCAGTGGGCCCCCCTGTAGTTAACACATTGGTGGCCAGTGCGGCCGCCCCCCCCCCCTCCCCTGTCGTTAACTCGTTGGTGGCCACTGGGCCCCCCTCCCCTGTAGTTAACTCGTTGGAGGCCAGTCGGCCCCCCTCCCTCCCCTGTAGTTAACTCGTTGGTGGCCAGTGCGGCCGGCCCCCCTCCCTCCCCTGTAGTTAACTCGTTGGTGGCCAGTGGGCCCTCTCCTCTCCCTCCCCCTCCTAATTAAAATCTCCCCCCCCATCATTGGTGGCAGCGGAGTGTACCGATCGGAGTCCCAATTTAATCGCTGGGGCTCCGAACGGTAACCATGGCAACCAGGACGCTACTGCTGTCCCGGTTGCCATGGTTACTTAGCAATTTGTAGAACCATTATACTTACCTGCGAGCTGCGATCTCTGCGTCCGGTCGGGAGCTCCTCCTACTGGTAAGTGACAGGTCCGGCTGGGAGCTCCTCCTACTGGTAAGTGACAGGTCATGTCACTTACCAGTAGGAGGAGCTCCCGGCCGGATGCAGACATCGCAGACATGGCAGCTCGCAGGTAAGTATAATGGTTCTACAAATTGCTAAGTAACCATGGCAACAGGGACTGCAGTAGCCACCAATGTGTTAACTACAGGGGGAAGGCGGGGGGGGCTGCCCCCTGCTACCTGGCAGCACCTGCCAGGCAGCAGGGGGCAGTCATGTACACAGTTCTTTTAGTATATTCTAACCTGAAGCGTCCCCATCACCATGGTGATGGGGATGCTTCAAGTTAAAATATACCATCGGATTGGAGAAAAC
Organism: Bufo bufo; assembly: GCF_905171765.1. NCBI lineage: Eukaryota > Metazoa > Chordata > Amphibia > Anura > Bufonidae > Bufo > Bufo bufo. The sequence goes on along the minus strand of NC_053391.1, from coordinate 336,679,443 downwards.
TCCGATCCGATGGTATATTAACTCCTGACTTTACATTGAAAGTCAATGGGGGACGGATCCATTTGAAATTGCACCATATTGTGTCAACGTCAAACGGATCCGTCCCCATTGACTTGCATTGTAATTCAGGACGGATCCGTTTGGCTCCGCACGGCCAGGCGGACACCAAAACGACTTTTTTTTCATGTCCGTGGATCCTCCAAAAATCAAGGAAGACCCACGGACGAAAAAACGGTCACGGATCACGGAAAAACGGGGACCGCAAAAAAATACGTTCGTGTGCAGGAGGCCTTAGTATGAATGGTGCAGCAGATGAACTAGATAAACATGACTATATATTAGACCGCCTGTTAGCAATAAATCTGATGCACAATAAGTCTATGTATAACAGAGCAGATTAAATATAAATGGTGCAGCAGATAAACTAGATAAACATGCCTATATGTTAGACTGTGTTGATGCTGAGTCTCATACACAGTAAGTCTATGTATAACTGAACAGATTAATTATTAATGCTGCAGCAGATGAACTAGGTATTTATGCCTATATTTTAGACTGCTTGTTGACAAAGAGCCTGATGCACAGTACATCTATATATAACTGAGCAGATTAAGTATGAATGGTGCAGCAGATGAACTAGATAAACATGCCTATATATTACACCGTCGGTTGGCGCTGAATATCATACACAGTAAGTCTATATATATAACTGAACAGATTAATTATTAATGGCACAGCAGATGAAATAGGTACAGGTGCCTATATAATTGACCAGCTGTTGAAAATGAGTCTGATGCACAGTAAGTCTGTGTATAACAGAACAGATTAAGAATTAATGGCACAACAGGTGAACAAGATGCACAGAGCGATTACATTGAGCTTGCGCTGTCCCTGCAGTCTCCCTATGCTCTCCCTATAGTGTCTAAAAACTATCCCTTCGATCCCCTATACTGTCCCTGCACTGTCCCTATCAAATATTCTACAATTAAAAGCTTTCCAAAACACTGTCCCTAGCACTTGCCACCTCTCTCCCTATGCTCAGTTCACAGTGAAATGGCAGCAACTGCGCAGGGTAAGTATTTTATAGGGCTGTGACAGGGGCTGGCTAACTGCTGATTGACTGGCTACACTGCATTATGGGTCATATGGTATTCTTGGTCTTCTTACTTTCCCTTTGTAACATGTGTAGCCACCATTTTAGGGGAAAAAAATATATTTGTAACCACAAAGTGGAAGAAAATTTGGATTTGTGACGAATCACATTTTTCCTGAAATTCAGATCGAAGTCAATTGATTTCACTTCGATTCACCAAACACTATTCGCAATGCTCCCATAACAGTCGCACCCACAGTGTTGCCAAAACAGTGACTCTACAGTGGGTCCATAACACTGACATCCACAGTGATTCCATCATAGTGACATCAATAGTGCCCTCATAACAGTGACATCCACAGTGACCCTCATAACAGTGTCACTCACGGTGCTCCCATAACAGTGACATCAGTGACCCCTATAACAGTGTCATTCACAGTGCTCCATAACAGTGACACCCAAAATGTGCCATAACAGTGACATCCACAGTGCCCCTACATCAGTGAAACGCACAGTGCCCCATAACAGTGACATCCACAGTCTCCCCATAACAGTGATGTCCACAGTGTCCCCATAACAGTGAAGTCCACAGTGTCTCCATAACAGTGATGTCCACAGTGTCCCCATAACAGTGACATCCATAGTCCCCCTATAACAGTGACATCCACAGCGCCCCCATAACAGTGACATCCACAGCGCCCCCATAACAGTGACATCAACAGCGCCCCCATAACAGTGACATCCACAGCGCTCCCATAACAGTGACATCCACAGCGCTCCCTGTGAGGGTAATTACCCCAGTGTCTATGATTATGGGTTCTGAATTCAAATTGCGTAATGTGCACAGAGAAGGCTGATACACGCAATGGTTGTAATCAGTAATCTATTTTATTGTAAATTAGCAGACAATCTTATACCATAATTATTGGTAGACGCCCAACAGCCGTGCTTCACATATAAATCCACAAAGACAGAAGAAATGAAACATATTTATCAGAAAGAGGATCTTAAACTTAGAACAGCAGAAACTTGCATTTATAAAAATAGAACAGGAAGGGTGGGGGGGGTGTAAACTAACCCCTATCCCCCCCCCCCCCCCCCCAGCATGCCTGCAAAGAGCTGACATTTGTCTAAAATTTTAATAACCTCTAATTGAACTCTGGTTCAGATAGATATAGGATATACAGTTGCAAGAAAAAGTATGTGAACCCTTTGGAATGATATGAATTTCTGCACAAATTGGTCATAAAATGTGATCTGATCTTTATCTAAGTCACAACAATAGACAATCACAGTCTGCTTAAACTAATAACACAAAGAATTAAATGTTACCATGTTTTTATTGAACACACCATGTAAACATTCACAGTGCAGGTGGAAAAAGTATGTGAACCCTTGGATTTAATAACTGGTTGAACCTCCTTTGGCAGCAATAACTTCAACCAAACATTTCCTATAGTTGCAGATCAGACGTGCACAACGGTCAGGAGTAATTCTTGACCATTCCTCTTTACAGAACTGTTTCAGTTCAGCAATATTCTTGGGGTGTCTGGTGTCAATCGCTTTCTTGAGGTCATGCCACAGCATCTCAATCGCTTTGAGGTCAGCACTCTGACTGGGCCACTCCAGAAGGCGTATTTTCTTCTGTTTAAGCCATTCTGTTGTTGATTTACTTCTATGCTTTGGGTCGTTGTCCTTTTGCAACACCCATCTTCTGTTGAGCTTCAGCTGGTGGACAGGTGGCCTTAAGTTCTCCTGCAAAATGTCTTGATAAACTTTTTAAAAAAAAATTTCCTTCGATGATAGCAATGCGTCCAGGCCCTGACACAGCAAAGCAGCCCCAAACCATGATGCCCCCAACCACCATACTTCACAGTTGGGATGAGGTTTGGATGTTGGTGTGCTGTGCCTCTTTTTCTCCACACATAGTGTTGTGTGTTCCTTCCAAACAACTCAACTTTGGTTTCATCTGTCCACAAAATATTTTGCCAGTACTGCTGTAAACATCCAGGTGCTCTTGTGCAAACTGTAAACATGCAGCAATGTTTTTTTTGGACAGCAGTGGCTTCCTCTTTGGTATCCTCCCATTAAATCCATTCTTGTTTAGTGTTTTACGTATCGTAGATTCGCTAACAGGGATGTTAGCATATGCCAGAGACTTTTGTAAGTCTTTAGCTGACACTCTAGGATTCTTCTTCACCTCATTGAGCAGTCTGCGCTGTGCTCTTGCAGTCATCTTTACAGGACGGCCACTCCTAGGGAGAGTAGCAGCAGTGCTGAACTTTCTCCATTTATAGACAATTTGTCTTACCGTGGAATGATTAACAGCAAGGCTTTTGGAGATACTTTTATAACCCTTTCCAGCTTTATGCAAGTCAACAATTCTTAATCATAGGTCTTCTGAGAGCTCTTTTGTGCGAGGCATCATTCACATCAGGCAATGCTTCTTGTGAAAAGCAAACACAGAACTGGTGTGTGTGTGTTTTTTTATAAGGCAGGGCAGCTGTAACCAACACCTCCAATCTTATCTCATTGATTGGACTCCAGTTGGCTGACACCTCACTTCAATTAGCTATTGGAGATGTCATTAGTCTAGGAGTTCACATACTTTTTCCACCTGCACTGTGAATGTTTACATGGTGTGTTCAATAAAAACATAGTAACATTTAATTCTTTGTGTGTTATTAGTTTAAGCAGACTGTGATTGTCTATTGTTTTCACTTAGATAAAGATCAGATCATATTTTATGACCAATTTGTGCAGAAATCCATATCATTCCAAAGGGTTTACATGCTTTTTCTTGCAACTGTACAAAATGGAGTTCTATCTCTCACACTCCCAAAACAGTGACATCCACAGCGCTCCCATAACAGTGACATCCTCAGTGCCCCAATAAGCCCTCATTCACACGACCCTATGAATGAGTCCACATCCGTTCTGCAATTTTGCGGAATGGGTGTGTACCCATTAATTTCAATGGGACCGTAAAAGATGCAGATATCACTCCATGTGTTGTCCGCATCTGTTGTTTCATTCTGTGGCCCTGCAAAAAATATAGAGAATGTCCTATTCTTGTCTGCAAAGAAGAATAGGCATTTCTATAGTGGGCCATTCTGCAAACGACAGGGGTCGCATATTGCAAAACACAAAACATGGCATGGTCGTGTAAATGTGCCCTAATAGTGACATCCACAGTGCTCCCATAATGGTGACATCGCAACACCCCCCCATACCAGTGACATCCACTGTGCCCCCAAACAGTGCCATTCACAGTGTCTCCATAACAGTGACATTCACAGTGTCCCTATAACAATGAAGAAAAATAGCTGGGTTGTTAAGGAAACATGACATAAAACTGTACCGTATGTCAGTGAGGCAAAGACTGAAGGGCCTGCGAGCTTCTATTTGTATGTCAGTTAAGAAATGAATGAAGGACCTGTTGCATACACTGGTATTGGGGGAGCATGCGCGGCAGAACACTTTTACTCGAGCAGCCAATAAACATGCACGGAAGTACTGGCACTCACTGTCATGGCATAGCCATGTTGGTTACTGGCATTACAGTGATTGGCTGGCCGGAACGGGTCATCAGGTGCTATATAGCACCCGATGACACGTGGGTCGGTTCAGTCTTAGTCAGGGAGAGCTGCAGCAGAATGGACAGATAGTGTAGGGATTAGTGTTGATCGAGCACCATAGTGCTTGGGGGCTCGGGGGCTCGGGCCGAACACATCGAGATGCTCGGGTGCTCTTCCGAGCATTCAAGTACAATGGAAGTCAATGGGAGAAACCGAGCATTAAACCAGGCACCCCCTGTTCTGAAGAGGGGAGAGTTCCTGGTTCATAGGAAAAGGTCAGAAATTGATAGAAACACCACCAAAATGGTTCGGGAACAGCATGGGGAGGATGTCTGGATGCATCTTGGACTCCCAGGTCGCTGCTGAGAACGATGTTGTCTGAGTAGTACGCCATTTTTATAGACTGACAATAATACGCACAAAACCGAAGATAAAATTTATTTTTGAGGAAAAATTGTTAGGAAACATTCTTTCCTATATATTTACTTCTATACAAAGTGCAAGTGATGGAAAAAATTTCAAGGAAGAGGCACTCCGATACAACCTGTATATCACATAAAGAAGGGCCTCATTTACATTGTGGTACAATGGTTCAGGTAGTGGGACTCCAACACTCATAAAGCCTATGCACTCAGGGAAAGGGCTGCCAAAAATTAAAAGGAACCGGAACTACAATACACCCTTTATTAAACAAAAAGGAGGGCATCATACACAGCCTTGAAAAATTATGATTGATGGCCTGATGGTGACCCTCAAAAACATTTGGAGCAAGGGCCTTCTGATCTGACCATCTAAAACATTATGGATGAGGGCCTGCTGCCTCTTTGGTGACTCTAGATAAAATGGGCCCGATCGCACGTCCCCGTGATGGCGACAATCCATTCGGATGTCTGCCTATCAACTTTCGATGTTATTTTCAGTGCGAACCACGATGACCATGGGTAACAGAAAATCAGGGTTTGATTCCGTAGAGGGAGCCTGAGAAACAGCTACGGCAACCACTTCCAAGCAGGAAGGATGCGCGCAAATTGCCTATTAGGTATAATTAGGTGAGGGCCTGCAGTTGAGCAGACCCTGTAAAAGATTGTAGGTGAGGGCCTGCAGGTGAGCTGACCCTCTAAAACATTATATGCAAGGGCCTGCAGGTAATTTGAACCTCTAAAAAATTATATGCAAGGGCCTGCTGCTGAGCTGACCATTTAAAAAATTATGGGAGAGTGCCTGCTGCTTAGCTGACCATTGAAATAATTGACAGTGTTCAAAGCAGGCCGGGTCGCCTGAATACTTCAGCTAGGAATAATGGAATAGGAATCTGGTTCTATTTTGTTGGTTTTCGAAACTGGGTCCATGATTAAGACGGCCGGGGGCATCCGTATTGCGCCGCTAGATGTGAAATTCTTGGACCGGCGCAAGACGAACCAAAGTGAAAGCATTTGCCAAGAATGTTTTCATTAATCAAAAACGAAAGTCGGAGGTTCGAAGACGATCAGATACCGTCATAGTTCTGACCATAAACAATGATGACCGACGATCAGGCGGCGTTATTCTCGTGACACGCCAAGCAGCTTCTGGGAAACCAAAGTCTTTGGGTTCCGGGGAAAGTATGGTTGCAAAGATGAAGCTTAAAGGAATTTTGACGGAAGGGCACCAGGAGGGGAGCCTGTGGCTTAATTTGACTCAACACGGGAAACCTCACCCGGCCCGGACAAGGAAAAGATTGACAGATTGATAGCTCTTTCTTGATTCTGTGGGTGGTGGTGCATGGATGTTCTTGGTTGGTGGAGTGATTTGTCTGGTTAATTCCGATAACGAGCGAGACTGCTCAGTGATAACTAGTTATACGACTCCTGGCGGTGAGGATTGTGTTGACCAGACTCTTGAATAGGGAGACTGGACTTATTGGTGAGGGCCTGCTGGTGAGCTTACCCTCTAAAAATTTATATGCGAGGGCCTTCAGGTGAGCTGACCCTGTAAAAGATTGTAGGTGAGTGCCTGCTGGTGAGCTGACCCTCTAAAGAATTATATGCGAGGGCCTTCAGGTGAGCTGACCTTGTAAAAGATTGTAGGTGAAGGCCTGCTGGTGAGCTGACCCTGTAAAACATTGATGGTGAGGGCCTGCTAGTGAGATGACCCTCCAAAAAAATTATATACGAGGGCCTGCAGCTGAGCTGACCCTGTAAAACATTATATGCGAAGGGCATATATGCGACAAATAAGCATGTTGATATGATGAAAGAGGAGAAGGAGGATTAGAAAAGAAAGATTCAACCATATACCCTTGTTTGTGGTGGAAGGGGTGCATAGGAATACAGTGTATTTAATACATTATAAACAACACATTTAAAGTGTCTTTGTGTTCATCAGCTTTCCTCTGGTGGAGTTGAGAAGTCATGGTCAATCCAGGCCTTGTTCATTTTTATAAGAGTCAACCTGTCAGCATTTTCAGTTGACAGGCCGATACGCTTATCTGTTATAATGCCACCAGCAGCACTAAATACCCGCTCAGACAAAATGCTGGCGGCAGGGCAGACCAGCACCTGCAAGGTATAGAGCATCAGTTTGGGCCAAGTGTCCAGCTTGAACTTCAAATACTAAGATTTCCCTTTAAGTGCAAGGATGTATGTGTTATATAACAACTCTTTACTACTAATGTCCATTAGGACTAATTACACCTATTAATCCTGCACCTACCTGATTAACTATGACTTAACTTTTATTAATTATTGCTAATAGTACTTGTGATAATAACTAAATCTTTAAAACTTCCAGCAATCACTGGCCTTTATGTATCAATTGAATCACCCTGTCAGGACGTCTCCTGACCAGGTTGCCTGCTACTAGGTAGATACACACTAGTGCCTAACTGGCTGCGCGCTGCCAGTATAGTGTATAGGCACTGTGTGATTACTTGGCACAGTAGTAATAGGCTGCAGTGATATGCTGTCTTAAAGTTAGAGCTTCACGCTGCCCCCCGACATGTTTCGCCGTGTACCGGCGTCTTCAGGGGTTAGGGCAGAGTGTGGACACCCAGTAGTTGTAAGTAGTGATGGACGAACATTGGGATCAAATGTTCGCGAACCGTGCGTTCGCGGAGGGCCCCATTCACTTTAATGGCAGGCGAACCTGAAAAACCTTCAGGTCATATTCTCAGCCAGCAAACACTTACTAGAGGTACATAAATAGTCCCACAACATGGACAGTGATATACCAGAGGGGGATCATTGGCAAAAATTCCTACAAAAAAATTATGTATTTTAATCAGGGGCCATTTTTATGCATCTTAAAAGGAAACTTTCAAAACTGTGCACTGCTGGAGCCTATAAAATTTTTATTTCCTATCAGTTTGATGTATACAAATGTGCAGCACTCCACGTGTTTTTATCCTGCAGAGTCCATAAAAAAAATGCATACGTTAACGTACATTTTTTTCCTACCATGGAACTGTATGGTGAATGGATGCAATTGTACGGCATCAGTCTGAGGAATCTGCCAACGCATACATTTTTGGTATGCATTAAATGGATGGAAAAAATAGGATGTGAACACAGCCCTAGTGTTAGAATAAGCCCCAGTACACAGCGTATCAGCGTGGCAGAGAGGGGAGGCTGCCATGTACTGACAGAGAGCTACCTGGTCCTGGTGGTCAGGGATGAGGACAGGGCTGGTGCAAGGATTTTTGCCGCCCTAGGCAAGATAAAAATTGCCGCCCCCCCTTATCAGATGATCTGCCCATATCATGACATCACATATGTTCCACCCCTTTCTCAGCTTTTAAATTAAAAGAACTGCTATGTTTCCCTTAGGGTTAATCCAGCTTCTTGTAGCTGTCTCTTTTTGCGGAACGTAATTGCGGACCCATACATTTCTATGGGGCCGCACGACGTGCGGCCCCAATCTGGAATTGCGGACCCGGATCTGCAATTCTGATCCTGAAAAAAATAGAACATGTCCTATTCTTGTCCGCAATAGCGGACAAGAATAGGCATATTCTCTTAGTGCCCGCAAAATGCGGAACGCACATTGCCGCTGTCCGTGTTTTGTGGATCCGCAAAACACACATGATGTGAGGTAAATTAGTTTCCAATGTAGTATTAATAACTAAACAATTACATAATAAACATATTGCATTGTCTACTTACCACCAGGACAATAAGATGATCTGGACTCTTGGTCTGGCTCTGGGGACTCCCTTGTCACTCTCTTCCCCCCCCTCCCTCCCTTGTCACTCTCTCCCGCCCCTCCCTCCCTTGTCACTGTCTCCCCCCCTCCCTTGTCACTACCCCCCCCTCCCTTGTCACTCTCATTTCCCCCCCTCCCTTGTCACTCTCATTCTACCTCCCCCTCCCTTGTCACTCTCATTCCAGCCCCCCTCCCTTGTCACTCTCATTCTACCTCCCCACTCCCTTGTCACTCTCATTCTACCTCCCCTCCCTTGTCACTCTCATTTTACCCCACTCCCTTGTCACTCTCATTCCAGCCCCCCTCCCTTGTCACTCTCATTCTACCTCCCCACCCCCTTGTCACTCTCATTCTACCTCCCCCTCCCTTGTCACTCTCATTTTACCCCCCTTCCCTCCCTTGTCACTCTCATTTTATCCCCCCTCCCTTGTCGCTCTCATTCCAGCCCCCCCTCCCCTCCCTTGTCACTCTAATTTTACCCACCTCCCTTGTCACTCTTATTCCAGCCCCCTCCCCCCCTTGTCACTCTCATTCCAGCCCCCCCTTGTCACTCTCATTCCAGCCCCCCCTTGTCACTCTCATTCCAGCCCCCCCTTGTCACTCTCATTCCAGCCCCCTCCTTGTCACTCTCATTCCAGCCCCCCCCCTTGTCACTCTCATTCCAGCCCCCCTTGTCACTCTCATTCCAGCCCCCCCTTGTCACTCTCATTCCAGCCCACCCCTTGTCACTCTCATTCCAGCCCCCCCCCACCACCTCCAGTGTAGTGTGGCCGAGCTCTGTTCGGTCCGCGGTACAGGAGCATTTGTTTTCTGTACCCGGCCGGACTGAAAGGAAGTGCACACTAAGTGAGCACTTCCTGTCAGTCCGGCCGGGTACAGGAAACAAAAGCTCCTGTACCGCGGACCGAACAGAGCTCGGCCACAGACAGTACAGAGCAGACACAGCATGACAGCAGGCGCAGGCAGGCTGTGCAGCACTGAGCCGGCGGCCGGAGATTCTTTAGAGCAGCAAGCGCTCAGCAGCTCAGGAGGCGCAGCATGAGGGGTGCCGCCGGCCGGCCGAACTTATATAACCAACTTATTTTATTTATTTTTTTACACTGCAACGGGCGCACCCTGCTAAGTGGCGCCCTAGGCGACTGCCTAAGTCGCCTTACTGGTGGCGCCGGCCCTGGATGAGGACTGTTTCCCAAGGATCATTTTCTACTAAGAAATACAGGGCACAGTATAATACACTAGAATCTATATAATATAAAGATATTAGCCCTACCCCCGAATAATAATACAATTAGGTGGTCATTTATTATATAGAAATACGTCGATGTTAGGCGTATTTCTGACACAGATTGTGGCGCAAAGGTCCCTGTGACATTAGAAGATCCTTATGCTGAATGCGGTTCTTACGCCACCATAATGAGAGGCAGAGAAGTGAGACAAGGGTGTGATTATGTGGCTAGAGATAAAAAGAATTTAACCAGTAAAGGCCCCAAAAATTAGGCAATAGGCATTCACCTGACAGCAAAGAACTTTGGATTCTGTGGCTTGAGGTACATTAGGCGGTCACAGGATAAAAAAATTTAACTGTCGGCCAGTATAGGTCCAAAAATTAGGCAATAGGTATTCACCTGACAGCAAAGAACTTTGGATTCTGTGGCTTGAGGTACATTAGGCGGTCACAGGATAAAAAATTTAACTGTCGGCCAGTACAGGCCTCAAAAATTAGGCAATAAGTATTCACCTGACAGCAAAGAACTTTGGATTCTGTGGCTGGAGGTACATTAGGTAGTCGCAGGATAAATATGTAACTGTCTGCCAGTATAGGCCCCAGAAATTAGGCATTCACCTGACATAGAAGGCCTTTTATGCCGCTGTATGTACATAAGGCAAGGACCATTCTTTGTTTTGGGTCGTGGCGGATATGTGTGGGCTGGCATGAGGAAATTCAATTACACATGGTCATCTTAGGTGTTGAATTCCTCCGAGATCCATGCAACATTCATTTTTAGAAATGTGAGGTAGTCTACACTTTTGTGAGCTAGTGTGCTGCGCTGAACGTCCTTTCGGACTCGACAAGGGGCAAGCCAAGAGATCCATGGCAAATTGTGCCAGCTCTGGCCACAGGTCAAGCCTGCACATCAAGGAGTCAAGGTTTTCCTCGCTTCTCAGAGCGTCGACATCTGCCGTTAACCCGATGTAGTCGGACACCTGACGGTCTAGGCGTTCCCTGAGGCTGGATCCGGAGAGCGGCTGTCGATGGGTTGGCTGCAAGAATGATCCCATATCCGAAGTGAGCAACACCTCTTCAAATCATCCTCTTTTTGCAGGCGAGGTAGGATTGGTATCCGCACCTGTTTTGATGTGAGTGGAAATTCCTCTGCCAGTGCCTGCAACAGCAGAATGCAGCATCTATTGCAGCAAGGCCTGGAATTTCTGCATTCTGACAGCCCTCTGTCATGCTGGTAACATGTCTGCCATTTTGTGTTTGTACCGGGGGTCTAAGTAAGTTGCCACCCAGTAAAGGTCCTTGACCTTTATGCTTTTTATTCAGGTGTCCCTCTTCAAACACTGGAGCATGAAGGCCCCCATTTGCACAATATTGGAAGCGGTGGAGCGCCTTGGCTACTGCTCATCACCCAGGAGAACGTCGCTCTCGGTCTCCTCTCCCCAGCCTCGGACAACACCAGGGATCTCCGAAAAGTTTAAAGCCTGCTCTTCTTGCCCCTCCTCCTCCCCCCAGCCACCTATTCTCCTCTGACTCCTCTTCAGACTCCTGCTGACTTGTCTCAGATGGAGTAGCCCCCCCGGGAATTCATTCAGCATTGCGATTTCTTCATCTTCCAGCTCCTGCTCCTCAAGGGCTTGATCAATGACACAACGCAATGCACGCTCCAGAAAGAAGGCGCAAGGTACGATGTCATTGATGGCGCCCTGGCTGTGACTGACCAGTTTGGTGATCTCATCAAATGGCTGCAGAAGTCTGCATGCATCACGCCACTGGTGCAGTGAAAAGAAACCAAGCTCCCCAGAACCTATCCTGCTGCAGAGTTCGTACATGTAGTCGTTAACGGCACGTTTCTGCTGGAGCAGCCTATCAAGCATATACAACGTGGAGTTCCAGCGTGTCGGGCAGTCACAAATCAGACGTCTGATGGGCCATGTAAGATCTTCTAAAATGAAGCGGAAGAGGCGGTAGCAGTGGAAAAGGAGGAGTCAGCCGAGGAGGAGGCAGAGGATGGAGTAGGAGTAGGAGGAGGAGAAGAAGAGGAAGGCTTTACATACTTGACCGCCGTCAGAAGGTTCCCCCAGTGGGCATTAAAAGTTATGTACCTTCCCTGCCCTTGTTTGCTAGACAACGTGTCGGTGGTCAGATGTATCTTGGCATCAACACTGTGTGCCAGAGATATATTCACTTGCTGCTGAACGTGGCCATATAGTTCAGTGATTCCCTTCTGGGAGAAATATTTCCTTCCAGGACCTTCCATTGCGGTGTGCCAATGGCCACAAATTTTTAAAAGGCCTCTAAGTCCACTAATTTATATGGCAGTAGTTAGCATGCTAGCAGTTCCGACAAGCCAGCAGTTAGCCGTTGGGCAAGAGGATTATCCGGCATCATCATTCTTTTACGCTCGAACATTTGGGCCATGGAAGCCTGCCTTGTGCCAGATAAACGTGACGACGGCACGGTGGAAGGTGGAGTGGAGTACAATTGGGAGAATAGAGGAGAAGGAGAAGAGGCAAGAAGTGGAACGCCCGGAGTGTGTCTTTGTGGGTTCTGACGGCGTTGCTCCCACTGGGCTCAGTGATGGGAGGCCAGGTGCCTTCTTAAGGCGGTTGTCCCTAGGTAAGTGTTGGGCTTACCGCAAATTATGCGTTGACAGCACAGGCTGCAGATAGCAACACTATTGTCAGCAGTTGACGTTAAAAAAAGCCCACACTGCGGAGCCATGTGTCAGCGTCCTGGAAGGATGGCTCGCTCCAGATACACTTGCAGTCTGCTTTTTGCCTCCTGTGCACTGCGAGTTCTGCCTGCTTCTCCTCTTTCTCCTCCCTATCTGCTGCTCCGTCTATCCCTCTGAACTCCCCTCTTCCTCTCTTGTGGGCATCCACGTGACGTCCATCGACACGTCATAATCATCAACTTCACCACCACTGACATCTGATGAGGAAGAGTAGGCAGCAACAGCGGGGGCCACCCTCCTTGGGCTGATCTGGGTACTGTCGTCAGACCGCTGGGTGGCAGCCGTTGCTACCTCCTCTTCCTCATCAGAAGCCAAGAATGGCTGCGCATGGGTAAGGTCTGGGAATGGATGGGAAAATAATTCCTCTGACTCAAGTGGAGGGGCTATGGTGGTGTCTTTGGGGGTACACACAGCAGAGAGTGAGGAGGGCGGAGATACAGAGGATGAGGAGGGTGCAGAAGCGGAAGGCTGAGTGAGCCACTCAACCAACTCTGGTGCGTCCTTTGACATAATCACACGCACCTTCTCCAACTTCCCACTTAGGCTCTGGCCTGGTGCACCTGCCCGACCCCAACACCACTGTGGAACGGCCTGCCTCTTCCTCTGTCTGTCATTTTCAAAATGACCCTGTGCCAAAGTCCCTAGAGAAGAGCAGTATTTGTGGAAGCTGATATATGGCAAGCCACAATCAGTTGTTAGTTGAAGCTGGTATATCTATGAGAAGTTCTCTTTGTAGCAGGGGTCAAGAAGTGTGAACAACCAGTAATCTGTGTAGTCTAAAATGCGCATAACGCGCGGGTCTTGGGAAAGGCCTAACAAGAAGTCAGCCATTGTGCCAGAGTACCAACAGGCAAGACTTTGCTGTTTTTATCAGGAGGATCACTTTTAATCTCCTCATCCTCTTCCTCCTCTTCTGCCCAACCACGTTGAACAGATGGAATTAGACTTCCATGAGTACTACCCTCTATAGCGGAGGCAACCGTATCCTGTTCCTCCTCCTTCTCTTTATTGTCCAATTAGCGCTGAGAAGATGAACTGAGGGTGGTCTATCACCCTGTGTAATATCTTCCCCCATTTTCACCTCTTCCACATGCAAAGCGTCCGCCTTTATTGTGAGCAGCGAGCATTTGAGTAGACACAGAAGTGGGATGGTTACGCTGATAATAGCTTTATCTCTGCTCACCATCTGTGTTGATTCCTCAAAGTTTCTTAAAACCTCACAGAGGTCAGACATCCATGCCCACTCCTTGCTTGTGAATAGCGGAAGCTGACCGGAAAGGCAGCGACCATGTTGCAGATGGTGTTCCACTACTGTCCTCTACTGCTCACAAAGCCTGGCCAACATGTGGAATGTTGAGTTCCAGAGCGTGCTCACGTCGCACAACAGCTGGTGAGCTGGCAATTTCAAGCGCTGCTGCAGTGTTGACAGACCGGCTGAAGCCTTTGATGACTTGCTTAAATGTGCACACACGCGGCGCACCTTCACCAGTAGCTCAGGCAAATTGGGGTAGGTTTTGAGAAACTGCTGAACCACTAAGTTTAAGACGTGGGCTAGGCATGGCATGTGTCTGAGCTTGCCGAGCTCCAAAGTCTCCAAGTTACGGCCATTATCAGACACAACCATGCCTCGTTCTAGGTTCAGTGGCAAGAGCCACAGCTCAGTCTGGTCTCACATCCCCTGCCATAGCTCTGGGTCGGTGTGCTGTGTTTCCCCTAAGCATATCAGCTTCAGCTCGGCCTGTTGCCGCTTCGCCACTGCAGTGCTACACTGCTTCCAGCTACAGACTGATGACTGACTGTTGCTGCACACAGATAATTTGGAGGTGGAAATGGAGGAGGAGGTGGAGAAGGAGAAGTGGGGGTTGTAGCCACTAATGTAGGTGCTGTAGGAAACCCTGATCGACATAGGGCCCGCAATCCTTGGCGTCTGTAGCACCTGTGCCATGGCACACCTTGAAAAATAGTGTTGGCTGGGAACTGCACAACGCAGGATGGCCGCCGACATAAGGCTGCAGAAGGCCTCAGTGTCCACAGGCCTAAATGGCAATGTTTCCAGGACCAGTAATTTGGAAAGGTGCACATTTAGTGCTATGGGCTGTGGGTGGATCTCTGGGTATTTGCGCTAAATTCCTGGGGTAAGGACATTTGTACGCTGCGCTTGGACACAGAAGTGGATGTGGTCGCGGATGGTGCTTGCAAAGGTCCAGGTGCAGGCTGGGAAGCATCCGGGCCATGTGCCTTCAATAGGGGATTGGTCAGCACGTAACACAGGAGAAGAGGAGGCAGTGGTGTGACCCGCAGACACAGATTGTGGACCCAGGAGTTTGTCCCACTTATTACGGTGCTATGTATACTGTAGGAAGGAACAAGGCGTCGTCATTTATGGGTGGTATGTGTCACCAAAGTTCCTGGCCTCGGTGAGGTAAGAGCCATTTTTTCCCCTGAAATGTCATTATTGCAGTCTGACACTTCAGCTGGTTAGCATGACTGGGAGTAGCCAAAGTGCTGGGTGGGTGACTACTCCCCGCGTATCCTCCATCTCACAGTGAAGCTGTGGAGTCTCTGTGTTTTGGGATCTGAAGATGTGTGCCGTGCAAAAGGGCTGAGAGCCGCATGCTGGAAAACAGGCCCCTAAAGCCTGTGTGGGACTGCTGATGAAAAACTGCTAAAAAAGGTGAATGTTTTTGTTCTGTGGACTTTCCATGGAGTGAACGAACACAAAGACTGCAAACTGTCATTTTGTTTTGCCTTCTGTGTAAATAAACACTGAACTGTTTAAGTTAAAGACTTTGTGATTGCCTCTATACTGCGTCTGCTAACCTGCCTACCAGAGCGAATCCCCACAATATATACACATACAGTGGATATAAAAAGTCTACACACCCCTGTTGAAATGTCAGGTTTCTGTGATGTAAAAAAATGAGACAAAGATAAATAATTTCAGAACTTTTTCCACCTTTAACGTGACCTATAAACTGTACCACTCAATTGAAAAACAAAGTGAAATCTTTTAGGTGGAGGGAAAAAAATATATAAAAATACAATAATATGGTTATATTTCATAAGTGTGCACACCCTTAAACTAATACTTTGTTGAAGCACCTTTTGGTTTTATTACAGCACTCAGTCTTTTTGGGTATGAGTCTATCAGCATAGCACATTTTGACTCGGCAAGATTTGACCACTCTTCTTTGCAAAAACACTCCAAATCTGTCAGATTGCGTGGGCATCTCCTGTGCACAGCCCTCTTCAGATCACCCCAGAAATTTAAATCAGATTCAGATCTGGGCTCTGGCTGGGCCATTCCAAAACTTTAATCTTCTTCTGGTGAAGCCATTCCTTTGTTGATTTGGATGTATGCTTTGGGTCGTTATAATGCTGAAAGATAAAGTTCCTCTTCTAGCAGAAGCCTGAAGTCTACTTTGGATTCTTTGATTCGCTCAACACTATTGATAGCATATCCTGAGATTAGGCCATCAATATTCCAATCCTGAAAAACTCCTATAAACGACATATGACCTAATGTACCTAATTTAATGATTACTATTGGCGGAAAATTCACTGAGGATAACTTTCATCGTTGGGTTATCATAAAAAGATTTTTTTTATAATTGAAGAGTAAATGGTTTTCTCATTATATTAGTATTTACAAACTCCAAATGCATGTAAGAAGGCTGCTAATAGAAATTGAATGCAAACAAGTATATACAGTAATATCATTTAATAGTACGGTAGCTGAAATTATCTTGTTTCCTTTGCTATATCTGCTTGAAAAGCTATTAATCATATCTTAAACTACAAAACAAGCATTAAAAGTATTAGCCCCATGTTGCATGCCTGACTGCTTTCAATTTATAGCAAATTCAATATACATTAGTAAGTGGGACTGGGGGCTTTAAAAAGTCAGATACTTTTATTGCCTCTCTGCCCAGTGAACCAGGAGATGCGATTGCAGCTAATGGTAATTTGAACACATTTGCTCATAACCGAATTGAAATATGAAAACGGCTGACAAACACACACAGCTGATGTATTCGCAATCATTCGGCTGTAAACCTCCAAGATAGGGAGATAGAAAGGATTTTACCAGAGCATGATTGCATCTTCAGCTTTGACTTTGAGACAGTCATCGTCAGTCAGTAATAATATATTCCATATTGCATAAAGATTTTATATATTTATTTAGTATTCAGCTATATTGCATGCTATACGCTGTGATGCCAATTATGATCCTGCATTTTCCCCATCTGTTACCTTAATAGATACAGTATATCATAATATCTGCAAGGACACTATCTGCTCATCTGACATTCCCTTATCTCAGTGTCCACACATACTAAAGGATGAGAAAGCAGAATCATGGAACCATATGCACTGCATGTGTTGCCTTATGGTGCCTGTGTACAGGGCCAGTCTTACGCTGCATTGTGCTCTGTGGTATCTTCCTTTTGCAATCTCCTACATGGTGTACTCAAACATTCTGTGTCTATTTCTTGGGGTCAGTATATACAGTGTCTAAATATGAATGCTATACAATGCCACCACCACCATACTCTGCACAGATGGTATACTGCTTGCTGTGTCTAAATAGCAGGGCTACACAATGCCTGCGTGAAAATTGCCATACAGTTTTCAAATAATATCAGCATATAGTGGCTAGAGAAAAGCACATTTCTTAAAATTTGCTTTGAGTCTGATTAAATCAGACTCATTTTGATCTGAATAAATTTGGTGGAAATAAAAAGTGCTCTGATTGCCCTGAAAATCATGTATGACAACACTCCAATAGTGGATCTCATGTGTGACAAAATTTAAAGACAGCTCATAAATGTTCATGTTTTTGGTGTTGTTATACAGATATAGTTGTATCAGAAGAAACAAAGGCTTTTTAACAAGTGGTCCCAAAATTATCCCTGATCTGATGTCCTCTCTCTCCTAGGTGAACCCCCACAAAGCTGCAGCATTTTATAGTGGCTAAGACCAGGGCCCGCCCGGGGCGCTGTCAGAAGGGGGAGCCGGCAGGGCACAGCAGGAGATGAGCGCTGCGCTTCCATTATGGAAGTGCTCACTCATCTCTATAGTCATCCATCTGTATCAAATGTCTGTGCTGCGGCAGGGGAGGGAGAGGTGTGTCCCCTCCCTGTTCCTCTAATAGGCTGCCAGCACTAGGCCGGCAGCCTATCAGAGGCCGGTGCAGGCGGCGCGATGACGTCATCGCGCTGCCTAAACCAGCCAGGGACACAGGCCGGAAGAGGCCTCCATTACATCCTGGAGGAGGTAAGTATAAGTTTTTTGTTTTTTTTAAATATATATATATATATGTACAAATTAAATTACAATACGGGCACATAAGGGGGGCTACTGGCACAGACATAAGGGGGGCTACTGGCACATAAGGCTGGCTGCTGGCACATGATAGGAGGCTACTGGCACAGACATAAGGGGGGAAACTGGCACAGACATAAGGGGGGCTGCTGGCACATAAGGGGGGCTACTGGCACAGACATAAGGGGGGAAACTGGCACAGACATAAGGGGGGCTACTGGCACATACATAAGGGGGGCATTTGGCAAAGACATAAGGGGGACTACTGGCACATAGGGGGGCTTCTGGCACATACAGGGGCTGCTGGCATATAAGGTGGGCTACTGGCACATGATAGGAGGCTACTGGCACATAAGGGGGGGCTACTGGCACATAAGGGGGCAACTGGCACATAGGGGGGCTTCTGGCACATAATGGGGGCTACTGGCACATAAGGGGGGCTACTGGCACATAAGGGGAGCTACTGGCACATAAGGGGGCTACTGGCACATAAGGGGGCTAATGGCAAATAGGGGGCTACTAGCAACTAGGGGGGCTGCTGGCACATAAGGGGGGCTGCTGGCACATAAGGGGGGCTGCTGGCACATAAGGGGAGCTACTGGCACATAAGGGGAGCTACTGGCACGTAAGGGGGGCTACTGACACATAATGGTAGCTACTGGCACATGGAGGGGTTACTGGCACAAAGGGGGGCTGCTGGCACATAAGGGGGGCTGCTGGCATATAAGGGGGGCTACCTGCACTTAAGGGGGGGCTACTGACACATAAGGGGGGCTACTGGCACATACATAAGGGGGGCTACTGGCACAGACATAAGGGGGCTACTGGCACATAAGGGGGCTACTGGCACATAGGGGGGCTGCTGGCACATAGGGCGGGCTGCTGGCACATAAGGGGGGCTACTGGCACATAAGAGGAGCTACTGGCACATAGGGGGGGCTACTGGCACATAGGGGGGGCTACTGCAACATAAGGGGGACTGCTAGCACATAAGGGGGGCTACTGGCACATGATACGGGGGGCACTCTGACTACTGGCACATGATGGTGGGGGGGCTCTTATTACTGGCACATGATTGGGGGGCATCTATGGAGGCGCATTTTACTGGCACATGATTAGGGGGCATCTATGGGGGCACATCTTACTGGCACATTATTGGGTGGCACTATAGGGGCATCTACTGAGGCTAAAACAAGGGGAATTTTATATAGGGGGTTCTGTATAGGGGCATTTTATACTGGGACACATTATGGTGGGTACTATGGGGAAGGGGGGAGAGGAGCACTATGGGGTCATCTACGGGGGCACTGAGAAGGGGTATGTTATATTGGCACATTGTGGGAACATTTGCTCAACTGGGGCATTACAAGGGGGTATGTTTTGTACATTATAAGGAGAATTATTTCTACTGAGGGGGCATTATGGTGGGCTTTATTACTCCCCCATGGTATGACCCCCTAGTAGCAGCACCAGCCTCTCCCTGTTCTGCTATCCCTCTGCCCCTTCACCAAATCCTTATTATGAAATCTTTCTCATTAGGATAATACACATCAGCTCCACCGAGCCCCCCAGCCAAAGTGATGAAGCGGTGTCCGAGATCCCCAAGGGCCAAGCCAAGTAACTGTAAGTTTTCATGTGGAGTATGTTTATGTTATACACATATAGCCTACACTGTGCCACACAATATACAGTATACCTCTACACTGTGCCACACAATATACAGTATACCTCTACACTGTGCCACACAATATACAGTATACCTCTACACTGTGTAGGGGTTATACTGTTTATTGTACAGCATGGCACAGAGGTTATATTGTCCGGCATGGTGTAACCTCCATACATTTTATGTACAGTATACAGTAATCCGCCTTGCCATCTATGCTTTGAATCTAGTTTTATATGTTACTTGGTTTTTGTACATTTGCTTGCGTGTGCTAGTTGAGAACTGCTGTGATTGGGTTTTAGTTAGTTATTAATTGCTAACATGACAGTTTTTTGGTTTTGCACATTATTGATAATTGTATTTCATGACTACTCTTCTAAGGGTATTGCCTTCCTTTATACTGCAGTTCTCCTGTACCACTCTGCCTGCGACTTTTAGCAGTTTAAGCAGTAATTTATGATTTTGTTTTGCTCTCAATAAATCTTGTGTTAAGCATAAAAAAAAATATATATATATGTATATGTATATATATATATATATACACATAAGAAAACTGTGGCAGCACTCCCTTAGAAGCTGTATAAGATGTAGGGTGCCCGCAGTGGTCCCTCGATTCAGGACGGAAGACAACAAAGAAAGTTGCACTCCTTGAAAGATAAAATGTGCTCTTTTATTCACACATATCAAGTGCCAACGTTTCGGTTCTCTCACAGACTTGAGAAATGTTCTGTGAGAGAACCGAAACGTTGTCACTTGATATGTGTGAATAAAAGAGCACATTTTATCTTTCAAGGAGTGCTGCGAACTTTCTTTGTTATATATATATATATATATATATATATATATGGTGAGACGGTTGCAAGTACTCTTCTGATATGATTTCATCGAGCAGTTTTGATGGGGGGGGGGAGGTGAGTTTTTTTTACACTCGCCCTGAGAGAAATTTTACCTAGAAACTGCACTGGCTATGACTCATCACCTGAGTCGTCAGTGACCAACACTTATGGCTGTGCTAGAGAGATGCCTGCCTGCAAGCATTATGGGGAAACGCGCTAAGTCACCACCCAAAGTTGGCTGATTATTCTTCTCTGTCTTCTGATCCAATCCACTCATCTCTAGTAGTTGTCAAATAACTACTCTACACATAAAATAATCTGTTACAGTGCAGAGCAGCACCATGTTTTAATGATATTGCTATATAACTAAAAGACATGTAATGTTTTCACCCATTTAATCTACTGCCGCTCTGCAGGTCTCTGCCAGTCTCTGATTACGTCCTAACATTACTTACCTATTTAATCCTCCTCTACGGGAGCACAACTGCTTCAGTAAATGCTGACAGTCTCTGTTTACTTCTGTGAAACTGATCACATGCCATCTATACATGTGACCACTGGCATCAACAGTCTTAGTGGCTAATAAACAGATGAGATAGGTGGGCGGGTGATTAAATGGATGTTTTGTTTAATTATTTTATGCCTTTCACTGCGTTTAGAACTGTTATATCCTAGTTAACCCCTTAATACTAGAGTTGAGCGGACACCTGGATGTTTGGGTTCGACGGGTTTGGCCGAACTTTGGAAAAAAGTTTGAGTTCAGTACCCGAACTTGACCCCGAACCCCATTGAAGTCAATGGGGACCCGAATTTTTGAGCACTAAAATGGCTGTAAAAATGTAATGGAAAGGGCTAGAGGGCTGCAAATGTCATCAAAATGTGGTTAAGAGTACGGTTTTTGTACCCCGGACATTTCAGTAAAAGTTCGGGATCGGTGTTCGGCTCTTTCTTGGCGCTTTTTGGAAGGCTGCAGAGCAGCCAATCAACAAGCGGTTAACTGTCTGACCTTAGAAGCCATCACAACCATGCCTACTAATGGCATGGCTGGGATTGGCCAGTGTAGCATGTGACCCAGCCTCTATATAAGCTGGAGTCATGTAGCGCTGCACATCACTCTGCTGTGTTTAGTGTAGGGAGAGGATGCTGCTGGTGATTTCAGGGAGAGAATAGGAGAGAGTCTTTTCTCAAAATCTGAATCTAACTCAGCGATCTACATACATTGTGTTTTGTGGGTGCAGGGCACAATTTCTTTTCCTGCCCTTAGCCCATTGACCAAAAAAAAATAAAAAAATAATAATAAGTCAGTTAGGTGGGTGGCGGCGGCGGCCATTTTATGCAAAGTCAGTGCACCAGCACTGCATCTGAGCTTTTGGGACATTTAAAATCCCAATTTTTTTGGGCAATATACAACATCTGGATTAGTCAGTGTGTAATTTAAGCTAGAAATACAGCCATCATTTTCTGGGGTTTTAAAAACACAATTTTTTGCCAAAAAACACTATTTTCCTGATCTGCAAGTGTTAAATTCAAGTTTAATATATACAGCTTTCATATTCTATTACCAAAAAGACACTTTTTTGGCAATATACAACATCTGGATTAGTCAGTGTGCAATTTTTGCTAGAAGTACAGCCATCATTTTCTGGGATTTTAAAAACACACTTTTTTTGCCAAAAAACACTATTTTCAGGCCTTGCAGCATCAGCACGTGTGAAATTACAGGCTTATATACTGCTGTCAAATTCAGTTGTTAAACAAACAGTCGTTTGGGCAAAAAAAAAATTGTTGGCAGCCTTTGATGCAGATGTCATTGTGAGATACACTCTTAATACATTTGGGTTAGATTCAGAGAGATTTGAAATACCGCCATTTGGTGCACCAATCTTTAATTCAGGCCTACTATGTGTCGGGCCATGTGAGATACAACCGGTATATACAGGGCTTATATTCTTTCATTAATAAAACACCCTTTTTGGGGCAAAATACACAATATTTCAGGCCTTGCAGCATAAGCACGTTTGAAATTCCTGGGTTATATACTGCTGCCATATTGAGTTATTAAACAAACACTCGTTTGGGCAAAAAAAGTTTATTTGGCAGACTTTGATACATATGTCATTGTGAGATACACCCTTAATACATTTGGGTTAGATTCAGAGATTTGAAATACCGCCATTTAGTGCACCAATCTTTAATTCAGGCCTACCGTGGGTCAGGCCGTGTGAGATACACCCTGTATATACAGGGGTTTGATTCAAGTATTCGAAATACAGCCATTTTGGCCAAACAAATTTAATTAAGGCCTAGTGTGGTTCGGGGCATGTGAGATACACCCTTTAAATACAGGGGTTTGATTCAGGCATTTGAAATACAGCCATTTTGGGCAAAGAAATATTTAATTGAGGCCTACAGTGGGTCAGGCCATGTAAGATACACCCTTTACAGGGTTTGATTCATACAGGGGTTTGATTCAGGTATTTGAAATACAGAGACAGACTCATTAGCTGGCCTAATTCATTAGCTGCAAGTACTAGCTTCAAGTACTACATTAAGTACTAGTAAAGAGATATTGCAGGAGGCTGAAGAGATTCAAGAGATACTGCAAGAGATTGGCTTAGAGTCTCCAACTGGCTCATCTGTGTTGTTTTTGCTGATCATTGCTTGAGAAGAGGTAAGGAATTCGGTCAGCTGTTTGCTATTGTGCGTTTGCTAATGAGCCTAGCTCACTAAGGTGTTACATTTGTTGCTGGGGGAGGAGTTTTGGAAGCAGTGTGTGTATATATAGAGACAGACTCATTAGCTGGCCTAATTCATTAGCTGCAAGTACTAGCTTCAAGTACTACATTAAGTACTAGTAAAGAGATATTGCAGGAGGCTGAAGAGATTCAAGAGATACTGCAAGAGATTGGCTTAGAGTCTCCAACTGGCTCATCTGTGTTGTTTTTGCTGATCATTGCTTGAGAAGAGGTAAGGAATTCGGTCAGCTGTTCGCTATTGTACGTTTGCTAATGAGCCTAGCTCACTAAGGTGTTACATTTGTTGCTGGGGGAGGAGTTTTGGAAGCAGTGTGTGTATATATAGAGACAGACTCATTAGCTGGCCTAATTCATTAGCTGCAAGTACTAGCTTCAAGTACTACATTAAGTACTAGTAAAGAGATATTGCAGGAGATAGTCAGGAGGTAGGCTGGAAGGTGGAAACAATACAAAAAAAAGGTAAGATTTGTTTGATTTAAAGTTACACATTTTTTTTTTCTCCTCTTTAAAATGGCAGACTTGGTTCAGTGCAGGAATTGTTGTGCATTTATTTCATGTTCACTCTTTGGAGATTCGGATGCTGTCAGATCTGTAGACAGTTCTCCTTACTGCAGCAGGAAATTGCATTTTTGAAAGCTGAAATATTTAAATTATCTGTTAAACAAACTCCAGCTAGGACTGCTGCAATGCAGCTGCCACAGAGGACCCCCAGAAATGGCAGATGGGTTACTGTAGGTTCTGGAAGTCTTAGAGTGGTGGATAGAAGACATGTCCCACAGTCGGTGGTTCTCCATAATTCATTTGCAGCACTCTCAGAATGTAAGGACAACGTGGATATGGACTCAAGCACAGAGGGTGTGAAACCATAGACTCCTATGTCTAATGTATGCAACAAAAAAGATAAAGTGAAGTCTCAAAGGAAGCAGCTGTTGCTGGGTGATTCAATCATAAGAAGTGTGGAGCTTAAAGAAAATGGTTTTGTGAGATGTCTCCCTGGGGCTACTGCTAGAAGAGATAGAAGACGTATTATTAATATTGTTAAGCAAGCAAAGCAGGAAGGGGACGTGGATGTTCTTGTCCATCTAGGGACAAATGACCTGGCTTGCAATGAAGTGTCAGAGGTGAAAAAAACTTTTATCACACTTGGTAATGACATACAGGATTTTGCATCCAGCATTTCATTTTCTGAAGTTCTGCCTGTGCATAATGTTCAGAATGATAGGCAGAGGCGCATAAAGGAGTTCAACATATGGCTTGGTAAATGGTGTCAAGAGCAAGGATTTGGCTTTGTTTCTCATGATAGCTCTACTTGGAATAGAAAGGAACTGAACAAAAAAGATGGTTTGCATCTTTCTCTCAAAGGAACAAATGTACTTAGTGAACAACTCCAAGAATTTGCGGAAGAGTATTTAAACTAGGAAGGGGGGGCAAAAGAGTGAAAATAAAAGAGTCCAATTGCCCCCCGAAACAATGCCAGAACAGGTCAGAAGCACAGAGGTTAAGAAATGATAAGCTCAGAGTCCTGTCTACAAATGCTCTCAGTTTAGGTAAAAAAATCAATGAACTTGGGTCAATAATGGCATCTGAGAATGTAGATTTAGTGGCTGTTACGGAGACATGGTTTAATGAAAGAAATGACTGGGACATAACCATACCAGGGTACTCTTTATACAGAAGAGACAGAGAAGGCAAGAAAGGAGGAGGAGTGGCCCTGTATGTGAAAGATAGCATTAAATCTAACCTAATACAAGTTGGTGAGGCCAACATAGAGTCAGTTTGGGTTACGTTGCAGTTTGCTAACCATGCAGTAACTCGTGTAGGTGTGATATATAGACCACCTGGTCAAGTTAAAGAACTAGATGATCTACTAGTTGAAGAAATAGCTAAAATGACAATGAAAGGAGAAGTTATCATTATGGGAGATTTCAATCTTCCAGATATAAACTGGAAAACCAAAATAGCAAGTTCTACCAGGAGTACAGATATTCTAAATTCCCTACTGGGGTTATCTCTACAACAAGTGGTTGAGGAGCCAACCCGGAGGGAGGCCATTTTGGATTTGGTATTCACAAACGGGGATTCGGTATATGATGTCATTGTAGGCGAAACCTTGGGATCTAGTGATCACCAGTCAGTGTGGTTTAATATAAGAACTGTGAAAGAGTCCCACCACACAAAAACAAAAGTTTTAGATTTTAGAAAAACAGACTTTTCAAAAATGAAATTAGTCATAAATGAGTCCTTATCAGACTGGAACGGATTACATGGAGTCCAGGAGAAATGGGACTACTTAAAAGGTGCATTATTGAAGGCAACAGAAAATTGCATTAGACTTGTCAGTAAAAACAAAAAAAGGAGGAGACCACTGTGGTACTCAGCAGAAGTGGCCTAAATCATTAAAAATAAAAAGCTAGCATTTTGTAATTATAAAAAAAACCAGAGCAATGAAGATAAGGAAATCTACAAGATTAGGCAGAGAGAGGCCAAGCAAGTTATAAGAACTTCTAAAGCGCAGGCAGAAGAAAAACTAGCTCAGTCTATGAAAAAAGGGGATAAGACATTCTTCAGATATATAAATGAAAAAAGGAAATTAAAACAAGGAATAACTAAATTAAAAACAAAGGACGGAAGGTATGTAGAAGAGAATAAAGGGCTAGCCGACTGCCTTAATGAATACTTCTGTTCAGTTTTTACAAAAGAAAAAGGAGAAGGACCTCCACTAGAAAAAATGACTAATAAATCGTTTGATGCTTGTATCTTTACAGAGGAAGATGTTCTAAGTTTGCTGTCTAAGGTGAAGACAAATAAGTCACAGGGGCCTGATGAGATACACCCAAAATTATTAAAAGAGCTTAGTGGTGAGCTGGCAAAACCGTTAACAGATTTATTTAACCAATCATTAGTAACAGGAGTCGTCCCGGAAGATTGGAAATTGGCTAATGTCGTGCCCATTCACAAGAAAGGTAGTAGGGAGGAATCGAGCAACTATAGACCAGTGAGTCTGACATCAATAGTAGGCAAATTAATGGAAACCCTATTAAAGGATAGGATTGTGGAACATCTAAAATCCCATGGATTGCAAGATGAAAAACAACATGGGTTTACTTCAGGGAGATCATGTCAAACAAATCTTATAGATTTTTTTGACTGGGTGAATAAAATAATAGACGGTGGAGGTGCAGTAGACATCGCATATCTAGATTTTAGTAAGGCTTTTGACACTGTCCCACATAGAAGACTTATCAATAAACTGCAGTCATTGAGCATGGACTCCCATATTGTTGAGTGGATTAGGCAGTGGCTGAGTGACAGACAACAGAGGGTGGTAGTCAATGGAGAACATTCAAAACATGGTCATGTTACCAGTGGGGTTCCACAGGGATCTGTACTGGGACCGATTTTGTTTAATATCTTCATAAGTGATATTGCAAAAGGCCTCGCTGGTAAGGTTTGTCTTTTTGCTGATGACACAAAGATAGGTAACAGGGTTGATTTTCCTGGAGGGAAACGCCAAATGGAAAAGGATTTAGGAAAACTAGAAGAATGGTCAGAACTCTGGCAACTGAAATTTAATGTGGATAAGTGCAAGATAATGCACCTGGGGCGTAAAAACCCAAGGGCAGAATATAGAATATTTGACACAGTCCTGACCTCAGTATCTGAGGAAAGGGATTTAGGAGTAATTATTTCAGAAGACTTAAAGGTGGGAAGACAATGTAATAGAGCAGCACGAAATGCCAGCAGAATGCTTGGATGTATAGGGAGAGGTATAAGCAGTAGAAAGAGTAAAGTGCTTATGCCGCTCTACAGAACACTGGTGAGACCTCACTTGGAGTATTGTGCGCAGTACTGGAGGCCATATCTCCAGAAGGATATAGATACTCTAGAGAGAGTTCAGAGAAGAGCTACTAAACTAGTACATGGATTGCAGGATAAAACTTACCAGGAAAGGTTAAAGGACCTTAATATGTATAGCTTGGAAGAAAGAAGAGACAGAGGGGATATGATAGAAACTTTTAAATACATAAAGGGAATCAACTCGGTAAAGGAAGAGAGCATATTTAAAAGAAGAAAAACTACCACAAGAGGACACAGTTTTAAATTAGAGGGGCAAAGGTTTAAAAGTAATATAAGGAAGTATTACTTTACTGAGAGAGTAGTGGATGCATGGAATAGCCTTCCTGCAGAAGTGGTAGCTGCAAATACAGTGAAGGGGTTTAAGCATGCATGGTATAGGCATAAGGCCATCCTTCATATAAGATAGGGCCGGGGGCTATCCATAGTATTCAGTATATTGGGCAGACTAGATGGGCCAAATGGTTCTTATCTGCCGACACATTCTATGTTTCTATGTTTCTATTTTGGGCAAACAAATTTAATTAAGGCCTAGTGTGGTTCAGGGCGTGTGAGATACACCCTGAACATACTGTCGTTCTATTCAACTATTAATTAAACACCAATTTAGGACAAGGTCCGAAATTCGAGAAATATGAGGAGAGCTTCAAATAAGGGACGTGGGCCAGGTCGTGGTGCTACTGGTGGAGCTCCTGTTGCAGGGAGAGGATGTGGTCGATCTGTGCCAGCTACACGCACAAGGTGCGAGTAGGCGACAGAGCCTGCAGCGGTATTTGGTGAGGCCTAATGCGGCTCTACGAATGGTGAGGCCTGAACAAGTACAGGCGATAGTACATTGGGTTGCTGACAGTGGATCCAGTTCCTTCACATTGTCTCCCACCCAGTCTCCTGCTGAAAGACCACAGTTGGCACCTGCAGCCGATGTCCATCAGTCTTTCACCTCATCCCCTTGCAAATCAGCCAAGCAGTCTGAGCCCCAAGTTATGCCGCAGTCTCTTCTGCTTTTTGATGACTCTGTTAGCAGGGTTTCCCAGGGCCATCCACC
The DNA here is from genome assembly GCF_905171765.1 of Bufo bufo. NCBI lineage: Eukaryota > Metazoa > Chordata > Amphibia > Anura > Bufonidae > Bufo > Bufo bufo. Next base: position 336,651,151 of record NC_053391.1, on the reverse strand, counting down.
TAGCCCTGCCCCAGAAGTGGAAGAGATTGAGTGCACCGATGCCGAACCACTTATCTTTCAAGATGAGTACATGGGAGGACCATCGCAGCACGTCTCGGATGATGACGAAACACAGGTGCCAACTGCTGGGGCTTTCAAAAGTGTGCAGACCGACAAGGAAGGCAGGGGTGAAGACTGGGTGGAAGATGATGTGGAGGACGATGAGGTCCTCGACCCAACATGGAATCAAGGCCATGCGAGTGACCTATGTAGTTCGGAGGTAGAGGCGGTGGTCGCACAAAGCCACCAGCACAGCAGAAGAGGGAGCAGAGTGCAAAAGCAGAGCGGCCGTCCTCTAGACAGTACGCCTGCTACTGCCTACCGCAGCAAGGGACCGAGCACACCAAAACCAGCTCCAAGGAGTTCCCTGGCGTTGCAGTTCTTCAGACAATGTGCTGACGACAAGAAATGAGTGGTTTGCATGCTGTGCAATCAGAGCCTGAAGCAAGGCATAAACGTTCTCAACCTGAGCACAACCTGCATGACCAGGTATTTAAGGGCAAAGCACGAGCTGCAGTGGAGTAAACACCTCTGGCTCCTCCTGGTTCCTCTTGTGCTGCAGTCTCGGCCTCTTCATCCACCTCTGGAGTGACAGTGCCACCTGCCACCCTGCTAACAGAGGATCTGCCAGCAACACAAACACCTGGGTCACCAAGCATCTCCACAATGTCCCACGGAAGTGTTCAGCTCTCCATCTCCCAAACGCTGGAGAGGAAGTACACCCCTACCCACCTGCGATCCCTAGCCCTGAATGCCAGCATTTCTAAATTACTGGCCTTTTAAATGCTGTCATTCCGTCTGGTGGAGATGGATAGTTTTAAAGGCCTTATGGCGGTGGCTGTCCCACAGTACATCGTGCCCAGCCGCCACTACTTTTCCAGGCGAGCCATCCCTTCCCTGCACAACCAAGTAGGGGAAAAAATTAGGTGTTCAATGCGCAACGCCATCTGTGGCAAGGTGCACCTGACTACAGATACGTGGACCAGTAAGCACGGTCAGGGACGTTATAACAGCACACTGGGTAAATGCAGTGGTGGCTGGGCCTGAGGCGGATAGCAATTTAGGCGCATGTCCTTCCACCATCGAGGATTGCAGGGTGCTTCAGTTTGCCTCCTGTTGCTTCCTCCTCCTACTCTGCTTCCTCATCCTCTACCAGCTCCTCATCCGGTGAGCGTAACACCTTCACCACCAACTTCAGCACAGCCAGGGGTAAACGACAGCAGGTAGTTTTAAAACTTATCTGTTTGGGGGACAAACCCCACACCGCGCAGGAGTTGTGGACGGGCCTTGAACAACAGACCGATGAGTGGTTTGTGCCAGTCAGCCTCAAGCCCGGCCTGGTGGTGTGCGATAATGGGCGAAATCTCGTAGCAGTTCTGGGACTAGCCGGTTTGACGCACATCCCTTGCCTGGCGCATGTGCTGAATTTGGTGGTGCAGAGATTCCTTAAAAATTACCCTGATATGTCAGAGCTGCTGCATAAAGTGCGGGCCATCTGTGCGCACTTTCGGCATTCTCACCCTGCTGCTGCTCGCCTGTCAGCGCTGCAGCGTAACTTCGGCCTTCCCGCTCACCGCCTCATATGCAACGTGCCCACAAGGTGGAACTCCACCTTGCACATGCTGGCCAGACTGTGCGAGCAGCAGCAGGAGATAGTGGAGTTTCAGCTGCAGCACGCATGGGTGATTCGCTCGGCGGAACAGCACCACTTCACCACCAATGACTGGGCCTCAATGCGAGACCTGTGTTCCTTGTTGCGCTGTTTCGAGTACTCCACCAACATGGCCCGTGCCGATAACGCCATTCTCAGCGTTACTATCCCACTTCTGTGCCTCCTTGAAAAAATGCTCCAGGCGATGATGGAAGAGAATGTGGCACAGGAGGAGGAGGAGGAGGAGGAGGAAGAGGGATCATTTTGTAGGGTTTCCGTCCAGTCATTCCCAAGTGGTTCCGAGGGTGGGTTCCTGCACCCACAAACCCAAGGTACACAATTGTCCAGCCAGGGCACAGTTCTGGAGGATGAGGAGGGGGAGGATGAGGAGATGGAGGAGGAGGAACCATGTTCACAACAGGGTGGCACCCAGACCAGCTCATTGCCATCACTGGTGCGTGGATGGGGGGGATACAGAGGACAGCTATTCGTTGCCTCTGGGCAGCCTGGCACACATGAGCGATTACATGCTGCAGTGTATCCGCAACGACCGCCAAGTTGCCCACATTCTAACTTGTGCTGATTACTGGGTGGCCACGCTGCTGGATCCCCGTTACAAGGACAATGTACCGTCCTTAATTCCGTCACTGGAGCGTGATCGTAAGATGCGCCAGTACAAGCGCACGCTGGTAGACGCGCTGCTGGTGGCATTCCCACCTGACAGCGGGGGCACAGTGGAAGCACAAAGTGAAGGCAGAGGACAAGGAAGAGGTCGCCAACGCAGCTGGGGCACCGCCAGCACCTCAGAAGGCAGGATTAGCATGGCCGAAATGTGGAAAAGCTTTGTCAGCACGCCACAACAACCAGCACCACCAGCTGATATGGAACATCTTACCAGGAGGCAGCATTTCACCAACATGGTGGAGCAGTATGTGTGCACACGCCTACATGTACTGAATGACGCGTCTGCCCCCTTCAACTTCTGGGTCTCAAAATTGGGCACATGGCCTGAGCTTGCCCTTTACGCCTTGGAGGTGCTGGCCTTCCCTGCAGCCAGTGTATTATCTGAACGTGTGTTTAGCACGGCAGGGGGCGTCATCACAGACAAGCGCAGCCGCCTGTCCACAGCCAATGTGGACAAGCTCACATTCATTAAAATGTCCTGAGGCATGGATCCCTCAGTACTTGCCCGCACCTTGTGCAGAATAGACATGTATACCGGCACTAAGCAGCCATTGTTATACTGCAGTGCAATTGCTCATGTTTGTATTTTGGATATTTCACACTCTTTTGGAGTGTACCTTAATTTTACAAAATTAAATGAAAACCAAAAACCTGTGTTGGCTATCTCGTCCTCCTCCACCGCCGCTTCCACCTACTGCGCTACGTCCACCACCTCCTCAAACTCCTACTCCATATGGAACTCCACCTCAGAAATCAAATTCATTTTTTTGTACGTATTTTATTTTATATCATTTCACTACTTTGCCATTTAAATTTTCTGGTGAAATTCACAAATTTCTGGGTGTATAGTACCACTGCTATACCTAGTAGGCCGGTAAAAAAAACTAATAAAAAATTGTCATTTACCACTTCCCATCTGGGCCATTTGCCCACTTCCTGACCAGGCCTAATTTTGCAAAACTGACATATCTCATTTTATGTGGTAATAACTTTGGAACGCCTTTACTTATCCAAGTCATTCAGAGATTGTTTTCTCGTGACACATTGTACTTCATGATAGTCATAAATTTGAGTCAATATATTTCACCTTTATTTATGAAAAAATCCCAAATTTACAAAAAATTTAGAAAAATTTGCAATTTTCTAAATTTCAACTTCTCTGCTTTTAAAACAGAAAGCGATACCTCATAAAATATTTATTACTTAACATTCCCCATATGTCTACTTTATGTTAGCATCATTTTGGAAATGTCATTTTATTTTTTTTAGGACGTTAGAAGGCTTAGAAGTTTAGAAGCAATTCTTCACATTTTTAAGAAAATTGCCAAAACCCACTTTTTAAGGACCAGATCAGGTCTGAAGTCACTTTGTGGGGCTTACATAGTGGATACCCCCATAAATGACCCCATTGTAGAATCTACACCCCTCAAGTTACTTAAAACCGATTTTACAAACTTTGTTAACCCTTTAGGCGTTCCACAAGAATTAAAGGAAAATGGAGATCAAATTTTAAAATTTCACTTTTTTGGCAGATTTTCTATTTTAATCCAATTTTTTCTTTAACACATCGATGGTTAACAGCCAAACAAAACTCAATTTTTATTACCCAGATTCTGCGGTTTACAGAAACACCCCACATGTGGTCATAAACTGCTGTATGGGCACACGGCAGGGCGCAGAAGAAAAGGAACTCCACATGGTTTTTAGATGCCATGTCCCACTTGAAGCCCACCTGATGCACCCTTACAGTAGAAACTCCCAAGAAGTGATCCCATTTTGGAAACTAGAGTATAAGCTGACAGTTTTATTGGTACTATTTTTGGGTACATATGATTTTTTGATCATTCATTATAACACTTTATGTGGCAAGAGGACCAAAAAATTAGTTGTTTTAGCACAGTTTTTATTTATTTATTTTTACAGCGTTCACCTGAGGGTTTCGGTCAAGTGACATTTTTATAGAGCAGATTGTTACGGACGTGGCAATACCTAATATGTATACTTTTTTAAATTTATTTAAGTTTTAATAATAGCATTTTTAAAAAAAAAAATTATGTTTTAATGTGTCTATGTTCTGAGAGCTATAGTTTTTTTTTTTTTTAAAGATATTCTTATGTAGGGGCTAATTTTTTGCGGGATGAGGTGACCGTTTTATTGGTACAATTTTGTGGGACATACGCCTTTTTGATCACTTGGTGTTGCACTTTTTGTGATGTAAGGTGACAAAAATTGCTTGTTCTGACATTTCTTTTTTTTTTTTTAACGGTGTTCACCCAAGGGGTTACGTCATGTGATATTTTTATAGAGCTGGTTTTTACGGACGCGGCAATACCTAATATGTATACGTTTTTTTATTTATTTCACTTTAACACAATAATAGCATTTTTGAAACAAAAAAAAAAAAATGATGTTTTAGTGTCTCCATGAGCTATAGTTTTTTTTTTTTTTTGAGAGATTTTCTTATGTAAGGGCTCATTTTTTGCGGGATGAGGTGACAGTTTTATTGGTACCCTTTTGTGGGACAGTGATCACTTGGTGTTGCACTGTAAGGTGACAAAAATGGCTTTTTTTGACAGTTATTTATTTTTATTTTTTCATGGTGTTTATCGGACAGGGTCGATTATGTGATATATTTATAGAGCCGAACGTCACGGTCGTGGAAATACCAAATATGTCTATTTTATTTTATTTTTTATATTTATAAAAAAATAAAATTATTCCTTACTTGGGGATTATTATTTTTTTTACATGTGAAACCTTTTTTTTTTTTTTAACACTTTATTATAATTTTTATACTTTTACACTTTTCGTCCCCCCATAAGTTCATACAAGACCTCTGGGGGACATTTACTTCACTTTTTCTTTTTTTTTTTCACTGTTGATTTCTCCTGTAACTGGGGCTGACATAGTAGCCCCAGTTACAGGAGAAATACACCCCCCAGAGAGGCTGTACAGCGCAATACAGCGCTGTACAGCCTCAGTGCAGGGCTGATCGAGGTCTGTGGAAAACCTCACACAGCTCCTGCACTCTCCGGTCCCGGCAATCACATGACTGCCGGGCCGGAACAGGAAGCGCAGGAAGCGGTGAGCGCTGTGTATGCAGCGATCCAGAAGGCAGGGACACCTGGGCACTGTCCCTGCCTTCTCTCTATGTTGTCCTGCTGTCACTGACAGCGGGCAACCCGATCAGCAGCTGCACAATTAGCGTGCAGCTGCAGTTTCTGAACTGACGTTCTGGAACGTCCATTCAGAAATAGAGAACCACCTCCCGGACATTTATAGTCAACTTGCGGACTGGAGGTGGTTAACTTTTTCAGGTGAAATTCACCAATTTTTGGGTGTATAGTACCACTGCTATACCTAGTAGGCCGGTTAACAAAAAAAATTAAAAAATTGTCAGTTACATTTTCAGTTAAAATTCAACAATTTTTGGGTGTGAAGTACCACTGCTATACCTAGTAGACAGGTTAAACAATAAAACAATTTGTCTGTTACATTTTCGGGTGAAATTAACCAATTTCTGGGTGTATAGTACCACTGCTATACCTAGTAGGCCGGTTAACAAAAAAAAAAATTGTCAGTTACATTTTATGGTCAAATTCACCAATTTTTGGGTGTAATATACCCTCCCTCTAGCTTAATAAATTTCAATAATTTTTATTTTACATTTTCGGGTGACAATAAACAATTGTTTTCTGTCATAGACCCCTGCTCTACCAAGTAGACAGGTTAATTAATTTCTGTAATTTTTCTGTTACATTCTTGGGTTGACATTATACAATTTTAGACGTGAATATACCCCTGCTCTGCATAGGTGACAGGGAATAAAATTTCTGAAAAGCTTCTTTAATTGATACGCGCCACCTCCTTTGATTCAATGCTTAAACTTAAACAAGTTGTACCACATTTAAGCTTCAATACTTTGCCCCACATTTCCGCTATACTCTTTTGGCCAACATTTGTGCCTCAATAGCTTTTCCCACTTTTCTTCTCGATCCCAAATTTATTTTATAAATTTATCTCCCTTAAATTTGGTCTCTTTTTCTCACGCTCCCTCTCCGGCCTGGAACCCTGATTCCCTGCCACCCGTAATCACCATGGTAGGCGCATAAAAGAACATCGAAAGTTGATAGAGCAGATATCAAATTGGATTGTGAAAAAAACGGGGACGTGCGACATGGTGGGGCAGTAAATATGCACACGCCTACACGAACTAATTGACAGGGGTCAGCCCCTGCAACTTCTGGGTCTCCAAATTGGGAACATGGCCTGAGCTTGCCCTTTACGCCTTGGAGGTGCTGGCCTGCCCTGCAGCCGGTGTATTGTCTGAACGTGTGTTTAGCATGACTAGAGGGTTATATTTCCCAATGTTCTGGGGTGTACCCTAATTTAATAAAATTAAAATAAATTTTAAAACAAAAAGCAATGTAGGCTACCTCCTCCTCCTCCACCGCCACATCCACAACCTCCTCAACCTCCTACTCCATATGGATATTTTATGTTATTTAAAGTCATTTCCCTATCCACATTTGTTTGCAGAGCACTTGCCATGCTCTTAACCACATTTTGACAACATTTGCTGCCCTCTAGCCCTTTCCATGACATTTTTACAGCCATTTTAGTGCTCAAAAGTTCGGGTCTTCATTGACTTCAATGGGGTTCGGGTTCGGGGTCAAGTTCGGGTGAAGTTTGGGTCCCGAACTCAAACTTTTTTCCGAAGTTCGGCCGAACTCGTCGAACCTGAACATCCAGGTGTCCGCTCACCTCTAATCATCACCAATTTTTTTTTCCTTTTGTAAGATCGGTTAAGGGAACCGCCCTAGATAAAAAATTAGGGATAAACCTTCTGTAATACCCTGCAATTCCCAAAAACGACCTCACTTGCTTCTTGTTTAGGGGTCTAGTCCAGTTTTGTATTGCGTCTATTTTGTTTAGCTGGGGTTTGAACAGACCTCGCCCAATGGTGTATCCCAAATACTTGTCTTCTTCCAAGCTGATGGCACACTTTTTAGGGTTTGCGGTGAGACCCGCCTGTCTTAGTGCATCCACGACCGCCTGCACTTTTTGTAGATGAGACTCCCAGTCGCTACTGTAAATTATTACATCGTCCAGATATTCTGATGTATAACCAATATGTGGCCTTAGGATCCTATCCATCATACGCTGAAATGTCGCCGGGGCCCAATGGAGGCCAAATGGCAACCTAGTGTATTGGAAATGACCGCTGGGTGCAGAAAAAGCAGTCTTTTCCTTGGCCCTTTCAGTTAGCGGAATTTGCCAGTACCCTTTAGTTAAGTCCAATGTTGTTAAGTACCGAGCACTACCCAGCTTGTCTATTAGCTTGTCTACTCTCGCCATTAGGTAGGCGTCAAAGTTTGAGACCGAGTTTAACTGGCGATAGTCATTACAGAACCTAATGGACCCATCAGGTTTGGGAATTAAAACAATGGGACTAGACCACTCTTCTATTACCCCTAGGTCTAACATCTTGTTAATCTCTTAGGTAATGACCTTGTGCTTCGCTTCGGGGACCCGGTAGGGTTTAATCTTCACCTTAACACTGGGTTCTGTGACAATATTGTGTTTTATCACATGAGTGAGGCCTGGGACTTCTGAGAAGAAATCGTTATTTCTCATAACGAATTCCTGTGATTCCGGTTTTTGATGGGGAAACAGGGACTCAGCAATTCTAACCTCAGGTACGGTGTAGCTTTGTGGTACCGAGTTTACCACCAGAGCTTCCTTATCTTTCCAGGGCTTTATCAAGTTAATATGATAGTTCTGTTCGGGTTTTCTCTTCCCGGGCTGATGAACTAGATAGTTCACCTCGCTTATCTTTTTAATAATTATGAAGGGCCCTTGCCATTTTGCTAAGAATTTGCTCTCTACTGTGGGTATTAATACAAGCACCCTGTCCCCTGGACTAAAATGACGCAGTTTCGCACCCCGGTTATATATTCTACTTTGGGCCTGTTGGGCTTGCTGCATATGTTCTCGAACCAAGGGCATGACTGCCTTGATCCGGTCCTGCATCTGTGACACATGCTCAATTATACTGCGGTATGGGGTAGATTCGTGCTCCCACGTCTCTTTAGCTACATCAAGTAGCCTTCGGGGCTGCCTGCCATACAGAAGTTCCCCTGACATTACATCAAAAGGAAAAACGGCCCTATCAGGAGATGACAGACCCTCATGAAGAAGCTCAGGTTCTGTGACTCCT